>NC_084608.1:5043949-5407699 GCF_033807715.1 Cololabis saira
CTTCCTCCACAGCAATGTAATGGTCAAGCGATTCATTTGTTAAATTAATCAGTTTCATTCGTTAACTTTGTTTATTTCATGTTAAAGGTTTTGGTTGAAAGGTATTCACGCAGCCCCCAACTTAGCAACAAGCCAAACCCCCCTCAACCTCAAACCTGCTCCAGAACATCACCATCTCCAGCACCCCCACCTCTGCTTTGCTTTCCAATCGCTATGTAACCTCGTCTTTATTCAGTCGTTATTGTAAACCTGCCACAACAATTATACAGCGGTGCACATCGAGCTGCATCACCATTCAAACCAAAGTGTCCAACACATTATTATATTATGCTCCAAATGAATAGGCTACCAATGTAGTTTTTTGTCTCCCTTTCAGACAGACTCCCCAAACAGCAATCACTTACGGTCTGCTAGCTCTGTGAAGTGCCTGAGTTTTGGAAAAATACCCACCTCTGCAAAGTGCAATAAGCCTGCACCGTGAATGTGATTAAATAAAAAGAAAGTTTAGAGAATGGCATTGTGAGCAGAGTAAAAACCAATAAGCTAAAAACTATGCAGGTGCTTTTGTGTACAGACAATCCACGTCCCCCCTCGGAAAAACCAATATTAACATGCAGTGTACCAAAATAAGATGACAAATGTACGTTTTCAACTGAGGCCCAAATGAATTTACTCTGACACAGTAACACACATGTTGATTCTGACACTTCTGTAGTAATCTAGCATGTCTTAGCTTTCTTTTGAGACCAAGGTTAAACATGCAGCCTTCTTCTGATATGTTAACTTCTAAATCATAACCCACGTTAATGACTTTTATAACAACAATAAAGCTGTATTTTTAAAGCACTTTTCATGCATAAAAATGTAGAACAAAGTGAGTTACAGATTTAAAAAACAATACACGTTGCTTGCAGCTTCCATGAAGGTTGGCATTGTGGTGCCGTGTTCTTACATTTACTGTGGATATCAAAGTATGACATTTCTTCACCATATGCAAACTAACAACAATATTTGAGTCTGAGTCCAACAGCGACCTGGAGACACCACAACCGAAATGACCAAGGAGGAGGCCGGTTCTGTTACGGTTCTTAGGTTTTACCACAAATAGAAGAGTGGCATCTTTACCGAGGTCTGTGGGCAACGGACAAGAAGTATATCTCCAGACAGACTCAAACACACAGGAGTCTGTACAAGTTAGATTTCAATAGTCTGTATAAGCAGTACTGGAGTTGAGGGGGGATGAGGGGGGATGGCATCCCCCCCTGAAATAAAAACGGTCTAAATCATCCCCCTGTAAAACTGCCATCCCCCCTTTCCATCCCTTATGTCATTTCATCAATGACTGTGGTTTTACTGCTATTTCAACATTTAGAGTCATCACCAGAAAAATAACTTATTTGACAATTTTCACCTGTTTCAAGTAAATTTTCACTTGAAATAAGCAGAAAAATCTGCCAGTGGGACAAGATTTATCTTCTCATTACAAGCAAAAAAATCTTGTCCCACTGGCAGATTTTTTCTACTTATTTCAAGTGAAAATCTACTTGAAACAAGTGAAAATTGTTGTGTTTTCCAGTGATGAGTCTTGTTTTAAAGGAGCTGTATGTAAGAGCAATAATAAAACGAATCATAAAATGACCCTGATATGTCAACAGACATTTAAAAATCATGTTCATTTCAAATACTTATGTCACTGACAACAGCACTCAAGCCAGGATATTCCAGTTTAAAAAGAGGAGTTGCAGCCCTCAACTGATGTTTATGTTGTCATTTTTTGTTTTGGCCTGAAGCTCCACCCTCCACCTATCTCCCAATCACCAAGTCAGTATTGTTTCTGAAGCTCCACCTTCCACCTATCTCCCAATCACCAAGTCAGTATTGTTTCTGAAGCTCCACCCTCCACCTATCTCCCAATCACCAAGTCAGTATTGTTTCTGAAGCTCCACCTTCCACCTATCTCCCAATCACCAAGTCAGTATTGTTTCTGAAGCTCCACCCTCCACCTATCTCCCAATCACCAAGTCAGTATTGTTTCTGAAGCTCCACCTTCCACCTATCTCCCAATCACCAAGTCAGTATTGTTTCTGAAGCTCCACCCTCCACCTATCTCCCAATCACCAAGTCAGTATTGTTTCTGAAGCTCCACCCTCCACCTATCTCCCAATCACCAAGTCAGTATTGTTTCGGCATCCGGGTTGCCAGCTCGGCTCTAATTATGGCAGCCATGGCAGCCTACGTTCCTGCTGCATTCTGCAGCCTACCTGGCAACCTCTGGTCGGGGGGAGGAGGGGGAGGGTACACGCCGCTCAACAATATTTTGAAAGTGACTGCAGTACCAGTTCTGGCCACTTCTTACAGACGGCTCCTTTAAGTAAAAAGTGTAATAAGATTTTTTTACTAAAATTAGACATTTTAACTAGAAATAGGACAAATATTCTTGTTAAGATTGTGAGTTTTTGCAGTGATCCATTTTACTTATCCTGTGAAGGACAGAGTCATATTGATAAGTTCAGAAAAGTGTTTTTATTGTTGTGTTTTGATGTATTTGATGTAAGCCCAGTGGATATTTAAAGCTTACAGAAGGCTGCATTTAACTGCTGCTATGTCATTCCTGCAGTATTTCTGCAGGTGTTTTGGTCACTGCTATTATTTGTAATATATTATATTATTTGTAATCAGCACAAATTATCTGTCTCCATATGATCAAATCCACCATCCCACCTGATGTTTTTTTTTACAACTTGAGTACTGGGTATAAGTGCCTTTGTTCCATTAGTTCCCATGTTCTGCATCAGGGAAGATGTTTCCTAACTCTTGGAGTTACTTATTGAGTCCATAATCAGTCAAGCACACACCAGACACATTTGCAGTAAATGACTCTGCTAAACAGCCTGCCTTTCAATAATGGCTGAAGTGGATTAATTACTGTCAGTAAGGGCGTTCTTTTATTTTTACCTTATTAAATTACTTTTAATTGCCTTTTACCTCTGAAATGACAGATTTACTTTGCTATCCAGTTACTGATGCGAGCTATCTTCACTTTCACTCCTTCAACAGGAAAACACATGTGTTGAAGCAAAGAGAAGATTCAATAAGTCAGTCTCTCCAGGTAGGGTTTTACTGGATGAGGAAGAGGAGGAAGAGGAAGAAGAAGAGGAGGAGGAGGAGGACGATGAAGAGGAGGACGATGAAGAGGAGGAAGAGAAGGAGGAGGACAAGGATGAAGAGGAGGAGGAGGATGACAATGAAGAGGATGAAGAGGAGGAGGAGGAGAATGATGAAGAGGAGGAGGATGAAGAGGAGGTGGAGTAGGATGATGAAGAGGAGGAGGAGGAGGAGGAGAAGGAGGATGAAGAGGAGGTGTAGGATGAAGAGGAGGAGGAGGATGAAGAAGAGGAGGATGAGGAGGAGGAAGAAGAGGAGGAGGAGGAGGAGGAGGAGGATGAAGAAGAAGAGGATGAAGAAGAGGAGGAGGAGGAGGATGAAGAAGAGGAGGAGGAAGAAGCGGAGAATGAGGAGGAGGGTGAAGAGGAGGATGAGGATGACAATGAAGAGGAGGAGGAGGAGGAGGAGGAGGAGGACGATGAAGAAGAGGAAGAGGAGGAGGAGGAAAAAGAATTTGGTGAATCAAGTGTAAATGTCTCCTCTGGCCCATCACATCCAGTTAGGAGAGCGACTGACAGCTATACGTACGTTTCTGAACTTATGCACATGTGTGATATGTGTTTAGAATCAATATCGTACAGATTTTTTTCACTTTTTTCTCAACATTTCAACTTTTTTCTCAACATTGTACTTCAACATTAATCTCGACATTTCGACTTTTTTGCATAATGTGCATAATGAAAAAAAAATCTTCCCCCTCTACAATATTATTTTCATTTTTCTCCTGCCTGGCCCTGATACTCTTCCGTACAGGCCCGGATCACTGAACATAAGCAGCCATTAAAACCTGAAGTGAGGCTTGACGATGTAATCATGAATCTATCATTAAAACCTGAAGTGAGGCTTGACGATGTAATCATGAATAATCAGATGTGTGAGGAGGAGACGGGAGCGAGGGCATCCATCTCTCTCCACCGGGGGGGAGGGGCTTGCTTCTTAATAAAAGATGAGCTCATTAGGACGTGAAAGGCTTGATGTCTTTATGAAGCTCAGGTCCATAGCAATTAAAGTATTATTACAATGACGGAATTACAGGCTACCACACATCTGCACCGAGGCTCGATCTGGCTGGAGCAATTAGAGGCCGATAGAAAAGCTGAGATAAAGCACGCCTGCACGCCTGCACTCCTGCTCACTTTGCTCGCAGCTCCTCTATTCAAAGCCTGTTGCATCTCAAGAGTGATGTTTACAACAGCGTATTTCCTTTTTCTTTTCTTTTCCTTTTTTTGAATTAGACAGCCGAGTCAAAAACTGTTAAGCCGCTGCATGTTTGCTCCGACTCAAAGCTGTTCAATTCAATTCAATTTTATTTATATAGCGTCTAATACAACAGATGTTGTCTCTAGACGCTTTCCAGAGATCCAGAACATGAACATAAACATAAACATAAACATAAACATAAACCCCCGAGCAATTATTATATAAACAATGGCAGGTAAAAACTCCCTTAGTGGGAGAAAAGCCTTAAGCCAAACAGTGGCAAGGAAAAACTCCCCTTTAGGAGGGAAGAAACCTTGAGCAGGACCAGGCTCATAAGGGGGGACCCTCCTGCCGAAGGCCAGACTGGGGGAGTCAGGGACGTCGACAGCACACAGCAGGCAGGTGGAAGCAGCAGCGGGATGACCAGAGGTGGGGGGGGGGGGGGGCGTCAGCAGCACACAACAGTCATGTGGAAGCAGCAGCGGGATGACCAGAGGGGGGGGGGGGCATCAGCAGCACACAACAGTCATGTGGAAGCAGCAGCGGGATGACCAGAGGGGGGGGGGGTGCAGGCAGGCGGAAGCAGCAACAGCAGACATCCACGTAGGCAGGTGGAAGAAGCAATGGGATGACCAGAGGGGGGGGAGGGCCGGGAACACAGGCCAGAACGCAGCTCCTGAGGCTCCGGCCTGCAAACATACACAAAAGAGAAAAAAGGGGGGCCGGCACAAGAAACTACAGGAACAATGGACAAAAATGATAGCTATGAGATATTTATAATAAATAAAAATGGTAATGGAGAAGAGAGGCAGGGAAAAGGAGAGGAGAAGAAGGGTGAGAGGCACCGCCCAGCGGATCATGTCGGTGCCCCCCTGCAGCATAAGCCTATAGCAGCATATCTACCGCGAAGCTATATTTGAGACTGACTATTATAGTTTTGTTCTATAGCTGCGACAATGACTACTGACTCTAACACACTAAAGTTTACACTACCTAGAGATTTACCAACACCAGCTAGAGGTTTACTTAACACTAACTATAAGCTTTACTAAACAGAAAGGTTTTAAGTTTAGTTTTAAAGGTGGAGGTGGTGTCAGCCTCCTTAACCCAGATTGGAAGTTGGTTCCAAAGTAATGGTGCCTGATAGCAGAACGCCCGCCCTCCAAATCTACATTTAGATACTCTAGGAACTACGAGTAAACCTGCACCCTGGGAGCGGAGAGCTCGGCCAGGAACATAAGGTACTATCAAATCTTGTAAATACTGCGGAGCTAAGCCGTTTTGGGCTTTATATGCAAGTAATAAAATTTTAAATTGAATTCTGAATTTTACAGGTAGCCAATGGAGCGACGCTAACACTGGAGAGACGTGGTCTCTCCTGCGAATTCCTGTCAGTACTCGTGCTGCTGCATTTTGGATCAGCTGGAGCCTATTCAGCAAATTACTTGGACATCCTGCTAACAACACATTACAGTAATCCAGTCTAGAAGATACAAACGCATGAACTAGTTTCTCTGCATCCCTCTGCGAGAGGATTTTCCTAATTTTTGCAATATTACGGAGATGGAAAAACGCTATTTTACAAACCTGATTAACATATGGTTTAAACGACAAATCCTGATCGAAAACAACACCAAGGTTTCTCACAGTTGCACTGGAAGCCATCGCAACACCATCTAATCCCTTCCTAAGATGCTCTGGACCAAGAATGATAACCTCTGTTTTATCTGAATTTAGAAGCAAGAAATTTCTGGACATCCAGTCCTTGATGTCCCTAAGACATGCCTGAAGTTTAACTAACGGTTCTGTTTCATCCGGCTTCATAGACAAGTAGAGCTGCGTATCATCAGCATAACAATGAAAGTGTATGCCGTGATTCTGGATTATACTTCCCAACGGCTGCATGTATAAACTGAACAAGACTGGCCCTAGCACTGAACCCTGCGGAACACCATAACAGACCCTCGACTGTTCTGAAGAAACCTCATGTACATGAACAAACTGGAACCTGTCAGATAGATATGATTTAAACCAACGTAGAGCTGTCCCTTTAATCCCAACAACATGCTCTAACCTGTGCAGTAAAATGCCATGGTCAACAGTGTCAAAAGCAGCACTGAGGTCCAGTAAAACCAATATGGACACTAATCCCTTATCTGAGGCCATAAGAAGGTCATTCGTAACTCGAACCAGTGCTGTCTCTGTGCTATGATGCATTCTGAACCCTGACTGAAAGACTTCAAACAGATCATTTCTATACAAATAGTCACATAACTGGCTTGAAACTGCCTTTTCCAGAATTTTAGATACAAATGGAAGGTTAGAAATTGGCCTATAATTAGCTAAGGTGTCTGGGTCAAGGGAAGGTTTTTTAAGTAAAGGTTTAATTACTGCCACTTTGAAAACCTGTGGTACATATCCTAAGCTTAGGGATA
Source organism: Cololabis saira (assembly GCF_033807715.1). Classification (NCBI taxonomy): domain Eukaryota; kingdom Metazoa; phylum Chordata; class Actinopteri; order Beloniformes; family Belonidae; genus Cololabis; species Cololabis saira. The sequence goes on from NC_084608.1 coordinate 5,050,750, forward strand.
GGTTGATTTGGTCCAGTATTGTCACACCAATAAGAGAAAAAACATTTTTGAATAGTCGAGTCGGGATGGGGTCTAACATACATGTGGTAGACTTAGCTCTATTAACGAGTGAGGTCAGCTCAGGGAGGTCTATAGGATCAAAACAGTCTAGAGACAAGTCAGAGCCTAGGGAAGTCGCTAAAGCTGAAGAAACGCCTACAACCGGCTGGTTGATTTCTTCTCTAATTCTCGTGATTTTACTGTTAAAGAAGCTCATAAAGTCTTCACTACTGAGAGCTGCAGGAATACACGGCTCCACAGAGCTGTGACTCTTTGTCAGCCTGGCTACAGTGCTGAACAGAAAACGTGGGTTACTTTTGTTATCCTCTATCAACGTTGAATAATAAGCTGTTCTTGCTTTGCGAATGGCTTTTTTATATACTATTAGAATATCTTTCCATTCACGATAAGAGTCTACAGACCTACAAGAGTACCACTTCCTTTCCATTTTACGCACGCTTTGTTTCAACATGCGAATATCTGAATTGTACCAGGGAGTTAAGCTCCTGTGGCTAGAAACCCTCCTTTTCAAAGGAGCAACTTCATCTAAAGCTGAGTGCAACAGATCAGCAGTGTTACTAACAAGAGAATCAACATCAGAGGTAGAACCCAGGTCACTGGCCTCTATTGCTTCAGTAGAGGCTTCACTATTTTCCACTGTCGCAAGACGAGCAACGGTCTCCTTAAATTTAGCAATAGCTTCATCAGACAAACATCTGCTAAAATAATACCTCCTGCCCTGCACTTCAACATCAACAACATTCAATTCCAACGTTATTAAATAATGGTCGGATAAAAGGGAGTTAACAGGTGACACCAACAGACCATCAGTTTCAACACCGTAGGTGAGAACGAGATCGAGAGTATGACCAAAACAATGCGTCGGCCCGTCCACTTTTTGTGAGATACCCATTGATTCTAGAAGAGAATTGAAAGCTAATTTAAGATTATCGCTTTCAACATCCATATGAATATTAAAATCACCCACTATGATGAATTTATCTGTACTGATCAATAATCCAGAAAGGAAATCTGAAAATTCAGACAAAAACTCTAGATAAGCGCCAGCAGGGGGCCGATACACTACCACTAACACAACTGGCTTCTCTGATTTCCAGCTCGGAAATTTCAGACTAAGCGTGAGGCTTTCAAACGTATTATGATTGCACTTAGGTTCAATTTTTGTTTGGAGACTGGAGTTATAAATTGCTGCGACTCCTCCGCCCCGGCCCGTGTTTCTAGGAATGTGATGATTAAAGTAGCCGGGCGGAGTTGATTCATTCAAACTAACATACTCTTCATCCTGTAACCATGTTTCTGTTAAGCAGAAAACATCAGTCCTGCTCTCTGTGATTATATCACATATCGCTGTTCCTGAGCGGTTCAACTAATGATGAAGGAGCCTGGCTTAAAGTGTTAAAGTTTAGTTTAGTTCATTTATTTAGCAATATAAGACAAATTAAACAATAAATGTAAAAACATTGAAATAATATACAACTTTTTTCTCGACATTTCGACTTTTTCTCAAAGCGCATAATGAAAAAATTATTATAAAATCTTCCTCCTCTAAAATATTATTTTTATTTTTTCTTCTGCCTGGCCCTAATACTCTTCCGTACATAAGAGCCTTTTTCACCTTGTAAGCAGCCTTTTTCTGATCCACCCATTACACCAGACACAAAGACAAAAGCTCAACCTTCAGCTCAGGAAGTTGGAAAAATGTTAAACAGTGGTTTGGAACCACTTAAAAGTACATTTTGCACATCATGTTGTTTTTTTATTAGGACCACGCAGGAGAAAAATAAAATTAATATTTTAGAGGAGGAAGATTTTTTTTTCATTATGCACTTCGAGAAAAAAGTTGAAATGTCGACAAAAAAGTCTAAATGTATTTCAACTTAATTCTCGAAATTTCGACTTTATTCTTGAAATTGTATTTCAAAATTAATCTCAACATTTTTACTTTTTTCTCGACATTTCGACTTTTGTCTCGAAGTGCACAATACAAAATGGCCTTAATACTCTTCCGTAGTTGGAATATGTAGAGTTTGGTCGACTTCAATTTCATGCAGACTGAAAACGTTACCTTACACCCAATAGGGGAGTTTTTACCTGCCAGTGTTTATGTAATAATTGCTCGAGGTCATGTTCTGGGTCTCTGGAAAGCGACTAGAGGCAACTTCTGTTGTAATAGGTGCTATATAAGTGAAATTGAATTGAACTGAATTGAATTGAATAGTCTAGACATGGGGTCGTCAACCCGCGGCTCTAGAGCCGCATGCTCTTTAGGGCCGCCCTAGTGGCTCCTGGAGCTTTTTCAAAAATGTTTCACTGTGAGAATAATCAAAGATTTGAGGTTTGTCCTTATGAAACGATATGAAGAATCAGAATCAGAATTAGAAAACTGCCTGTTTATCCTCGTGACATTCTTTGACACACGCAGGAGGTTAAAACTGCTGACTTCCTGGTTAGTCAAATGGACCATTGTTTTTAGGTGCATCAGTTACAAGACCCCCATCACATGCTCTAAACAGATAACAGGGCAGCCACTTCCTTGGAGATACTCAGGGGGGTCGACTGACAGCCGTCTCATTGTCTTTAAGGGTTAGTTGACCATCTCATGACAACAAAACCCCCTTGACCATTTCTTAAAAGGATGTCTGTTGCTCTGCACACCACAGATAAGTTACTTATTGACTGAAAAGTCATAGGTATGACTTTTCAACCATCATCTGACCTGTTTGACCATCTGTTTCTTCTAATTGTTCATTGTTTACCAAATATGGTTTTTCCTGTCATCCTTGCTGAATAAAAAGGGCTCGACTGCAGGGAGAATTTGGAAGAAGGCCTGACGAGCTCTAAAGAGGAGGGCCGTGTTGCCTAAAGCTCCTCAGGACTTCTCTCCAAGCTTCTGCAGAAGCGCCTTGAAAATCATTTCTAACAGTCTCTGTGTCTTTTCCTAAGTTAATAATGTAGGTTGATGATTTAGGAACCTAACATTCACCTTTTTTTTCCTTTTTTTCTTCTTTTCTTTTTTCCTTTCTTTTCTTCTTTTTTATTTATTTTTTTCTTCTTTTTAATTTTTTTTCTCTTTTTTTCCTTTTTTTCTCTTTTTTTTTTCTTTTGGCTCCAGACATATTTGTTTGTTTGTCCAATACGGCTCTTTCAACATTTTGGGTTGCCGACCCCTGGTCTAGACGACAAATACATTTCTTATATTCAAGTGAGCAGCTGTATTTCCAGTAGATTTACAAATACAGTTTTCAACTAAATATAACGTGTGCTTATACAAAAATAACATATGTACATAAGTGAGTTCTTTAGGATCATAGTAGTATCCAAAGATATTTTTATGGCACACAATCAGAGTTTGAGACATGAGGCGGTCACTGCAGAGACTTGACGTCAGCACACCAACCTGTTCTTTTACTGGCCTCCATCCACCATTTTTCTCTGTTTATAGTAAAAAGGGATTTAATCCGCTGCAACAAAATCCATCCACCTTTAATGAAAGATGGAACGGGAACCTCCATGTCAGATTTCTGGAGCGTGGCCACCACTGGCTGTTTGTCATGCACTACAACAAAAAGGTCTTCAACATGACCTTTGATGAAAATAAATGAATAAATAAACAATGAACACAAAAAGAAATGGCATTCAACATGTAGATTACGTTAAAAAAAAGGAAATGCATTCTATAGTTGAGTTAAGATTTCCAATAAGTGACAGTGAATCAATCAAAACTAATGTTCCCTCTTGCTGTGAAACAGTATTAAAGATTCAAATTAAATGACTTCTTCTTGATATTAAATATATTATATAGACCTCATTAGCCATTTGTGTTCAATGACTGACTAATAATTATGAACGTTTATTAACTTTGATTGCTCGATCGATCTCCATCAGTGGTTCACGCACATACTCTCACTGGCCACTTTATTAGCTGGTTTACCTAATAAACCTAATAAACCTAATAAAACACTTCAGAGAAGCTTGTATCTCAACAAAATGACATCATGGTTTAACAAAGATTCAGCCTGACATTTAAGGAGGGTTTGCTCAGCAACTAAACACATCCACGGTGTAACAGCCTTTCCTGTGTGACTGCTCACAACCTTCACCATTCCTGATTATTATACACTGAAGAACAAGACGTTTCCCTGAATGACACCAGCAGCCACGAACACACACAACACGCCCATGACATGACTTTGGTGCATCCTGTCTTATCAGAGGACTACGGAAGAGTATTAGGGCCAGGCAGGAGTAAAATAAAAATAATATTTTAGAGGAGGAAGATTTTTTTTTCATTATGCACTTCGAGAAAAGGTGAAATGTCGAGAAAAAAGTTGAAATGTCGAGAAAAAAGGTGAAATATCGAGAATAATGTTGAAGTACAATTTGAGAAAAAAGTCGAAATGTTGAGAAAAAAGTCAAAATTTTGTGAATAAAGTAAAAATATCGATAAAAAAGTCGAAATGCTGATAAAAGTCGAAATTTTGAGAAAAAAGTCGAAAAGTCGAGATTAATGTTGAAGTACAATTTTGAGAAAAAAGTCGAAATGTCGAGAATATTGTTGAAGTATAATTTCGAGAAAAAAGTCAAAATGTCGAGAAAAAAGTTGAAATGTTGAGAAAAAAGGCGAAATTTCGACTTTATTCACAAAATTTCGACTTTTTTCTCGAAATTGTATTTCAACATTAGGTCGAAATGTTGAGAAAAAAGTCGAAATGTCGAGAATAATGTTGAAGTAAAAATTCGAGAAAAAAGTCTAAATGTATTTCAACTTTATTCCCGAAATTTCGACTTTATTCACGAAATTTCAACTTCATTCTTGAAATTGTACTTCAACATTAATCTCGACATTTTGACTTTTTTCTCGACATCCCCTCTCAAATATCTTTTCTCCTGCATGGCCCTAATATTCTTCCATGGGGGACTCCTACAGATTGTGTCTTCAGATAAGTTTTAGCCCGACTTGCAGAGACGATTCCTTACTTAAAACTCCAAAACAGACTCTTAAAAATGTAAATGTTGAAAAAGCACTTGTAAGGTAAAAAGAACAAGCAGAACAGCACACGTCAGGTCCCTCCATCATATCAGGAGGTAGAGTTGAGTGAAGCTATTGGACATTTGGTCTGACAGTTTATTGGAACCTTAAACGTCACCTCTCCGGGGAGCTGATACTGCTGAGCACTGCTCACATGTCACACTTACATTTGTCCAAGAAACAAGAGCAGACACACTGTGAAATGATGCATGTGTTCATTCATTCAAGGATTTTTCTTAAGGTTCTTTCAAAATACATTTTTAAAGTCTCTATTAGTTAAATTCCTAAAAACTAATCTAGTTTCATTAGAATCGCACATTTTAAAAAGGTTATACATCAACCATGCAGCGAGTGTTTGTGATTCTTACTTCATACATCAACACGTGGTTTTTAAAATAAAACAAATGAGATGTGATGAAAGTGTACACTTGAAGGTTTAATGTAAGAGGTTTTGTGAAAGTATTAGACATTACAGAGAATCTAAGTACAGTGGGTGCCCCATTTCCAGGGGATCAAACGTGTAACTGAACAGAATCTAAACTTCCAGGTACAGTCCATTCCCTTTTTACTCTGATACAAATAAAGCAGGTAAAAATCTAGAGTTTATGTCGGGTACTGAGGCACCATTTTCCTTTTCCTACCATATGAAGCCCAAGAAACTCGCAAGGCAAGGTAAGGAAGCCAGAAAACGTTTTACTGTACTACAGAGACTTACAGTACGTTTAGGCAAATCAACAATTTACTATGTTCTTTAAAAGAAATAAAGCTCAGGTGGGCCCACCAACAACAAGGTCTGGAAGACAGTAGCACACAACTAAAGTGGATAATGAAAAGGAAAAGGGCCGTATCATTATCAAAGCGTAGCATCAAGAACCAGCTCTTTGAACATAAATACAGGAGGTTTAAAATAAGGTGCAAAGCACTTCACAAGACCAGCAAAGCCAGGTTAGACTTTGCCAGGAAACACCTAAAAAAAAAGCCTCCAACAATATGGACCCTTGCTGCCACATATTTTTTCAGTTGCTGAAGACAAAACTGACGGAATAGGGACTCACATACAAGCAGCAGCTGAAGGGGGGGCAGTGAAGGCGTGGCAAGGTTTCTACAGCCAACACAACCATCATCATCATCATATACCTGTGATCATCAACTGGCGGCCCGCGGGCCGATACCGGCCCGCCGCACCGTCCAATCCAACCCACGACTGGATTCCATAATTATGAGGATCAGCAGCAACAGTTTCGTTGCAAATGAGGCCTACAGGTGACGCATTTCGGAAGGTTGGCATGATCCAGTCATTGTTAGTTAGTTAGTTGATATTTATTTCGGTCAATCACAAGCATAAAAATCAACAGACAAGATTAACAAACATCCACAGGTTTTTCCCTGGTCAACATTGTGATTATTTTGACCAAAAAGGTCTGGGCTTGAAGCATAAAGCTTATCTTGCCCATCATTGAAGGATCTGTTTTCCACATCAACTTTTCGTTTCATGGCCTTTGAGAGCCATTTTACCTGTTGAGAGGCCTTTTCCTATCACTTCCTCTGTGTTTGTTTTTCAAGTGCTCTATAAATAAAGTTGATTTATTTAGTTGAGGCAAAATATCTCCATCACTCCTGGTGGATGACTGTGGTCTAGGTGATAGGAGACTGACTCATAAAGGCTAAAAATGCCTTCAGTTTTGTAATGAAATGGAAAAAAAAAAATAAATTAAAGCTGCAAGCAGCGATGAACGGGCCCTCGCACCCTTGTGCACGTTCAGGCTGCAGTGGAAGCTTGTATGACTTGCATGTAGATTCTTCAGGCCTGGACATTTAGCGGATGACACCACCCATGCCAATGAAGGTCTGTACTCAATACTGAGTCCGATGACACCACCCACGAGTCTTTATGTCAAACCATTCAAAAGTTATGGCAGAAAGTAGGGACTATCAAATATGGACCAATCAGATGAAGGGGGGGGGGCGTGCTTTTTGGCGTCTATCGTCGCCACGGTAATGCTTTTGACGGAGAAAAGTAATGCGCGTCGTTGCAGGATCGGGACGCACATTTTGATGTATAACACACCTGGGTGCACGTTACGGTTCGGGCGAAGAAGCGGCCGAAGAAATGGCATAAATTGCGCCAAAATTACACGATTAATTCAAAATGGCCGACTTCCTGTTGGGTTTCGGCCATGGCGCCAAGAGACTTTTCTTTAAGTTGTGACATGATACAGGTGTGTACCATTTTTTGTGCATGTACGTCAAACCGTATTGTGGGGCTTGAGGCACAAAGTTTTCTAGGGGGCACTGTTGAGCCATTAGGCCACGCCCATGTTATGCCAAAATTTGATTTTTATTCAATTTTTATTTGAGGGTCCAGCCCCCAAGGGGACTGTCCGTTAAAATTCAGGCCCCTGACAAATATAGTTGGTGACCACTGTCCTATACCGTCCTATAAGTGAGCATGCTGGTGTAGGATGCCTAACTATGGTGGTGTATGTGAGCGACCATATGCCATCAGTATTTAGCCTGCAAACTTAAAAATGCCACCGATAATGTGGTGGATCCCATTTCACAGCAGCAACATGACTCTGTCTATGCATGACAGGTCAGGGTGCTTTCAAGACTGCTCCCCTTGCAGAATATATGATCTCCACTGAGTGACGAGCTCAGAAAAGTGTGCATGCACTACATGTGTCAGCATGAGTGGTGTAACTGATGGGTGTCATCTCCCCCCCCCCGCAGTAAATGGGCTGCTAGCACTGAACGGGGGGCCGGTTGGCACCCGTCAGTCACTGGGCAGCCAAGTGTTGTGCCCTCCATTAGACCTGCTGACAGCTGTGGACACGGTCATGGCTCACTCCTGCGCCTCACTCGTCCCATGAGCTCGTTTCCGGGGCCTTTCAGCCGCTCAGGCCAGAGCACACGGATGCAAACAGGCACTCACATCTTTGCCGGGAACAGTTCACCTTGGACTCTGCTGCTCGGTAACCTGGAGACGTGGCATCTTCTCACAGTGACCGGCTCTGACATCCGCTCCCTGGTGTCACACTGCTGTCCCTTTTCTACTTCCTCTTGTGTTTTTCTTTGTAGGACATGTCTTCATCCACTCCTCCGCTCTTGTCCCCCTCGAAGGGGATATGGTTAATTCATGTAGTGCTTGCCGTTGGGACTGATAGCCTTTACCCAGCCATTTCCTTGATTCACTTTGGCGGGGCTTGAAGGTTGAACAGGCTATACTTTTATCTCAGACCTTCCGCATACCGAACACCAAACACATCCCTGTTTAAAAAGTAAACTCCTTAACCTCCATTAGCCATCTCTACATTTAATTTCATCCCATTTTTTTTTGCTTGCATATATATATATATTAATGGTTAATACCATCAACCTAAGGCATATATATATATATATATATATATATATATATATATATATATATATATATATATATATATATATATATATATATATATATATATATATGCATTTTTTATATATAATATATATCATATATATTTATTTTATATATATATATATATATATATATATATATATATATATATATATATATATTTTTTTTTTTCATCCCATTTGAAAGGACCACCTTTGTTATTGTGGTTGATGGAATATAAAAGACGCCCCGATCCCCTAACTGAAGATGACACCAGCAGCTGTAAAGCCTCGAGCACCAAGTTTTGGATCTTTTGTATCAACCTAGGAGCCACAGTTATTTTCCATCAATGTTGAACTTCTCAAAATTCACAGCACAACTCAGAAGCAGAAGCTATCTGTTTAATGCATAACTTTAATTCCCCCTTTCTCTGGATCAATAAAGTCCATCAGTCAGTCCAGGACATTTTGAGGCTCCATGTGACAGTTTGACCATGCTAATGTCAGTGTTCTTTAAAACCCTGCAGCACAAAGATGTCCACAAAAGGAGGCTAAAAGATTCGGGGGGAAATATATTTGCATTCTTTCAGACAAAAAATGCAATTATGATGTGATCTAGTTTATCAGATTGATTTTTAAATTTAAATGTACTATTCCCTGTGGATTAGAGTAGCTGGCCAAATCTAAATTGTAGATTTGCACGTGTACGTTGTCGTGACTGATGTTTGACATACATGTTCACAGTGAACCCATGATTAAACACACATTAATTGCACAAAATGTATTTTTTAATGTTCTGTTTTCCTCAAAATTTTTAAAATACAATAATAAAGGAGCAGAAAATGATCCTTGCTTTAAACAAATGTTTCTTGTCATTATTATACGTCAAAAACATGTCCTGGAAGTTTAGAGAGGGCACACGTGGGTCCAAACAACTTATTTTGATCTGAATAATTGTATAACAGAATAAAGTTCATTTGGGAAAAAGAGGCTGTGTGTACAGTATATATATATATATATATATATATATATATATATATATATATATATATATATATATATATATATATATATATACTGTACGGAATGATATTTAGTAATGACGTGGAATATGCTGTATGTTTGTGCACAGTTATTTTGTTTAAACTCAGGCAATTTCTCACATGGATTTATTTATGTATTTCGCTTCATTCTTTATATCCTAAATGCATTTTGGTTCAAATTGTACAGTATATATATATATATATATATATATACCAAAAAAATGTATATATTTTTTTTTGTATTACACTGGAAATTGAAAGGACCAATAAACTAAACTAAAAAAAAAAAGTCACACCAAATATATTAGACATACAAGGAATGAAATTCCATTTCCCTCTCATCCATGGTGCAATTAAAAGCAGGTAAAAACAATAAAAACAATACATAAAAACAGACAAAAGTAGTGCAACAAGTTATGGCAATAAAGTGCTATGTTCAAATTCTGTTCAAGTGCCTTAGACCAAGGACAGTGGGACCAGACTGGGGGGGAGAGCTGGCAGAGAGTTCAGCTTCCTAACAGCCTGGTGGACAAAGCTGTCCCTCAGCCTGCAGGTCCCTCAGCCTGCTCGTCCCTCAGCCTGCTGGTCCTAGCCCGAAGGCTCCTCATGGCCCTTTTCCACTAGTACCTACTCAGCGCGCTTCTACTCGCCACGCCCCCGTCTTGCGCTTTTCCACTACGGGCCGAGGCAGGTGGAGCCGTGCCAAGCAGATACTTTTTCTGTATCTATTCTGCCGAGGTTCTAAGCGTGCTGAGTCGGCCCTAGATCTGACGTCATCACCCTCCACGCCACTGATTGGTCGGGGGGGCGGGGCCGTCAGATGTTTGAATCAGGAAGCGGAAGTCCGCGCGAGAACGAATGGCGGCTTGCTGCGATTTTATTATACAGCGCAAACGTCTGTTTGGTGATCCAACTCTGAGGTGCAGATGTTCATAAACCTGGTGGCTGACGAGAGAATTAAAAAGGATCTAGACGGGCAATAAGGAATGATCAGATCCACAGGAGCTCTGTTTTACTCTCAGCCGCTTGCGGCTCCAGCTGATTTCTCATCTGCGCCGATACAAACAAAGGGCTTGAGCAATCGAGTACGTCACAGCAGCTTCACCCCAACCTGCCCACTTCTCACCTGGCTGTGGAAAATCAAACGAGGACAAAGCGGGTGGAGCCGGGACGATGCGTGACGAGCCGTCCCGAGGCGAGTCGGGCTGAGTAGGTACTAGTGGAAAAGCACCATGAGTCTCCTTCCTGATGGCAGAATAGTGAAGCAGCTGTGGGTGGGGTGGGTGATGTCCCCGGTGATCTTGAGGGCTTTGTGTTTCAGGCGTGTATTGTAAATATCTTGGAGGGATGGAAGGGGGGCACCGATGATTTTTTCAGCTGCTCTCACTGTGCGCTGCAAGGTCTTATGGCAGAGTTCAGTGCAGCTGCCATACCACACAGTGAGGCAGCTGGTCAGGATGGTCTCAATTGTGCCACGATAAAAAGAGAGCATGATGGGGGCTGGGGTTTTGACGATCCTCAGTTTGCGGAGGAAGTAGAGGTGTTGTTGGGCTTTTTTGTGTAGTGATGTGGTGTTGTTGTTCCAGGAGAAGTCTTCAGTGATGTGCACGCCCAGGAATTTGGTGTTGGTCACTCTCTCCACAGCTGTCCCGTTGATGGCCAGAGGAGGGTGCTGGGTGTGTGCTCTCCTGAAGTCAACGATGATCTCCTTTCGTCTTCTCCACGTTGAGAGTGAGGTTGTTGCTACACCACGTGGTCAGCTGGCACACCTCGTCCTGGTAGTTTGACTCATCGTCTTTTTTGTGGATGAGACCAAGCACAGTGGTGTCATCAACGAATTTGACAAAGATGTTGGTGCTGTGCATTGGTGTGCAGTTGTGAGTTAGGAGAGTGAAGAGCAGGGGACTGAGTACACATCCCTGGGGGGCCCCTGTGTTCAAGGTGATGGTGCTGGATGGGTTGCCACCAACCCGGACTACATGTGGTCTCCCGGTCAGGAAGTCCAACAGCCAATTGCACAGAGAGGTGTTCACTCCCAGCCGGTCCAGCTTTTGTATAAGTTGCTGGGGGATGACTAGCAGTTAGAAATTTCAACCTCCATCAAGGTCTTTTTCTTCAGGGCCTGTGTTGAAAGCATCCTATTATATGGTGCTGAGACCTGGACTATGAAGAAGGAACTACAAGACTGGCACAACGGCACATACACAAGACTTCTCATGTGTGTCAAAAACATCTCCTGGAAAACTCATCCAACCAAGGAGCAGATCTATGGTGAACTGCCACCAATAACAACAACTGTAGCACGCCGTAGAGCAATCTTTGCAGGTCATTGCTACCGTGCTACGGATCAAGTAATATCTGACATCCTGCTATGGCGGCTCCCCCAATCATCCAGAGGAACCAGGCCTCATACTTATCCTGACACAATCTCTAAGGACACAGGACCCGATGGAAAGAAGTGATATCTAGGATCTCGACGACAGTCGAAGGATGATGAAGGGGTATGATGGTGTTGAATGTGGAACTAAAGTCAATGAACAGCATCCTTACGTACAAGTCCTTGGTCTCTAGATGAGTGTGATTTGTAAATTGTATTTTTAAGTACTTCCTTTTTCTCCAAACTACAGGTTAGACCAGGGGTCGGTAACCTAAAATGTTGAAAGAGCCATATTGGACCAAAAAAACAAAACACAAATATGTCTGGAGCCGCAAAAAATGAAAAGTCTTGTATATGCCTTAATGAAGGCAACACATGCTGTATGTATCTATATTAGTTATATTATTAACATTCAGGCAATGAATGCAAATGATTTGGTCCAAGAAACGATGAATCCTCTTTTCTCCTCAGTTATTTTCTCTTTTTCCCTATGGAAACAATCCCTTCGGCCGGTTTGTTTACAACAGTCACCTACCTGGCATCCCGCCCCCTGCTGGTGTGTGATGCAGGCTATGACGTAAATCTTTGTAAACAGAAATTTGGAAATTTAATATTTATTCGACACATTTTTACAGCATTGGAAAACGTTAAGAATGTTTGTGTCAAAACAAAAAATATATTTCCCTCCCCCATCGATTTCCATTTTCAAACATTTTTGAAAAAGCTCCAGGGAGCCACTAGGGCGGCGCTAAAGAGCCGCATGCAGCTCTATAGCCGCGGGTTGCCGACCCCCGGGTTAGACCGAGGGTTATATTTCCTGAGTTAATCTCACATTAAAAAGTAATGGGTTAATACGTTATTGACGTATTAACTTTGGCAGCCCTAGTTGTAAAACCAAACTCAACTCTAGAATTTTTTGGGAAAAAAATTCAAAGCTAGTTTTCAATGTTAGCCTACAATAGGGGTGTAACAATATATCGTGCCATGAAATTTCGCGATACAAAAACGTCACGATACGTGTCGTGGAGGTGACAACCTGTATCGCGATATTATGTTATTAATATTAATCTATTGTGTTGACTAGAAACGCGTATCCGACCGCGGCCGCGGCTGCGCGGACCAAAATCTTCCTCCGCTCAGGAGAAAGTAGTCCCGTTTTGCGGTCCTGTTTTGAGCTCTGAACCTTTACTGATGTAAGTCTGGTGTAGAGTTAAGCCTTACCTTATTAAATTAAACCTTTTTGGGGTCGTGAGTAGGATAAACACGGAGACAACTTCTGCGTGAGTTTGCGTGTACTTCAATGTCCGCTCAACAGCGTAGGATTTCAGAACATCAACACAACACCTAATGCTGTATCACTCCGCCCAATCTAAAACATACTAACAACTGATAAACTGACTAGTGTAATTATAGTCCCTGATTTACAGAATATAAAGAATATATTTACAAAATAATGAACCCTGAATTACCAAAATAACCTTCTTAACAAAAATGAATCTCCTCTTACACTTATAAGGTGAGCATGAATCAATCTTTTTCATGATGTAAAATTGTATGTATTTATTTATTCAATTTTAGTTGTTAAATTTCTGGAAAAGAAAAAAGTCAAATCATACATGAGAGAAACTATTCAGTTTGTGGCAAAATATTTTTATTATATGAAACTGAAGATGCATAATGCAAACCTGACATTTACTTTTAGTTCAGTTTGTGGAGAATGGTTGGCCTGGCTTTCTCTTCAAAACTTAAACAGTTATAAAGCATTACAAACTGTAAAAATAGGGCAAACGCACAGCATTGTTTTGTATTATGTGTCTTTCAAATAAAAGACATTTTTTTCCAGTTATATATTCCTCATTCAAGGTTGTTAAAAAATACTGCTATAATATCGTATCGTATCGTTATCGTGACCTCAATATCGTGTATCGTACCGTATCGTGAGATTAGTGTATCGTTACACCCCTAGCCTACAATCAATAATGTGTTCAAGTGTAGTTTCCGTGCATGAGCCTTGTGCTGTCCTGTGTATAAATGTGTGCTTACTGTACTCCATGGCTGACTGAACTCTTAGGATCCAGGCCAAGTCCCTTATCTGTCTGCGATTACTGAGGGAATGCATACTGGGGTACACCCACATTCACAAGCTTTCTGTTTTTTAGTGATGTAACATTTGATCAATCAAATCAATTGGCAAGTAACCAAAGAAGAATAAACTCACACACTACCCACACACATTATTTCTTTGTGTGTACAGTTCAATGTATTGTATTGTTGGTGAAGCATATTTAATATTATGATGTCAGTTTCTGCTGTGTCCCAGCTGCACCGTCTAATAAATCACAGAGATGTCAGAGATATCAGTGGATGCGTAGATGTGGAGACACAACATGTGTTTTCTGTATCAAGCAAACTGAAAAGATATATCTGGGTCTGTAAACGAATAGCAATTAGTGTAAATAAGGATTTCTTTTTTCCTCTGTTGTTGATACTTTATATATTTCCAGCTGGATATCCAAAAGGTTATTACAAGACATTACCATTCAGGCCCACGAAGGTCTGGCCATCGATACCCAACGGCCATGTGTAAATGTCAAAGTATGGATGACTGAGAGCCTGTTCTGGTCATGAAAATGAGAAACTGCTCAAATATGCTGGAGAGATGTCTCTTCTCTAAAGGGCTGACAACATGAACTTTCACAAAAAGGGAATTGCAGCGTAGCATGACAGAATTTAAGAGTTTTTCATTCTCTGAAATAAAGCTTATTTAATAGTAGAATTGCAATGGCAGCTCAGCTCAGTTCAATAATAATTCATACATTTCCAAAGAAAAATTGTATATTTCACTAAATCAGTCAGTAAATCAGTTCAGTAAAATCCAAGTAATTTTAGTAGCACTCTGTTGCCTTGGAAAGAAAGGATATCCTGTAGCGTCTGTGTTGCGATGCCCCTGAAGAAGCCTCTGACTGAAGAAGCGTTTTTGAATCCCTGGATGGTGAAGAGGATCTGCAGTGTTTCCTACTATGTTTTTAATTTTATAATGCATCCTTCTTTTCACAATCAGCTCTCGAGCCTCAGAGCAGGTCCTCACAGTGGATGTCTCCAGGGAGATATTATGGATGGGAGCTTACAGCAATCATTTCGGTATCCAGGTTGCACAGATGTTGCTGTACAGTAGCAGATCCTGGATTACACCATTTGCTGTTGACAAGGACTGCAGTCCCATCACCCCTACTTTAGCTGCTCTGTTTCTTTCTGCCTATTTAGTAGCTAGAGGGGCGTTGGAGTCAGGAATATACTGTAATCTTGCAACCACCTCATGGTGATACACATTATACTACATTTCCAATACCCCAGCTGTGTCACCAGTGCTCCAAGCGGATCCATCCTAGGCAAAAAATAGTTTAAACTTTTTCTTCCTCTCTTTCTTTTTGCTCCATCTCTAAATATGAAACACCTTGACCTTGAATACACCTTACGGTGATACTTGGACACGTCATCAGTGATTGACCCGGGGTCACTGGGTGTTTCGGGTCTTTAACGATCATACACCCTCACCCGGGCGACCCAGTCGGGGGTGATCAATCCCCGGCTTGTGTCCAAGTAGCGCACCACGGATCCCCCCTACGGATCCACAGCCACCGTGAGGCCTTTTCTGCGGCCTCGAGGATGTTCTTGGTGGCTCTCCTCAAATGCAGTCCTCTAACTCCAAGGAGTTTGAGCACTCTCTGGAGTGAATGTCCAGCAAAACCTCTGCACCCGATTTCCACTGGCTCGCAGCGGGCTCTCCAGGCATTGCTCCGGCACTCTGTGGTGAGCTCAGCTTTTTTGGCCCTCTTGCGCTCATTGGCCTCATCAATCCGGTCCTCCCAGGGGACCGTCAGTTCCAGCAGGACCACTTGCTTGGTGGACTCCGATGTTATTACCATATCTGGGCGGAGTGAAGTGGTAGCTATGTTAGTTGGGAACTTGAGTTGCCTTCCCAGGTCAACTTGGAGCTGCCAGTCACGAGCGGAAGCGAGGAGTCCTCCTGCGGAGTTTGGCTGGTGTTTGGCCTTCTGCCCTGCTCTAACAAACCTTCAATTCAACTCATTGGGAGTTTGAGGTCTACTTGTGAATATTTGTTAGGGTTCTGAAAAAAACCCAAGAGCTGCTTCAGATCCTAAACTACGCTCCTGTTGTTACGGATACTCATCATAACAGAAGTTAAGAAGTGCCAGGGGCAACCGCAGAAATACCTGAAGCAGGACAGTATCCAAAACAGTGTGAACAAATCTCTCAAGACCAGCATTTTCAAGGACTAAACTCAATAAAGAAAACTCTTGAGAGGATAATGATACACAAAATGACCAGAGGAGCAACAAGCTTCCACAAAAAGCATGAGTCTAGAGCTGCTTTCGAAATTCCATCCGTCCACCCTAATGAGTAGCAAAAACAGTAGCCTATGTGAGATTTTTTCGTGCGTCTGAAACATTAGTACGTACTCAATAGTATGTACTATCCATACTCATTCTGGAAAAATGTATTAGTATGGATTGATGGACACTAGCTAAGCAGAAACTGCAGCAGTGTTTGGTTGCTAATTGCTGTGCAGATACTTAGCAACCAACAAAAATGGAAGATAACGTTACCGGTACCAAGCAAAGCTGCAGCAGCAGCAGCACCATCACGCTGCAATTCAAATGTGAGTAATTAGGTGTGATTTCACTTTGGTTTCCATAAGATATTAACCAGATGAGTTCATCATTTATCACATTATTGTGTGGGTAGATGTATTTGCAAAGTTTACAAATGAGCTAGCTACAGGCAGCCAATGATAGCTAGTGCTAATGTTATTGTTTTATGGCATAACGTTAAGTGAGAGGGGGTAGGGAAACATAACTATCGTATCTAATGAATTTAATTTAAGCCTTCTTTTTCTGTTTCTCATTAGAAGTTGAAGAGGTAAGAATAAAACCACACAGCGCAGGAGAAATGTCATCTTGTTTGGGCCTGGATAAAGGGGAAACTGCTACTGCTGCTGTAAAATAAAGTTATCTTCCTCCCAACGGCAGGAAGTGCCGTGTGGCTCTGAGTAGTATGTCCCAATTAATGCATACTACTGATATTTACTCAAAAGTGTGCCGAACTTAAGTATACTTTTTGAGTATAGACTGTTTAGTATGGCATTTCGGACGCACCGTAGAACTTTCTTATTTATAACTTTGCATTCCACTTTAACTCTGAAGCAGTCAACGCAATTTCAAATTAAACTTAATTTCAGCAAATCAAATAGTTGCTTTTATTAGAGATATGAATTTACCACATTTAACATTTTAATTTAATCTGAAGGAAAGTGCAGGAGGAGAGGAGACAGACATGCACTTGCATTTGCCAACATGCATTCATTATGCCCTGGAAACAGGGAATTACCCCCCTAAATCAAAGTAGAGGGCCTGGGCTTTCAAAAGGTGAAGATTTCCCGAGAGAGACAACACTGGTCGGATCCAGTTTCCCTGTAGATTAATCGACCGTTCACACAATTTAAAATTCAAGGAGACAGTGATGTGATTAGAAAGAGCTTATCCGTTCTTGTATAACTGTTTAACCAACGCAGTCAACCAGTAAGGGCACACATGCCTCATGTTGAAATTAGAAATTGTTTGTCCAGTACTTAACTGAAATTTTTATGTGAGCATGTGGGTGTCATAGGAAGGGCAGAGATTAGACTGATTTATGGTGCAGAGAGCGCAACATAAAGGCGTGTACATCATCAGGGAAAGTTGTCTTAAAGAACAGCTCAATGACAGCATTGACAAATAATGAGAAGTACTGTACATCCCAGACTGCCCACTTGTGAGTGGGGTGCTTAGAAACTTGTGAGTGGGATGCTTAGGAAACCAGAAACATGTCATGGTTTCCACATTTTGTCCTTTGCAGTTGAACATAATTTGTTGTGGTCCAAAATGATGCATCTGTATACAGTTGTATACAGAAATGTCTTCTTACTAAGTTGCAGACTATGGTTCAGCAATATGCTCTCAGGTCTATTGTTTGTTTGCAGCCACTGTTCCAGATTTTGATTGAAGAGTTCACTGTCCTTTATGTTCACTGAAAGTGGATTTGTTGAGTGACAAATGTTTTAATGTTTACAAAGATAACCATTGGATTTTTTTTAATGGAAAAGAGGGGAAAAAAGTGAATATATATATATATATATATATATATATATATATATATATATATATATATAAATAATTAAAATAAATTAATACATTTAATACATTTAATAAATTAAATAAAAGAGTAAATATTGAGTAAAGGTAACACATTTGTTTTGTTAAATCATATACTCGTATTCAATCGGATCAACCAAGCATTTCTGTTGTATATACTCAATATTTTATGTGGTTTTGACCTAAAGTTTCTATTGCATATTTATGCACATCTACTCATTTTTTTTCATGCCGAGTTGCTTAACATTGTTGTTTAGATTTGCTTAAAGGTTTTACTTGCACTTACTCAATTTTTTAGGTTTATTTTACAAAATTGCATAGCAGTCAAATTTACTAAATATGTATGAGTGTAAAAATGTTTCACCCATTTAATTGAGTAGGTAGGCATTTTTGTTTATGTAAATTATATAGATTAAGTAGGCCCAGGACCGTCTCACATTCAGAGAAACTCCCAGACTAGCCAGTGTTAGTAGTATGGAGCAAAGGAGCCACGGAGACACTGTCTCAGAGGAGACCGTGCAGGTGAACTGCCTTTTACCCACATCTCAAGAGAAACTTCAGCCCATGACTGGGCTGTACTCTGCAGAACCACAGGGGTTTGTGCATGCAACTATATTGTAATCTAACAGGCCTTTCTATTGTCTTCCAGCCGCCTTCCTAATTCAGAGGAGACGTGCGGTCTTGGCACGCTCCAATAAAACAATCACTGTCTGGCTTGTATCGAACAGAGATTTATTAAACTCTCGACCGTGCGGTGTCCACAACAAAACATAAGTAAACTTAGGCTAAAACTTAGGCTTGTAAACGAAAATAGAGAGGGTGAAGTGCACGTTTCCCTCTGAAATGATAGAGATGATAGCAGTTCATCACATTTAAGCAAAAACATCCTGTTATAGTTGTAGTTTTTCACTTTGAAAGAGTCATAGAAGACAGGAACGAAAAAAAAACAATTAAAAAAAACAAGCCTGAACCAATAAATGCAAGCAAACATGATAATAAAAAATCATTTGTAATATTACTCTCTGAGCAGAATCAATATTTGTTTGTGTGATAATGTCCCATATTTATGTTCCACAGGTTATTAAAAAACAAATGCTTTCCAAACATGACTGCTTAATGGGCCAAGTGTAAAATCAAAGCCTTTGAGGGCATGACGCTGACTGGCAAGTGCATACTAGGATAGATGAAGCTCTGAGGTTCTTACATTCAGACTATGTTGAGTGCACTCAGATACAGTTCTTACAAATGATTACTGTTGAAATGCAACAGTTTCCAACTTTCTTCTTCAACCACTTTACTGGAGTTACCAACACGTTATCACCAATGTTTGACTTTTATGGTCAATGGTGAATTCCAAACCTCCTCCTGACCCTAGTTGTACTTGTGTGTGTAATTTATCCTGTTTTATCGACCAGTATTTCAAATGCAACATCAGCTGACCAGTGTCTCACCACTTCCGCTACATCATCAAGATGGCGATCACTGATCCGTCTTCAACTTTTCCAAATATGTACGAATCTAGCTCAAATTATGATTACATACAGATACGTGGATGGTCCATTTTCTTATTCCACCTGTGTCATGATCACAGTTCATGGTTTTTTTGCTGTGTTACTGACTCTCCTGTCATTTGGATCCTGCCACCCTCATCAGCCTCATTCCCTTCACCTGTGCTTCCCTGGCCCAGCTCCACACCTGGTTTCCCTCATCAGTTTCCCCTTCATAAACCGGCCCATTCCCTCATACCTGTTGCCAGATTGTCGTGTGCTTTTGCTCCGCTTTCCAGCCTTCCTGATTTCTGTCCTGTTCCTGCCTGCCTGCCTGCCTGTAACCCTGCATGACTCCCGGTATGACTCCCGGTTTTGGATTTTTGCCTGCCCCCTTGGACTTGTTTGCCTGATCTGCCTGTCTGCCCGGTTTTGACCCCTGCCTGCCTTGGACCCGAATAAAGCCTCTTGGACTCTGATTCTGCCTGGTGTTGTGCATGTGGGTTCTCTGTCCTGTCTGAGCCGTGACAACCTGTCTTTCAATGTGTTTTCAGGGGCCCTTATTTGCTAGGTCTACACAAGCACAACTCATTCAGAACTAATTCTGTTTCCCTTAATAAACTCAGACAACCTGAACAGCGCCTTATTCAAAATCTTTGGCCCTGTCAATCCACAAGCAGAAAACACACCCACATTAGCAGCACCATGGGTTTCCAGCTGCCATCCATGTACTCTAACAGATCTGTGGACATCACAGATGCATGTGCCTTTCCTGTGTCAAAACTCATAAATACATGCATGCACTCACAAGGATAGTATATTTATCTTAATTGATCATCTTTTCCATTAAGGTTGGGTTTGTAGGACTTTTACTTGCCAACACAATTTTTGTATGAATATTTTCATCGAAGAATAATCTACCTTCCACTTATTAAATGTTGAAGAATCACACTTTATGTATCTCTGAAACCGCACTTAATCACGTTATGCTAAAGAAAACATCGGATATTGTTCTGCTGAAACTAAATCAAGAAAACCAAGAAGCCTAGAAGACCATGATCAAACAGAAGACATAGTTGAAAACCTTTATTTGGTTAAGAAAAACACATTCAAAACGTCAAAGGAAGTCAAGAATCCTGGAGAAGGTAAAGCTATCATTGTCCACCTCTAGCCAAGAGATGCCTTCATGAATGCAACAGGTTTTCAAACAAAGATGTAAACCACTGGTGACATTTAAAGGGGACCTATTATGGCATCTAATACCTATTTTAAACAGGCCTTGAATGTCTTAAAAACAAGCTTTTGCTTGTTTTTGCTAAATAAATTAGAAATTAATTCTCTAAGCCACGTCTTTATCATTCCATTCTCTAACCTAATTATCTATGCGGGATTCTGAGTGGGCGGGGCTATGATAATGAGACTCTGTGCTGATTGGCTGCCTGAATGACGCCATACACCGCTACGAAAAAATGGCGGAAGCTCCGGCCGGCGGAGTTAGTTGTGGGCGTGGTTTCACGCATCGCTCCTGTCGTTACGTCACGACAGGAGCAGAATCTTATTGGCTCGTAGATCCACATCACACTGGACGGCTCATCCGGGCGGCTGTACAGACACTGCAGAATTGGTTGCTTTCCTCCTTCTCTGAGTTGGCAGGATGAGGGGAGACCACTTTATATATGTTAAAGCAAAAGAAAACCTGTTTTTCATAATAGGTCTCCTTTAACAGCACGGCAGCCAAATGGCACACAAGAGCAGTGCTGATCATGAGTGTGATCTGGGCAAGTTTCAACACAGAAGGACAGAAACCCAGTGGGAAACTTTCAGTGTATGAGACTTCATTGGCTATCATGTTAGCGATGATTAAACTGGGCCTACGAGCAGCTAGGGGCCTGACTTTCTGTTAGCTAGCAGGACGTTTTGGTCAGGGCCACGAGCAATTAGGCAGCAACAAGGAACTCCCCAAGAAGAAAAAAAAAGTCATTTTTCCTTCCTCTTCCTTTTACCACCCACTGATATTATGAAAAAACTATGAATAATTAAGTTACATGGGGGCGATCTGTTTCTCCTCTAGCAGGTGGCTCACTTATCCTCTCCAAACATTTGTATTAAAGGTGTTGATGTTAAGGTTTTAATTTGTAAAGGGGTTCTATTATCAACTTTCACCTATATTCTTGCACCTACTTCAAAGACAATTGGCCTCTCTTTTCTTCATCTTTTTTCTTTTCTTTCTGAATCCAGCTGCCTGTCTCAGGCTGTCAGGGTAAAGTTTTCTCTCCCAATCCAAGCAAAGCACATTAGGTTGAAATAATAGCAAAAGAAATGTACATTCTACAACAGCCTATCTCCACCCTTCAGGTAAAGAAGGGGCCTGAATGGAGAGGAGATGTGCTGAGCCCGGTGGAAGCTGAAGGTGAAAGCCAGTCATCCTGAACTGTACAATTAAATAAGAGAGTGGCAGCGTGAATGGGCTGCTTCCCTGGAGGGCAGGAGATAAAGGCGGGTGGCTGCTCTGCTCAGAAAAAGGACTGAGGTTTATAGAGGTCTTAGTAGAGCACAGAGGACAGACAGGAAAAGAGAGGCCCACTATTTGACTGGCCCGCCCTTCCTTCATTTTTGAGACATTTACCAAATCCTGACTGTGTCAAACACGCCGAAGGTGCTGCTAACCAGAGTTTTACAAAGCAGTTCCCATCCCTGAATCACTGAATCCTGTTGTACAATTCATTTTCTACTAGGGGGGTTTGGGTGTGTGTGTGTATGTGTATATTAATATATATATATATATATATATATATATATATATATATATATATATATATATATATATATATATATATATATATATATATATATGTATATATATATACATATGTGTGTATAATGAGGGTGTCAAATTAGTTGCATTAATTGTGATTATTAATTACAAGCATATTTAGCTTGTTATGTTTTTTAATCTCTAACTTAACTTTTTCTGCTTACCAGTTGCCTTTATTATGAAATCTGTGTTTGTGCGGTGGGCTTGTTGTGCTTGAGTTGTTAGGAGTGGAAAACAACGGTCAGTCCCACCTGGAAGTGGACGTTGATTGGCTGTCACTGTGTGTGGGCGTGGTTAGGAACGCTGGTAGCTGGACAAGCATGGGGGGGTGGAGTCAGGCCCCCGGTCTCGCACTCAGAAGGCACGCTGATTTTTCCCGGTGGCCAGCCGCGGTACTGCAACCAAAAATCCCATGCAGCCCAGAAAGCTATTTTCCCATAGACCGCAATAGTAAAAGAGAAGCCTCTAAAACTGTTCACAGGAACCTCCAGCTGTAATCACCGGCAATTACTAATCTTTGTATTCTATATTTTTAAGTCATGGACTTTATATCCGTCAAAAATGTTTTCTAACGGCCAGAAAAGTCAAAGAAAAGTCTCTTTCTGGGCGTGACGTCACGGCTGTGTCCGTGCACTCCATGGATGTATTATATTAATACATATTATATAATTATATAATATGTATTAATATTAATTATATTAATACATTAATAATATATGTAATAATATACATGTAATAATATACATTCATTAATATATTATATTAATACATATTATATTAATACTCGTTCTCATTGCCCCGGGGCATGATGGGAGGCCCCAGAGCATCATGGGAGGTGACTCAACTGCGCATGCTCTATGGGCCCCACAACGCGGAAGTAAACCCGGAAGTCAGGAACTTTTTCGGCGTATGCGCCAGGCTTCCATTGAAACTTCCATTGAAATGAACGGCGGCCATTTTCCTGTCCGGTATCCAGTTAAATAATACATCGATGGGTGGAGTACCGGAGTAACGGAGAGGTGAAAATGGAGGAGCATGTGAAAGTTTTCGGTCCAGTGAATGGAGAATTTACGTTTCTAAAACGCCCCGACGGCAACATTGATAAAGTTAGGCCACGTTTACACGTAGCCGGGTATTTACAAAAACTGATATTTTCCCCTCTACGTTTTCAAAAATATCCTCGTTTACACGGACCCGCATGAAAACACTGTTAACGTCATGCCAGCCAATCAGAATCCTGGGAAAAACATCAACAAATGACACGTGTAACTTCCAGTTAAGGCTGATTTATGGTTCCGCGTTACACCAACGCAGAGCATACGGCGTAGGGTACGCGGCGACGCACACCGTACGGCGCGCATCGCCGCGTACCCTACGCCGTAGGCTCTGCGTCGATTTAACGCGGGACCTTAATTCAGGCTTTACTTCCAAGACGGAACAAGAGTCTTTCGTTTGGAGTGACAGAGAAGTGGAGTTACTTTTAAGTGTGACTTTAGAATATAAAACAGGTAAAATACAAGAAAATATTGACGGTGGCCAAACTAATTGTAAACACAGGTCGCACTCATGACGCTGGTGAGTTTCTGGTGCATAATGTGACGTTCTGAAGCTTAAATCTCCGTTTTCCTCTGTTATCCTCCGTTTTCCTCCGTTTTCCTCTGTTTAGACGCAAACGTGAAAACGGACTTTTTGAAAATCTCCACTTTGGCCGGAGTTTTCAGAAATGATGGTTTTTGGCGGCTTTGAGCTGCGTTTTCGTGTAAACGAACGGCCAAAACGCATGAAAACGTCTCTGTTTTTGCTCCGTGTAAACGGGGCCTTAGAGTGATATGTCTTTGTGGAAAGGACTTTGCTCACCACCGAAGCAGCTCAAGTTTAGCCACATAAACGCAAAGCACCCGGCCGCGAGCTCAGCCACAGCTAACGTGAGCAGCAAAGATGTTTGTTTTGATCTGCCACAATAATGTTATTAAATTTTTTTTTCCACAAAAAGACCACACTGGATTTTTTCTCCATTTTTATCACCCAGTGCTCTTACCTAAGTGACAGTCCTGGGTATTGCCATCCTCTACCAACCCCGGGAGGGCCCTGCACTGAATAACAGATCTTAATGAATTAATCTCTCGATTTTTTTAATCGCTTGGACAGCACTAATGTAGTATATATGTATATATAATATATATATATATATATATATATATATATATATATATATATATATATATATATATACATATATATATATATATATATATATATATATATATATATATATATATATATATATATATATGTATATAATATATATATATATATATATATATATATATATATATATATATATATATATATATATATATATGGTAGACTGGTGGCTACAGAGGTGGGCTTGGGTCTGGAGGACCTGAATCACTGAATCCTGTTGTACAATTCATTTGTTTAACTTGGTTGACCCGGAATGGCAACCAAGTTTAACCAACATGGGCCCCTGAACAAGGTCCTTAACTCTAATAGCTCCCCAGGCGAAATGGTGTGTTTGTTCTCTCAGATGTAAGTCGCTTTGGATAAAAGCCTCTGCTAAATGTCAGTAGTAGTACCTGTCCAGAGTGTACCCTTCGCCTGTAATGAGCTGGGATAGACTCCATCCAGAAAATGGATGGATAATACTGTTAAAGTTAGCCGAGAAACACCTGGTGGTCCAGAGATTAATGCAGCACATCAAAGATGCTATAGAAAAGGGGACCCAGTACCGGTCTGGGGGATATACCATCATCCCCGCTGTTAGAAAATGAGTACCAAGCCCCATTAACATGCCCAGACAAGCTGAACACAATGGCAGCTGACTCTGAGACACAAGATCATAATTAAGCTGGATAGTTTAAACTTACATGACGCCTTAGTTTCTGAAAGTTTATGAAGAGGTCTGAAAGCAGTGCTACAAATAATGCCTACTACATCCATTATCAAGACCAATAAACAGATCAAGAATCATGCTCCAGATTCAGATTCAGACTCCCATGAACTCCCACTCTGTTCATAACTTATTTAGACTGAGTTTCTGGGCACATTAAAGGGTGGGTCGGGTCAAAGTTCATAGTTGAGTGTGACCAGAGATAGAGACAATGCTTCTGAATCAGAAAAGGGTGGCATGTCCTCTCCAGGCTGGGAGAGGGATGGTGTCTCTAGAGTTAAAACATCTCAAGGCTTTGTTTAAGAGTGAGATGAGGTGGTTTGGCATTTGGTGAGGATGCACCCTGGACTATGGATCCCTCCCTTGGGTGTTTAGGGCATGTCCAAGTGGGAGGAGACCCTGAGAAAGACCTAGGACATGCTGGCGAGATTTTATCTCTCAGCTGGGAACACCTAGGAATTTCCTCAGAAGAGATGGAGGAGTTGGAAGGGGAGAGGACGTGTCTTGGCCATAGGCTGCTCCTGTGATTCACATTTCAATAAGTGGAAGTGAATGGATACATTTTTAGACATAAATAACTACAATATCCATATCTAAAATGGACAAAAACAGCATGTTCACAATACTACGACTAGAGACAAAACAATAAAATACATATAAGGGTAGGGATGGGAATTGATGAGATTTTTCCAATTCCGATTCCATTTTCGATTCTGTTTAATGATTCGATTCTTTATCGATTCTCTTATGGATTCTCATTTGGAAAAAGGGAGAACAAACAGGTCGATTAGCTTCAACTTTGTTTTATATCGTTGAACAAACAAATACAGGTGAGGTCAACAGTGAGGTCTTAAGACGCCCCCAGCCTTGGACTCCTCCATGGTGCCAGGGGATCCCCAGTCAAAATGTTTGTTTTGAAAATAAATATAAAACAATAATAATAAAATAAATATTCTTCTGTAAAACTTAACTAAATACAATAAATCATTCTGTGCCAATTACACAAGAATGTCCAGTAACATGTTCAACACCACAAACCACTGCTCGGTGACATTCATCTATTCTGGCCTGATACTCTTCCCTGCCTTGACAAAAAGGAGAAGCTAGCGGTAGACTAGTAGTCCGCCAGAGCGCGCCCGGCTCGTCCTCGTGGCCGAGCGCGCAGCTCTTCTGGCCACACGTTGCGCCGACTCCGCGCTCCCAGCGTGAAATGGTTGCGGAGGAAAGCCCAGTCGGCCGAGCCCTAACAGTTTCCTCCCTTTGTTGAAATGTCCACATTGCAATATTCCAAGTCGCCCTGTTGTCATCCTTTTTGGTAAAATGTAACCAAACTTTCGAGCGTTTATGCCGCTTTGTCACCATGTTTTCCTGCTGGGCACGAATACGCACGTTGCGTAACTGTTCAACGTGCGTGGTGACGTCATTCGCGCCCACTGGAATTGAAGGGAATAGTTTGCAAAAAAGGCAAACCATTCCAAGGAATTGAAACACTGGGAACCGGTTCTCAACAAGAACCGGTTTTCGATTCCCATCCCTACATAAGGGGCACAGTGGCATGGCTGGTAGTAGCAACAGTCTCCCAGCTAGAAGGTTACCACGAAACACCTGGGGTACCTGGGTTCAAGCTCAGTGCAGGGCCCTCATGGGGTTAAGGGAGTAGGACTGACTTAGGTAGGAGCCCCGTGTGATAAAATGGGGAAAAAATCGGAATAAAAATATCTAAAAAAATAAATAAATACATATATTTGCATTTAGAGTACTGGATACCAAAGAGCACCACTGAAGCCTTTAAGACGGTAAATGTTTGCTCTTAAATGCAGTCAACTAAAGTCTTTATGGTGATTTTGTCTCATTCCTCTTACAATTCAATTCAATTTTATTTATATAGCGTCTAATACAACAAAAGTTGCCTCTAGACGCTTTCCAGAGACCCAGAACATAAACCCTGAGCAATTATTACATAAATAATGGCAGGTAAAAACTCCCCTTGTGGGAGAAAAACCTTAAGCCAAACAGTGGCAAGGAAAAACTCCTGGACCAGGACCTGGATCATAAGGGGGGACCCTCCTGCCGAGGGCCAGACTGGTGGGTCAAGGACGGCAACAGCACAGCAGGCAGGTGGAAGCAGCAACGGGATGACCAGGGGTGGGGACTGCAGGCCAGCACGCAGCTCCCGAAGCTCCGGCCCAATCAGCAAGTCCCAGGTTGGGGTGCAGGGTCGGGGAAAAGGTTGAGAAGGGGCAGGGCCTCTTAGATACCCCCCCCCCCAATTTCTCTTCCTTTCCTCATTTGCCAAGCATCAGCTCTCTCTCCAGCTATACCTGAAAACCAGTGTGGTCTTTTTGTGGACAAAATCAGACCCGTCCAATTCAAACAGCTGTGAAATTGGGATGGAAATGAGTTTGCTGTGGTGAACGCGGTGAAGTGAAAATCAGCACAGCGCTGAGCAGCAGGTTTGATAGAGCTTAACGATAGGCTCCTCATGTGAAACCCAGAGGGCTGGAGGGAGCTGCTTTCAAATGAACATTTTTATATAGGAAGAAATAAAGAGGTTCATTACAAAAAGGCTGGATAATCACACTTGACATTAAACTGTGCTCATTGCACAATATTGAATTTGTTTTATGTTCAAGTGAGTCTCATTTAAACTTTTCATCCACTGACCATATAAAGAGGCCTCCAAAACACCTTTCAAAATATCTTTTAATGCTGTTTGGGGTATGCACTGTCGAATTGTCATTTGGCCAAAACATATCCTAACTTTTATCTCAGTTCTTTGTGGAGTTGCCATATTTTTTACCCTTGTTAAAGAAGCAACATTGCTTATGAAGTATTTTAATTTTGTATTGTGAAGCGCTATCAGGCATCTCTTTTCCAACCTCTCAATAACACTGCTGCTCGTTTCTGCTCATTCCCAGAATGCACTCTGAGGTTTCCATTACCCCATTAAGCCTTGCGGAGGAGATAAGGCTGTGAGCGAGTGCTCCTGAGCTCCCAAACATACACAGAGGCAACAAGCTCTCCCCATGGAGGCCTTGCTGTTGTCAAGAAGAGCACACACACCACTGGTTGTCTCCCCAGTCTGTACCCCCCCCGGTTACATGCTTGTGTGTGCATAAATGCTCATTCCACGTCGTCTTGTGTCGTCCTGTGTGGCCTCTTTTGCACTAATCCCAGAGCAGTTGTTTATCTTTTTTATTGCATCTTCTGCCGTAGCCTAATTCTGTTTGAGGTTTACTGAGAGACATTTTTGAAGCAATGAAGCAGGATTCATATGCCTCCAGAAAGCAAACGCAGCAAGTGGAACCTCTAAATGCCAAAGTTACTAACATGGACTACGTTTCCATGCAGTCAATAACCCTTTTCTAATGGGAATATTAGCAATAACCAGGTTGCGCACGGCCATGTAAACACCAATAACCCCTTTGAATAACCGGAATTTTCTCATATTCCGGTTTTTAAAAACCCCAATATGACCCCTGGGTTACTCCTTTTAAAACCTGAATATTTGGTCATGTAAACACCTAACGGGATTTCCCCATCAAAAGGATGGATCTGTTTTCTGCGCATGTTCTTTTCACAAGGAATGTTGGTCTTTTGAGTCCAGGAAGTTCTTATAAACATGGAGAAACGCAATACCATGAACTCCATCTATATGACCCGTTCCCTCCAGTCCTGACTGCTCCTTCATCTAAAGTGTCCGGGGTGTTCTGGTGGAAACGGTTAGCATGGATAGGGACGGCACAGCTCCGGCTCTATTTGCCATTTCTTCACGTTCTCGCCTTCCATTAATGAAGAAGGCTACGAGGACTAGGGATGCAAATTATCGATTATTTCATTAATTGATAGTTGATAACCTTATCAATCGATCATCGATTAGTTGATAAGCAGCGTTTTTCCCCCATCTGAGATACAAACATAATTTGTTTTGCTTATATAAAATGCAAAGGACATTTTAATGTATTCCTTAATCAAATATTTATTTGATACAAAAGTAACAAAAAGACATTTTTGTACCACAAGGAATATAATATAAAGTGCACTTCAAGGCTATTAGTAGTAGCAGCAGCCATAATAGTGTCATTTGTGTCAAGCTAATTTTAAGTTCTAGTTACGTTTTAAGTTAGAGTTTTGGCAGTGTTCAAAATAAAATTATGAGACTGTATTGGAGCACATTTTCTTTTAGTTAAAACTGTAGCGGGAACAGATGTTTAGAGAAACCTATGTATGTACCGGGTGAAGGCTGATTTATGGTTCCGCGTTACAACAACGCAGAGCCTACACCGTAGGCTACGGCGGCGGCTCTGCGTCGATTTAAGGCGGAACCATAATTCAGGCTTTAGGGGAGCATATCGGAGAACAACCAGAAGAATATAGAGTGGATTAAAAATAAAAGTTAAGCACTGAGCTACATGTGTCTCCCGTCTGGGCCATTGCAGACTCATTGCCTGAGCATGATATTACTAATATCAAACATATCCGCCGTCTCTTTCTTCTTTATGTGCGCGACGCGGCGCGTTGTGTCGCATTAAATGTGGTCCGGGCGTTATACCAGCTGGTGAAATTAAACGAAAAAAATAAATAAATAAATAAATAGATTAATTGTAGGTTAATCGTTAATTTTAATCGGGTAATTTCATAACGGCAATTAATCGAAAATCGATTGATTGTTAACATCCCTAACGAGGATTAGTGTTAAGTCCTGGTGGTGGGTTAGTACCAGCACCAAAGCACAAAAGAAGGCGACTTCTACTGGGCTGTTCATTATCCACCGTACTGATGTTATTAGGGCCCGAGCACCTTCAGTGCGAAGGCCCTATTGTATCTGTAGGAATTCTTCGCGTTATTATTATTATTATTATTAGGGCCCGAGCACCTTCAGTGCGAAGGCCCTATTGTATTTGCAGGAATTTTTATTATTATTAGGGCCCGAGCACTTGCAGTGCGAAGGCCCTATTGTATTTGCAGGAATTTTTATTATTATTATTATTATTATTTTTTTTTTTCTTCTGACAAAGTGATGGCCTTTTTGCCCCCCTTAACGTGCCCAAAAAGTCACCAAATTTTGCACCCAAGTCAGGCCTGGCGAAAAATTTGATATTTAATGGTTTGCATTAATGGGCGTGGCAAAATGGCTCAACAGCGCCCCCTTGAAAACTTTGTGCCTCAAGCCCCACGATACGGTTTGACGTACATGCACGAAAATCGGTACACACCTGTATCATGGGACAACTTAAAGAAAAGTCTCTTGGCGTCATGCCCGAAACCAAACAGGAAGTCGGCCATTTTGAATTAATCGTGTCACTTTGGCGCAATTTATGCCATTCCTTCGGCAGTTAATTCAGCCCGAACCGTAACGTGCACCCAGGTGTGTTATACATCAAAATGTGCGTCTCCCTCCTGCGACCACACGCATTACTTTTCTCTTTCGAAAGCGTTACCGTAGCGACGCTAGACGCCAACAAGCGCACCCCCCCTTCATCTGATTGGTCCATATTTGATAGTTCTCCAAAAGTCACCAAATTTTGCATGCAAGCCAGACTTGGTGAAAAATTTGATATTTAATGGTTTGCATTAATGGGCGTGGCAAAATGGCTCAACAGCGCCCCCTTGAAAACTTTGTGCCTCAAGCCCCACGATACGGTTTGACATACATGCACGAAAATCGGTACACACCTGTATCATGGGACAACTTAAAGAAAAGTCTCTTGGCGTCATGCCCGAAACCGAACAGGAAGTTGGCCATTTTGAATTAATCGTGTCACTTTGGCGCAATTTATGCCATTCCTTCGGCAGTTAATTCAGCCCGAACCGTAACGTGCACCCAGGTGTGTTATACATCAAAATGTGCGTCTCCCTCCTGCGACCACACGCATTACTTTTCTCTTTCGAAAGCGTTACCGTGGCGACGCTAGACGCCAACAAGCGCACCCCCCCTTCATCTGATTGGTCCATATTTGATAGTTCTCCAAAAGTCACCAAATTTTGCATGCAAGCCAGACTTGGCGATAAATTTGATATTTTATGGTTTGCATTAATGGGCGTGGCCTAACGGCTCAACAGCGCCCCCCGGAAAACTTTTATCTGCCATAACTTTTGAATGGTTTGACATAGGAAGTTGTGGGTGGTGTCATGGGACTCTGTAATGAGTTCTTAAGCTTCGTTGGCCTTAATTAGCCCCGCCCCTTCTTCTGATTGGTTGTCCCTTTTTTCTATTATAACTTTTGAATGGTTTGACATAGAGAGTCGTGGGTGGTGTCATTTCTGATATGCTTATGGGGGGCGGTGGACGTGAGTGCGAGGGCCCGTTCATCGCTGCTTGCAGCTTTAATTATTATTATTATTTTTCTTCTGACAAAGTGATGGCCCTTTTGCCCCCCTTAACATGCCCAAAAAGTCACCAAATTTTGCACCCAAGTCAGGCCTGGCGAAAAATTTGATATTTAATTGTTTGCATTAATGGGCGTGGTAAAATGGCTCAACAGCGCCCCCTTGAAAACTTTGTGCCTCAAGCCCCACGATACGGTTTGACGTACATGCACGAAAATCGGTACACACCTGTATCATGGGACAACTTAAACAAAAGTCTCTTGGCGACATGGCCGAAACCGAACAGGAAGTCGGCCATTTTGAATTAATCGTGTCATTTTGGCGAAATTTATGCCATTCCTTCGAAAGTTAATTCAGCCCGAACCGTAACGTGCCCCCAGGTGTGTTATACATCAAAATGTGCGTCTCCCTCCTGCGACCACACGCATTACTTTTCTCTTTCAAAAGCGTTACCGTGGCGACGCTAGACGCCAAAAAGCGCGCCCACCCTTCATCTCGTTGCTTCAGACAGAAAAAACTTTGAGCCTCAAGCCCCATAATACGGTTTGACGTACCTGAACGAAAATCGGTACACTCCTGTATCATGTCGCAACTAAAAGAAAAGTCTCTTGGCGCCATGGCCGAAACCGAACAGGAAGTCGGCCATTTTGAACATTCTGAATTAATTGCGTAATTTTGGAGCAATATATGCCATTCCTTCGAGAATTAATTCAGCCCGAACCGTATTGTGAACCCAGATGTGTTATACATCAAAATGTGCGTCTCCATCCTGCGACTACACGCATTACTTTTCTCTTTGAAAAGTGTTACCGTGGCGACGCTAGACGCCAACAAGCGCACCCCCCCTTCATCTGATTGGTCCATATTTGATAGTTCCCCAAAAGGCACCAAATTTGGCATGCAAGCCAGGCCTGGCGATAAATTTGATATTTCATGGTTTGCATTAATGGGCGTGGCAAAATGGCTCAACAGCGCCCCCCGGAAAACTTTGTGCCTCAAGCCCCACAATACGGTTTGACGTACATGCACGAAAATCGCTACACACCTGTATCATGGCACAACTTAAAGAAAAGTCTCTTGGAGCCATGGCCGAAACCGAACAGGATGTCGGCCATTTTGAATAAATTGTGTCATTTTGGCGAAATTTATGCCATTCCTTCGGCAGTTAATTCAGCCCGAACCGTAACGTGCACCCAGGTGTGTTATACATCAAAATGTGCGTCTACATCCTGCGACACCACGCATTACTTTTCTCTTTCAAAAGTGTTACCGTGGCGACGCTAGACGCCAAAAGGCGCGCCCCCCCTTCATGTGATTGGTCCATATTTGATAGTTCTCCAAAAGTCACCAAATTTTGCATGCAAGCCAGACTTGGTGATAACTTTGATATTTCATGGTTTGCATTAATGGGCGTGGCCTAACGGCTCAACAGCGCCCCCTAGAATACTTTTATCTGCCATAACTTTTGAATGGTTTGACATAGGAAGTCGTGGTTGGTGTCATGGGACTCTGTAATGAGTTCTTAAGCTTCGTTGGGCTTAATTAGCCCCGCCCCTTCTTCTGATTGGTTGTCCCGATTTTCTGCTATAACTTTGGAATGGTTTGACATAGGAAGTCGTAGGTGGTGTCAAGGGACTCTGCAATGAGTCCTTGAGCTTCTTTGGCCTGAATTAGCCCCGCCCCTTCTTCTGATTGGTTGTCCCTTTTTTATAATAAAATCGCCACGAGCCGCCAGTCGCTCTCGCGCTGACTCCCGCTTCCTGATTCAAACGTCTGCCGGCCCCGCCCCCCGACCAATCGGTGGCGAGTAGGGTGATGACGGCCCCGCCCCCCGACCAATCGGTGGCGAGTAGGGTGATGACGGCCCCGCCCCCCGACCAATCAGTGGCGAGTAGGGTGATGACGGCCCCGCCCCCCGACCAATCGGTGGCGAGTAGGGTGATGACGGCCCCGCCCCCCGACCAATCAGCTCCCTGTAATGTGGTGACGTCAGAAATATTCCCCGCTCAGCCCGGTTACAACCTTGGCAGAATGGTTACAGAAAAAGTAATAATTAAAATAGTAGGGTTTTACTAATATTTATAACTTACAAATATTTAAAAAAATTAGAAAAAACAGCTCCAGACTTACATTACTAAATATCGATATGTTGGTCTCTCATAAGTCAGTAGGTCAAATAGAAATGACAAGCTGAGTCTTAGCTCAGCCAGAGTGTTCCCGTCTTTGGAGTCAGAGATCAGAGTTCGATTCCCGCAGTATCCACACTTTTTTGTCAGCAATTTTTTTTTTTCTACATCAATATGTGCGTCCCTGTCCTGCAACGACGCACATTACTTTTCTCATTTAAAAGCGTTACCGCGGCAACGCTAGACACCAAAAAGTGCGCCCACCCTTCATCTGATTGGTTCAGAGGGAAAAAACTTTGAGCCTCAAGCCCCATAATACGGTTTGACGTACATGAACGAAAATCGGTACACACCTGTATCATGTCGCAACTTAAAGAAAAGTCTCTTGGCGCCATGGCCGAAATTGAACAGGAAGTCGGCCATTTTGAATTAATTGTGTAATTTTGGCGCAATTAATGCCATTCCTTCGGCAATTAATACGGCCCGAACCGTAACGTGCATCCAGGTGACTTATACCTTAAAATGTGCGTCTCCATCTTGCGACTACGCGCATTACTTTTCTCTTTCAAAAGTGTTACCGTGGCGATGCTAGACGCCAAAAAGCGTGCCCCCTTAATCTGATTGGTCCATATTTGATAGTTCTCCAAAAGTCACCAAATTTTGCACGCAAGCCAGGCCTGGTGATAAATTTGATATTTCATGGTTTGCATTAATGGGCGTGGCAAAATGGCTCAACAGCGCCCCCCGGAAAACTTTGTGCCTCAAGCCCCACAATACGGTTTGACGTACATGCACGAAAATCGCTACACACCTGTATCATGGCACAACTTAAAGAAAAGTCTCTTGGAGCCATGGCCGAAACCGAACAGGATGTCGGCCATTTTGAATAAATTGTGTCATTTTGGCGAAATTTATGCCATTCCTTCGGCAGTTAATTCAGCCCGAACCGTAACGTGCACCCAGGTGTGTTATACATAAAAATGTGCGTCTACATCCTGCGACTACACGCATTACTTTTCTCTTTCAAAAGTGTTACCGTGGCGACGCTAGACGCCAAAAGGCGCGCCCCCCCTTCATGTGATTGGTCCATATTTGATAGTTCTCCAAAAGTCACCAAATTTTGCATGCAAGCCAGACTTGGCGATAAATTTGATATTTCATGGTTTGCATTAATGGGCGTGGCCTAACGGCTCAACAGCGCCCCCTAGAATACTTTTATCTGCCATAACTTTTTAATGGTTTGACATAGGGAGTCGTGGGTGGTATCATGGGACTCTGTAATGAGTTCTTAAGCTTCGTTGGCCTTAATTAGCCCCGCCCCTTCTTCTGATTGGTTGTCCCGATTTTCTGCTATAACTTTGGAATGGTTTGACATAGAGAGTCGTGGGTGGTGTCATCAGATTCTGTATGGAGTCCTTGACCTTCATTGGCCTGAATTAGCCCCGCCCCTTCTTCTGATTGGTTGTCCCTTTTTTCTGCTATAACTTTTGAATGGTTTGACATAGGAAGTCGTGGGTGGTGTCTTTTCTGATATGCTTATGGGGGGCGGTGGCCGTGAGTGCGAGGGCCCGTTCATCGCTGCTTGCAGCTTTAATTATTATTATTATTATTCTCGCCGTAAATGAATTGCCTTTTTGGAGGCCTTAAAATGCTCAAAAACTCACCAAATTTTGCACACGCTTCCAGAGTCGCGTAAAATTACGTATTTTATGGGCGACAGGCATGGGTCCACAAGAATGGGCTCTATAGCGCCACCTATTTTATGTTTTTCGACGAGCCCCATAATATGGTTTGACTTACAGCAATGTCCTTTATGTGTCTATTATATCAGACAAAGCCCTACAAAAAAGTCTCTTGGACCCATGCTCTAAGTTACACAGGAAGGCCGGCATTTTGAATAGAAAATGTCATTTTTGATGAATTCTGATCATTTCTAGGCCTCGTACTTTAACGAACTCCTCCTAGAGATTTTATCAGATTGGCTCACAACTTGGTTTGTACAATCTAGACACATGGCCGACGCTAAATTGCGAAGCTTTTAAGTTTTCACCAGAGGGCTTGACCGTAGTGATTCGGCGAAGTTTGAGGTCATTTTTAAGCCTCGCCCTCAAACATCAATTGGCTGTAATTCAGCAATACATGATTTGATGTGGATGAAAACGTATGTGCATGATTTTAGGCTGAGCCTGAAGACATCTATGGTGGAATATTCAGGATCGGTTGTAGCGCCACCTGTTGGCACCAGGAATTGTCATGTCTTCTAGTATGCATCTGTGCTCCAAGCGAGATCAGTTTAATGATCTCAAAGTTGGTCAGATAATAGGTAAGACATTGACGATGACTGACAGAGAAAACTGTACGTTCTTATCGAAGGGCATGGCCGTTAGAGGTGGTCAAATTTCTGTGTCTCGCCATGAACATAAAAGTTGTTGTAACTTAAACATACTTGGTCCAAATTGACCCAAAATCAATACATGTAATCAGGCTTCCATTCTGAACAAGTGGATATGACAATCTTGGATTGAAATCCATAGCGCCACCTTTTGGTCAGGTATACATTTTTCATCAAATTATGTGCTGTCATTGCTGTTTCATTCATCCAATCACAATGAAATCGACACATATTATTGTCATAAGCGTCCTTATTAACTGTGTTGAGTATCGTGGTCATAACTTGAAGGGAACTGCCATTTTACGTCACTCTGAATTTTTTGGTAAAATAATAATTTAAAATCATAGGCTTGGTCTTAAGACAATAAAATGTCAGATTTAGATACATTTCGACATGACTAAAAAATCATACGCTGGTACATATCGCTTTTGAAGAACTTTGTAACTCTCTTTTTCCAAAAATGTATTCATATACAATTAAATCATATTTTTGTCATGCCATGTCCAATTAACTTCGTAAACTTCGTAAAAATATTGTTTACTGTGATGTGAAAATATATTTTTGGCATTAAGGTGCGTAAAACGCACGATTGGTAATGAATATTTATTTAAATCCATTGGATTTAAAGCAAGCTGGCTCCTGCAGCGGAGCGGAGGCCGAGGGGGAGGGAGGAGGGGGGGAGCGGGGGAACGTTGCGTGCGCACTGTATTGACGTTCCTCACACGACATGAATCCTCCAGTGTTTTCACACGAGTCCCAACCTAATCTGTAAGTATTTTTTATTGTGTGCATAATTGTAGAGTCGTCTTAAGACATCTATGGTGAAATATTCCTGTGGAATAGTTTTCACCGATGTATTTCGGCGGCGCATGTCTGTAATGCAGCTCGCTTTTTACCATGTCTTTCATGTCTCTGTCTTCTACCGAGACAGAGACCACTTAAATAAAACCACACTGATTTTGAGTCAAACCCGTCTTTTTAAATTCAATTTTTATACAGAAAATAACTACAGTGCATGTATTACACCTTATTTCACAGCAGCTTTGCAATTTTATTATATTATTATCGGCTTTCAGCCGAGATCTGGTCGGGACCGCGCCGCGCCGCGGAGGAGGTGCATTCAAGGACCGGTCGGAATTCTTAAAAGCCGATTATCCTCCTGGTGCGTTCAGGGACAACTGGAATTTACTGTATTTGGCGAGAATTTACCGTTGCTTCATTTGCTTAAAAATTATTTAAAGGTGACCTATTATGGCATTTAATGTATATTTTAAACAGGCATTGAATGTCTTAAAAACAAGCTTTTGAAGGTTTTTTCTACATAAATGAGAAATTCAGCCTCTGGGCCATGTCTTTATTTTTACCGTTTCTAACCTTGTCTATGAGGGATTCTGAGGGGAGGGGGGGCTATGTTAATGAGGCTCTGTGCTGATTGGCTGCCTGAATGACGTGTAGCAGGGGAGCTTTAAGCCTGAATCACAATTGTGGGTCAATGATGTATAAGGCCTTTGAGAGGCCTATTTTTAAAATACTTAAAATAAAGATGTATTTGGCCATTTTCCAAACATTTGGAATGTAGTGTGCATATATGTGAAAACTTAAAACAAAGTAAAGTAGTAAAGTAGTATTTTAGTGTTTTTAAACCTACATTAATAGGGCAACGACCTTAAAAAAGTAATTGGGGGCGACCGTTATTTATCTCAAAATTAATAGATTTCCTTAACAAAATGTATATTTAGGGCCCGAGCACTGAAAGTGCGAGGACCCTATTGTATCTGTGATGTTTATTATTATTATTATTATTATTATTATTATTATTATTATTATTCTCGCCATAAATAAATTGCCTTTTTGGAGGCCTTAAAATGCTCAAAAACTCACCAAATTTTGCACACGCTTCCAGAGTCGCGTAAAATTACGTATTTTATGGGCGACAGGCATGGGTCAAAAAGGATTAGGCTCTATAGCGCCACCTATTTTATGTTTTTGACGAGCCCCACAATATGGTTTGACTTACAGCAATGACCTTTATGTGTGTATTATATTAGACAAAGAGCTACAAAAAAGTCTCTTGGACACATGCTCTAAGTTACACAGGAAGTCCGGCATTTTGAACAGAAAATGTCATTTTTTATGAATTCTGATCATTTCTAGGCCTCGTACTTTAACGAACTCCTCCTAGAGATTTTATCAGATTGGCTCACAACTTGGTTTGTACAATCTAGACACATGGCCGATGCTAAATTGCGAAGCTTTTACGTTTTTAGCAGAGGGCTTGACCGTAGTGATCCGGCGAAGTTTGGGGTCATTTTTAAGCCTCGCCATGAAACATCAATTGGCTGTAATTCAGCAATACATGATTTGATGTGGTTGAAAACGTATGTGCATGATTGTAGGCTGAGCCTGAAGACATCTATGGTGGAATATTCAGGATCGGTTGTAGCGCCACCTGTTGGCACCAGGAATTGTCATGTCTTCTAGTATGCATCTGTGCTCCAAGGGAGATGAGCGGATGGATCTCAAAGTTGGTCAGATAAATAGGTAAGACATTGACGATGGCTGACAGAGAAAACTGTAAGTTTTTCTCAAAGGGCGTCGCTGTTAGAGGTTGTCAAATTTCGGTGTCTCGCCATGAACATAAAAGTTGTTTTAACTTTCAAATACTTGGTCCAAATTGACCCAAAATCAATACATTTAATCAGGCTTCCATTCTGATATCCATTCTATATTTGGGACAGTTTGTCACCGACTTTATTCAAAATATGAACTCATTTTGAAATAAATCTTTACTTTGTCATGCAATGTCGAATTAACTTCTAACTTCGTAAAAATATTGTTGAAAATAATATGATTTGAGCATTGTATGTGCAAGAGGCGATTTATAATGAATGTTTTGAGTTGGATTAGAAGCATGAAGCTGTCTGCGGGCCGCGTGCGCGCAGACCGCGGGAACGCGCAGCCGCAGCTCCTGGAAGCTGCCGGGGGCGGGGGGGGGGAGGGGGGTTGTTGCAACTTGCAGCAACATGTGGAGTCACGCCGTCACGTCACGTAAGTTGTATTGTGTTTTTTTAATGCGTGTTGCAATTATTTTATTTTATTATATTATTATATTATTATTGAGCTTCCATCCGCGATCCCGATCAGGAGCGCGCGGCCGCGCGCGGCCACGCGCAGAGCCGAGAGCCAGTTTCTGCCCATTTCTGCAGCTTTGCCAAAAAATGCTACCTAAAGGTTTTCCACCACAACTTTACTGTGTTTTACTCCCTAAACCACTTCCTTTCACCCCCAAGTGGTCCTTGTCTCTTGCCAGGCCGTCATTGTAAATAAGAATGTTCTTAATGACCTGCCTGGTTAAATAAAGGCGAATGACTGAATGAATATCAAATAAAGCCATAGAATTGTTGTTTTTTTTCTCTTTATCGTATAATGTTCACAAAGTGTAATGCATTCATGTCATGGGTCGTGTATTTTGAAGGATCAAATAATCAACATTCCATTATCCATTTTACATCGTGCAAGAAATGATGCAAACTTTGAAAATCGACTGTGCGCATGCGCAGAACCCAAACGTAGCATTTTTTCGGCAGGGAGCAGAAATTGGCATAACACCGGCTGAGACGGACCTGATGCTCTGATGCGACAGGTCCCTGCTCACACTGACTGTACGTTCATACACGGACGTAATATGGGGGGGGGGGGGGGGACATGTATCCTGCACTTTTTCAAAAGGCAGTTTTGGTCCCCTGCAGTTTTTACCGTCCAAAAACAATGTTACGCTATATTAAATGGAGACAGGTCAGCACTAGGACCAAGCGGAAAACGGCCGCTCAAGCTGAAGCCTGTTGTTTGGTCTGCCTGGGTCACGTCAGCTAGACGGATTTTAAGAATAAGAATAAGAATTACTTTATTAATCCCCAAAGGGAAATTCCTTTGTATGGCAGCTCATCTACTGTACCATTTGCAGAAGAGAAGCTCTTCTGAATATCTCTTGGATGAGTTGATTATGTTGAAATGTTAATAGATAACCCTTCTGTGGTCTTTTGGTCAAATTGACCCATATTCACTTTTCTTTTATATCAAAAATATGATTTTCATCCATATAACTGCCTCTGTTACACTCATTTCAAATAAAATTGATGATCACTACCAGAGCTGGTAAAAGTACTGTTACTTCAGAATAATATGACTCAAGTAGAAGTAAAAAGTAGTCATCCAAATAATTACTTGAGTAAAAGTAAAAAAAGTACTTGGTGAAAAAACTACTCAAGTACTTAGTAACTGTTGAGTAACGTCTGATTTATTTTTTTAACACACCCATTCAAAAAGACAAAAGTACAAAATAATCACCTTCAGGCAAATTAAAATCAATAAAATAATAAAATAAATTAAAATTAATAAAAAAATGAAAAATAGCTTAAATTAAAATAAGCGTAAAGTAAATTCAAGAACTTTAATAAATAATAAAATAACAGAATAAAAAAATAAATTAAGCACCAGTAGCACAAAATTTCAAGCCTTTGTACTTTTCTTTTTTAACCAGGCAGAACTAGAACAAACATGAACTCATAGAAACTCTGTGTGTGTTTGAGTCTGTGTAAATGTGACAAAACATGCAAAAACAAACCTTTTTCCCAAAGAATCACTCAGTGATGTCATGAGATTGACGCGTACACGGATAAAAAGGATAAAAGAAAAGTAACAGCTCAACGTTCCTAATGTAGCGGAGTAAGAGGAACAGTTTCTCCTTCACAAATCTACTCAAGTAAAAGTAAAAAGTACAGTTATCCAAAACTACTCCTAAAAGTACAAAATTTCCCAAAACTTACTCAAGTAAATGTAACGGAGTAAATGTAACTCGTTACTACCCACCTCTGATCACTACTTGCATTGAATTATGGATATTTTATTGAATTTCTCCTCTCCTGTGATATTCAATTTGACCCACCAACCACTGGCTGGTGCTGGGTGGTGGTCCAAACATTTTAAATGATTTCATTTCATTTTCACATATACCCGTCTGTGATAATCCATCAATTTATGCCTCTGAGTTTAACTATAGTAAAAAAAATTCAGAATTTCGGCTTATCTTTATCTATCTCAAAAATGAGCTATGATTTTATGTAAATGAGGTCTATTGACCATTCATTCCAAAAATAAGTGTAAAATTGGTGGTAATGAGTTGGAGTGAAGTTGACTAACAAGGTGAAACACAGAATTGGGTGATAATTAAAGCTACATGCTTTACAACCAGTAAAACCACAAAGGGAACAGTAAACTTAAAAGTAACAATAGAAAACTAGAAGAACTACTAGAAAACACAGTGAACTGAAAGAGTTTGAGCTTTTCTTTTTTTTTTTTTTTTACCTTGTCTGCACACATATTAATGATTGAAACAAGAGGAAAATTGGTTCAAAACGAGCCGGCAATGGCACAGTGTCTGCCCGGCTTTAAACAGAACCGCAGCCAGTACTCGAGTTGTAAAAAAAAATCAGGGGGGGTGGTGGATTTTATCATATGGGGACAGATAATTTGTTCTGATTACAAATATTATAATATATTACAAATAATAGCAGTGACCAAAACACCTGCAGAAATACTGCAGGAATGACATAGCAGTTAAATGCAGCCTTCTGTAAGCTTTAAATATCCACTGGGCTTACATCAAATACATCAAAACACAACAATAAAAAACAGTTTTCTGAACTTATCAATATGCATCTGTCTTTCACAGGATAAGTAACATGGATCACTGCAAAAACTCTAAATCTTAACAAAAATATTTGTCTTATTTCTAGTGAAAATGTCTCATTTTAGTAAAAAAAACCTCATTACACTTAAAACAAGACTCATAACTGGAAAAAAAAAACACCATTTTCATCTGTTTCACCTGTTCACCTGTTTTCACTTAAAATAAGTAGAAAAAT
Source organism: Cololabis saira (assembly GCF_033807715.1). Lineage (NCBI taxonomy): Eukaryota > Metazoa > Chordata > Actinopteri > Beloniformes > Belonidae > Cololabis > Cololabis saira. The sequence goes on from NC_084608.1 coordinate 5,092,834, forward strand.
CTGCCAGTGGAACAAGATTTTTTTGCTTGTAATGAGAAGATAAATCTTGTTTAATTTTATTTTTTTTTTACATTTATCGTATTTTTAATATTCTCTTTTTGGGGGGGGCTGGAAGGAGGGGCGTTGGCCATGAGTGCGAGGGCCCGTTCATCGCTGCTTGCAGCTTTAATTATTATTATTATTATTTTCCTGACAAAGTGAAGGCCTTTTTGCCCCCCTTAACATGCCCAAAAAGTCACCAAATTTTGCACCCTAGTCAGGCCTGGCGAAAAATTTGATATTTAAAGGTTTGCATTAATGGGCGTGGCAAAATGGCTCAACAGCGCCCCCTTGAAAACTTTGTGCCTCAAGCCCCGCGATACGGTTTGACATACATGCACGAAAATCGGTACACACCTGTATCATGGGACAACTTAAACAAAAGTCTCTTGGGGTCATGCCCGAAACCGAACAGGATGTCGGCCATTTTGAATTAGTCGTGTCATTTTGGCGAAATTTATGCCATTCCTTCAAAAGTTAATTCAGCCCGAACCGTAACGTTCCCCCAAGTGTGTTATACATCAAAATGTGCGTCTCCATCCTCCGACCCCACGCATTACTTTTCTCTTTCGAAAGCGTTACCGTGGCGACGCTAGACGCCAAAAAGCGTGCCCACCCTTCATCTGATTGGTTCAGACAGAAAAAACTTTGCGCCTCAAGCCCCATAATACGCTTTGACGTACATGAACGAAAATCGGTACACACCTGTATCATGTCGCAACTAAAAGAAAAGTCTCTTGGCGCCATGGCCGAAACCGAACAGGAAGTCAGCGATTTTGAACATTCTGCATTAATCGTGTAATTTTGGAGCAATATATGCCATTCCTTCGAGAATTAATTCAGCCCGAACCGTATCGTGAACCCAGATGTGTTATACATCAAAATGTGCGTCTCCATCCTGCGACTACACGCATTACTTTTCTCTTTCGAAAGTGTTACCGTGGCGACGCTAGACGCCAACAAGCGCACCCCCCCTTCATCTGATTGGTCCATATTTGATAGTTCCCCAAAAGTCACCAAATTTGGCATGCAAGCCAGGCCTGGTGATAAATTTGATATTTCATGGTTGGTATTAATGGGCGTGGCAAAATGGCTCAACAGCGCCCCCCGGAAAACTTTGTGCCTCAAGCCCCACAATACGGTTTGACGTACATGCACGAAAATCGCTACACACCTGTATCATGGCACAACTTAAAGAAAAGTCTCTTGGAGCCATGGCCAAAACCGAACAGGATGTCGGCCATTTTGAATAAATTGTGTCATTTTGGCGAAATTTATGCCATTCCTTCGAGAGTTAATTCAGCCCGAACCGTATCGTGCACCCAGGTGTGTTATACATCAAAATGTGCGTCTACATCCTGCGACACCACGCATTACTTTTCTCTTTCAAAAGTGTTACCGTGGCGACGCTAGACGCCAAAAGGCGCGCCCCCCCTTCATGTGATTGGTCCATATTTGATAGTTCTCCAAAAGTCACCAAATTTTGCATGCAAGCCAGGCCTGGTGATAAATTTTATATTTCATGGTTTGCATTAATGGGCGTGGCCTAACGGCTCAACAGCGCCACCTTGAATACTTTTCTCTGCCATAACTTTTGAATGGTTTGACATAGAGAGTCGTGGGTGGTGTCATCAGATTCTGTATGGAGTCCTTGACCTTCATTGGCCTGAATTAGCCCCGCCCCTTCTTCTGATTGGTTGTCCCTTTTTTCTGCTATAAACTTTGAATGGTTTGACATAGGAAGTCGTAGGTGGTGTCAAGGGACTCTGCAATGAGTCCTTGAGCTTCTTTGGCCTGAATTAGCCCCGCCCCTTCTTCTGATTGGTTGTCCCTTTTTTATAATAAAATCGCCACGAGCCGCCAGTCGCTCTCGCGCTGACTCCCGCTTCCTGATTCAAACGTCTGCCGGCCCCGCCCCCCGACCAATCGGTGGCGAGTAGGGTGATGACGGCCCCGCCTCCCGACCAATCAGTGGCGCGGAGGGTGATGACGGCCCCGCCCCCCGACCAATCGGTGGCGAGTAGGGTGATGACGGCCCCGCCCCCCGACCAATCGGTGGCGAGTAGGGTGATGACGGCCCCGCCCCCCGACCAATCAGCTCCCTGTAATGTGGTGACGTCAGAAATATTCCCAGCTCAGCCCGGTTACAACCTTGGCAGAATGGTTACAGAAAAAGTAATAATTAAAATAGTTGGGTTTTACTAATATTTATAACTTACAAATATTTTAAAAAATTAGAAAAAACAGCTCCAGACTTACATTACTAAATATCGATATGTTGGTCTCTCCTAAGTCAGTAGGTCAAATAGAAATGAGAAGCTGAGTCTTAGCTCAGCCAGAGTGTTCCCGTCTTTGGAGTCAGAGATCAGAGTTCGATTCCCGCAGTATCCAGACTTTTTTGTCAGCAATTTTTTTTTTTCTACATCAATATGTGCGTCCCTGTCCTGCAACGACGCACATTACTTTTCTCATTTAAAAGCGTTACCGCGGCAACGCTAGACACCAAAAAGTGCGCCCACCCTTCATCTGATTGGTTCAGAGGGAAAAAACTTTGAGCCTCAAGCCCCATAATACGGTTTGACGTACATGAACGAAAATCGGTACACACCTGTATCATGTCGCAACTTAAAGAAAAGTCTCTTGGCGCCATGGCCGAAATTGAACAGGAAGTCGGCCATTTTGAATTAATTGTGTAATTTTGGCGCAATTAATGCCATTCCTTCGGCAATTAATACGGCCCGAACCGTAACGTGCATCCAGGTGACTTATACCTCAAAATGTGCGTCTCCATCTTGCGACTACGCGCATTACTTTTCTCTTTCAAAAGTGTTACCGTGGCGATGCTAGACGCCAAAAAGCGTGCCCCCTTAATCTGATTGGTCCATATTTGATAGTTCTCCAAAAGTCACCAAATTTTGCATGCAAGCCAGGCCTGGTGATAAATTTGATATTTCATGGTTTGCATTAATGGGCGTGGCAAAATGGCTCAACAGCACCCCCCGGAAAACTTTTCTCTGCCATAACTTTTGAATGGTTTGACATAAAGAGTCATGGGTGGTGTCATGGGACTCGGTATTGAGTCCTTGACCATAATTGGTGAAAATTAGCCCCGCCCCTTCTTTTGATTGGTTGTCCCTATTTCCTGCTATAACTTTTGAATGGTTTGACATGGAGAGTCGTGGGTGGTGTCATCAGACTCTGTATGGAGTCCTTGACCTTCATTGGCCTGAATTAGCCCCGCCCCTTCTTCTGATTGGTTGTCCCTTTTTTCTGCTATAACTTTTCAATGGTTTGACATAGGAAGTCGTGGGTGGTGTCATTTCTGATACTTATGGGGGGCGGTGGCCGTGAGTGCGAGGGCCCGTTCATTGCTGCTTGCAGCTTTAATTATTATTATTATTTTTCTGACGAAAGGAGGGCCTTTTTGCCCCCCTAAACGTGCCCAAAAAGTCACCAAATTTTGCACCCTAGTCAGGCCTGGCGAAAAATTTGATATTTAATGGTTTGCATTAATGGGCGTGGCAAAATGGCTCAACAGCGCCCCCTTGAAAACTTTGTGCCTCAAGCCCCACGATACGGTTTGACGTACATGCACGAAAATCGGTACACACCTGTATCATGGCGCAACTGAAAGAAAAGTCTCTTGGCGTCATGCCCGAAACCGAACAGGAAGTCGGCCATTTTGAATTAGTCGTGTCATTTTGGCGAAATTTATGCCATTCCTTCGAAAGTTAATTCAGCCCGAACCGTAACGTGCCCCCAAGTGTGTTATACATCAAAATGTGCGTCTCCATCCTGCGACAACACGCATTACTTTTCTCTTTCAAAAGCGTTACCGTGGCGGCGCTAGACGCCAAAAAGCGCGCCCACCCTTCATCTGATTGGTTCGACAGAAAAAACTTTGCGCCTCAAGCCCCATAATACGGTTTGACGTACATGAATGAAAATCGGTACACTCCTGTATTATGTCGCAACTAAAAGAAAAGTCTCTTGGCGCCATGGCCGAAACCGAACAGGAAGTCGGCCATTTTGAACATTCTGAATTAATTGCGTAATTTTGGAGCAATATATGCCATTCCTTCGAGAGTTAATTCAGCCCGAACCGTATCGTGAACCCAGATGTGTTATACATCAAAATGTGCGTCTCCATCCTGCGACTACACGCATTACTTTTCTCTTTGAAAAGTGTTACCGTGGCGACGCTAGACACCAACAAGCGCACCCCCCCTTCATCTGATTGGTCCATATTTGATAGTTCCCCAAAAGGCACCAAATTTGGCACGCAAGCCAGGCCTGGAGATAAATTTGATATTTCATGGTTTGCATTAATGGGCGTGGCAAAATGGCTCAACAGCGCCCCCCGGAAAACTTTGTGCCTCAAGCCCCACAATACGGTTTGACGTACATGCACGAGAATCGCTACACACCTGTATCATGGCACAACTTAAAGAAAAGTCTCTTGGAGCCATGGCCGAAACCGAACAGGATGTCGGCCATTTTGAATAAATTGTGTAATTTTGGCGAAATTTATGCCATTCCTTCGGCAGTTAATTCAGCCCGAACCGTATCGTGCACCCAGGTGTGTTATACATCAAAATGTGCATCTACATCCTGCGACACCACGCATTACTTTTCTCTTTCAAAAGTGTTACCGTGGCGACGCTAGACGCCAAAAGGCGCGCCCCCCCCCTTCATGTGATTGGTCCATATTTGATAGTTCTCCAAAAGTCACCAAATTTTGCATGCAAGACAGACTTGGCGATAAATTTGATATTTCTTGGTTTGCATTAATGGGCGTGGCCTAACGGCTCAACAGCCCCCCCTAGAATACTTTTATCTGCCATAACTTTTGAATGGTTTGACATAGGAAGTCGTGGGTGGTGTCATGGGATTCTGTAATGAGTCCTTAAGCTTAGTTGGCCTTAATTAGCCCCGCCCCTTCTTCTGATTGGTTGTCCCGATTTTCTGCTATAACTTTTGAATGGTTTGACATAGAGAGTCGTGGGTGGTGTCATCAGATTCTTTATGGAGTCCTTGAACTTCATTGGCCTGAATTAGCCCCGCCCCTTCTTCTGATTGGTTGTCCTTTTTTTATAATAAAATTGCCGCGAGCCGCCAGTCGCTCTCGCGCTGACTCCCGCTTCCTGATTCAAACGTCTGCCGGCCCCGCCCCCTGACCAATCAGTGGCGAGTAGGGTGATGGCGGCCCCGCCCCCCGACCAATCAGTGGCGAGTAGGGTGATGACGGCCCCGCCCCCCGACCAATCAGTGGCGAGTAGGGTGATGACGGCCCCGCCCCCCGACCAATCAGCTCCCTGTAATGTGGTGACTTCAGAAATATTCCCGGCTCAGCCCGGTTACAACCTTGGCAGAATGGTTACAAAAAAAGTAATAATTTAAATAGTAGGGTTTTACTAATATTTATAACTTACAAATATTTAAAAAATTAGGAAAAAAAAGTTCCAGACATTTTATCGCTATGTTGGTCTGTCCTAACCCAGTAGGTCAAATAAAAGGAATAGCTGAGACTTAGCTCAGCCAGATTATTGCGGTCTTTGCTGCCAGAGGTCGAGAGTTCAAGCCTGGCTTGATATGCCAAAATTTTTGTCAGCAATTTTTGTGTTTTTTTTACATCAAAATGTTCGTCTCTGTCCTGTGACGACGCACATTACTTTTCTCTTTCCCCTTCTTCTGATTGGTTGTCCCGATTTTCTGCCATAACTTTTGAATTTGAGTGGAGTTTGCGCGCGCAGCTCCCGCGGGGGGAGGGGCTGATGTTCAGCGCGGCCGCCATCTTGGTCGAGGCGCCGCATTGACTGCCTGAGAACGTCGGGCGTGGCCGCCATCTTGGATCGGTATCGCTTTAACTCTAGAGCGTTCACTTCTATTGTGGAAGGAGGTGTCTGCATAAGTAAAATAACTATAACTCACTTGATTTTCAACCGATTTTCACGCGGTTTGCTTTGTTACAAACGGCAGACATGTAGCTATGATACAGGATGCTTGATGTACGTTAAATATGCAAGCTTTCATGCTAAAATACGTTCTGCAGGTAGTCACACTTCAGGTATACACACACACACATATATATATATATATATATATATATATATATATATATATATATATATATATATATATATATATATATATATATATATATATATATATATATATATATATATATATATACACACACACACACACACACAATATACACAATACAAAATACAGTGTAGCATATTAATGAATGTATTAATATATTTGAATAACAGACATAACAAGCTTAAAAACAAAAAACATAACGGATGACAGCATACAATTGTCATAATGGAGAAAAAAAAGAAACATTTGGAAGGAGTGTGTGTGTGAGGAATTGTATATTAGTGTTATAAATTGAAATTATATAATAATGCAATCGCTATGATATATCATTTTACAATATAATACAGTCAAAAATATATGAAATGAAGCAACATACAATGCAATAATACAATATGCTATATTACTGGGTACGCTAATATGAAATAACAACATGTAATATAATATGGTATAATAGATTAATATAATATCATACATTCTGGACCATGAGATACAGCTGTACTGTATGATCGTCGTTCATTTGAGTGATCTGATTTTTTTTTCATGGTTTGCATTAATGGGCGTGTCCTCACGGCTCAACAGCGCCCCCTAGAATACTTTTTTCTGCCATAACTTTTGAAAGGTTTGACATAGAGAGTCGTGGGTGGTGTCATGGGACTCGGCATTGAGTCCTTGACCATAATTGGTGACAATTAGCCCAGTCCCTTTTTCTGATTGGTTGTCCCTATTTTCTGCTATAACTTTTGAATGTTTTGACATAGAGAGTCGTGGGTGGTGTCATGGGACTCTGTAATGAGTCCTTGATCTTCTTTGCCCTGAATTAGCCCCGCCCCTTCTTCTGACTGGTCGTCCCTTTTTTCTGCTATAACTTTTGAAGGGTTTGACATAGGAAGTCGTGGGTGGTGTCATTTCTGATATGCTTATGGGGGGCGGTTGACGTGAGTGCGAGGGCCCGTTCATTGCTGCTTGCAGCTTTAATTGTTGTTGTTTTGGATTTGGATACAGGAAGAAGAAGCGGAAATGACGGGAATTGCGTCATGACGTTCTCCGTGCGTCGCTGGTTTGATCCAGAGATCCCAAATGATTAATTACCATGGAAACAGGAATAACCCTGTTTGCTCACACATGGAGACAGATTATTCCCAATGTTTCAGTAACCAGAATATTGACCTTAACCTGAATTTTGACTGCATGTAAACGTAGTCATGGTCACATGTGGTTAGAATTGGTAACTAGCCAATTATATTAGCTGATGTACACGGGTACACCAAGATTTATATCCGAAGTTTCATTAAAAATCAAATAATGCAAAATGCTACAATTTTATGATGTACACCTTATTAGCGTTAAACAGTTCTGTGAATTTTCAACGTTTGAAACCTTACATGAGACCTGACAGGAACATATAATAAATAGGGTATACAGGGATTTGTTGTTTTTTTTAGTATTTGACTTCACATAAAGAGTTTGGGGAAAGTTTACTAAGCGTTTTGGGCCCCCATATTATCATTATCATTATTTTTTTTTTCACAATGAGATGCCCTTACACTGTAGATTTCCATGATGTTTTTATTTAAAAGAAATTAAAACGTTTTACAAGGGAAAGGGACCTTATTGAGTTCATGTTTGTCTCACCCCTTAAGATTAAACCTTTTTTTATCCAGGAAACCTCACACTTACACAGCCAGAAAAAAATTAGAAGCTAAGAATTGTCAATAGAAACTACTAAGCGCCAAAATGGATAGAACAATGTCGTTTCTACTGCTGCCTCTTAATGGAATTTATTTTGAAGGGTTTGGACCAGGAATGGCTTATTTTGTGGCGCGTTATTTTCCATAAAACTGGTTTGATATTAGTGAATATACAGGACTGTCTCAGAAAATTAGAATATTGTGATAAAGTTCTTTATTTTCTGTAATGCAATTAAAAAAACTAAAATGTCATACATTCCGGATTCATTACAAATCAACTGAAATATTGCAAGCCTTTTATTATTTTAATATTGCTGATTATGGCTTACAGTTTAAGATTAAGATTCCCAGAATATTCTAATTTTTTGAGATAGGATATTTGAGTTTTCTTAAACTGTAAGCCATAATCAGCAACATTAAAATAATAAAAGGCTTGCAATATTTCAGTTGATTTGTAATGAATCCAGAATCTATGACATTTTTGCATTACAGAAAATAACGGACTTTATCACAATATTCTAATATTATATATACAGTCCTGTACAAACAATAAAATAAATGTACAGAATTAAACAGACTAAACAACAAAACCAAACAAAACATTATACGACACCATCATGCAGGGTAGGATTGTAACAGCAATAAACACAATTTAACAGCACGGCCTCCCTTCAAGGAATTAGCTTGCATGTGTTTGTGAGTTTGTGTTTCTGTGTTGGACTTGGGCCCCCGTGGCTGTGCAAGGATGTGTGTGTTTGCATCAGTATAATCTCCATGGTGACTCATAGAGATAAGCAACAGAGGGCTGCCAAGGGGCAAAAATGGCTGGCACGATATGCTCATAGAGCTGAGAAATGGAGGAGACAGATAGTGGTAATTGCTGCTGTGCAGAGGAAAATGGACATTAACAAAAAAGAAGGCCTCATCATTAAGCTTTTGACTGTTTGCGCATGGGAGCTTTAAAGAAAAGGATTAAAAAGGCCAAATTGAGCAAACAGGGTAGAGGGTTGAAAGAGGTTATAAAGCAATGTCAAAAGTTTCTGTAAATGAGTGTCAGAGTAAAGCAATTTGTTCCCCAGTCATGATGATGAAAACCCACACAGCAGTGTTACTAAGGACAGGAACACTGAAGATGAAGTACCGTGAAGAGAAGAGGACAGAGACAATGAGCACTGTTAGTGAAGCACCCAAAGGAGTCAATATACACAGCAATACGCCAAATCCTCAGCTGATTCAATTATAGAGAGCCATTACTGTTAGTCAGGCCTGGAGTAAATGACATAAATTTCAGATGGAGGTAGACCTCAAAGTAAAGTGTGTGGGCACTGAAAGTGCCTGCGGGTTGGCAGCCAAGATACATGGCTGCAGAGGTGAAGTTAAGATTAAAGTTATGTGTGGAAATATGGGAACTTGACTGCACATTCCTTCTTCCTGTCTGCAGCGCGTCCTTGTATAAATCACTGAGAGGATTACTATTGCTTCCAAGGTTGCAGATTCAATTCAAACCTGGGGGATCATTTCATAAAAATATTTCATTTAGTTTACTCTAACTCTGTCCCGGTTCACAGTCATTTTAGATGCACTTGCCAGATCATATAGAAAGACGGTTTGGCTAGTCTGTGGTTTCAGATTAACTCGTGGTACAGTCATGTGAAAGGCAAGGCATGTTTATTTGTACAGCACAATTCAACACAAGGTAATTCAAAGTGCTTTACATCAACATTAAAAGCGGAAAGACACAATTAAACAGTAAATAACAAATAAAATGAAATAAAATTATAAGAGAAGAAGTAAAATGGTTTCTATATGGTCAAAACGTACAAAGACCGGGTCAAATACAGTATTACAAAAGTAATATGTAACAATTCGTACGGTGAATTAAACCAATTTGACAATTCTACGTCACAATGCCTGTTTCCAGGTCTTACTTAAAACAACTGATGAGAATTACGTTTCTATACGGTCAAAACGTACAAAGGCCGGGTCAAATACAGTGACATTAAAGTTGTAGCGGCTAAGCGGCTAAGTTTGTTTTTCTTCCGGTAGTTTAACTTCCGGTCCGCCCCCCTATCCAATCAGAACCCTTCCCAACCCCCAGACCTTAAGCAGAGTTGGATAAAGCCGATCAAACGTGTTTTCCATGTAAACCTCAATTCAGAATTACTATTTCCATGTAAACTCGAAGGAAAATAGTTTGATTCTGAATTATTTAATTCGGAATAATTAATTCCGAATGAAAAAACGTCATGTAACCGTGGCCAATGTGAAAACTTGAAAATATAAACAGCTTCATTCAACCTCCTTCCTTCCCTGACATTGAGGACGCTTCCTATGACAGTGACAACTCTGACATGTCATCTTCATCAGTGTAGCATCCTAGAGCTTAACATGCTCAGCTGACACCAGGCTCCACTGTCTATCTTTCATATATTTCAACATAACTTCTTATGAGTGATCACTGCTGTATCTCTCCAGAACACCCAGCCCTATTTGAAAGCGATTACCTGCTTCAGTGGAAGCAGTTTGTGAGTCTATTTACTCAGAGACCCATCAGAGAGCCAGAGTGGTATTTCATTGGAGGCTGTTCACCTTGACCACGATGAACGCTGTTTTTCCCAAATGAGCTGCAACGCTAAAACGTTCCACCATAAATCCCCAGTGGTTGCATGCGGCTTACCTCAACAGATTGCATGCTAAGAAAGACGAGGGGAGGAGTAAAACACATTCTAATTGTAGTGTCTTCTGGCCATCCTATAAAGTTGCACCAGTAAGCAGAAGTGACTGTATCCCGAGGTAACAGCGAATTCTGAGCAGAATCTTTTCATCGTTCAAAGTGAAATTGTTCAGGATTTGTCACTTACTGTATAAAGAAATATAATTTCCAAAATACTGTATTTTTCCCATTTTTTGTTGATTTTTAACACAACAGGCCCTGATCGAGGACTAGTCAATTACAGTAAGCAGTAAGTTGTTTTTTTTCTGGACAGTAAACTGCTAGTGCTACTGGTACTGCTACCATTGCTACTACTACTGCTACTGCTACTGCTACTACTACTATTGCTACTGCTACTGCTTCTACTATTACTACTACTGCTATTACTGCTACTGTTACTACTACTATTGCTACTGCTGCTACTACTACTACTACTACTACTACTACTGCCCCTACTACTGCTACTGCTTCTACTACTACTACTACTGCTACTACTACTATTGCTACTGCTACTGCCTCTACTACTACTGCTACTGCTATTACTGCTACTGCTACTACTACTATTGCTACTGCTACTGCTACTACTATTACTGCTATTACTGCTACTGCTACTACTACTACTGCTACTGCTACTACTGCTTCTACTACTACTGCTACTGCTACTGCCTCTACTACTACTACTGCTATTACTGCTACTGCCACTGCTACTACTACTATTGCTACTGCTACTACTACTACTACTGCTACCTACTGCCGCTACTACTGCTACTGATTCTACTACTACTGCTACTGCTACTACTGCCACTACTACTATTGGTACTGCTATTACTGCTACTGCTACTACTACTACTACTATTTCTACTGCTATTACTACTCTTGCTACTGCTACTGTTACTACTTCTACTGCTACTTCTGCTACTACTGCTGCTACTGCTACTATGGCTACTATTACTACTGCTATTACTTCCACTACTACTACTCTGCTCCTGTCATTTAGCAGACGCTTTTATCCAAAGCGACTTACATCTGAGATAATAACAAATCTGAGAGAACAACACAAGCAAAAAATCACATAGGAGGCTACAGCATGGATGCTGCAAAACAAGCTCTTAAAAATCACCATCAAAATATCGTCTCTGCATAAGTGCCTGCAGCTTTCTCCGTGCTCTCAAACTCTTAAAATATTTCTAAAATGAGTAATACAGAGGAGGTATCATATGAACTCAGGCTTTCTGATTGTAAATGGGCACTTTATTCTTAAAGATTTGAAATGCCACTGTATCTGTAACCTTAGTGCCACACACTTCTCCCACTTGACTGTGCACCTCTGGGTGCCACATTCAGCTGCATCACAAACGACACTTGAGATGAGTTTAACTCTTAGCATTTCATTTAAAAAATGTTGTTTTTTTTTTGCATTTTAGAAGCGGTAATGAATGAGTAAATTCATTGTATAATAAATTAACTTTATTATCTTTTATTATAATGCCTAATGGGACAACAGGCTAGTTTAAAACAAAAGATGGTAGTTTCTGCAGCAATGGCAACCCTTATAAAAAAGAACTTCTGAATACAACACTTCTCTAAAGTTACCTCCATCATCTTATCCCTCCCTTTAAGTCTTTTGTCTACTTTATGGTATGTAGGTCCCAAAAGTCAGTATGTCACAAAACGTTGATGCTGAAATCGAGTCACTGGGTGGTGGTGCACTGAAATACTTTCTAGTGTCCTCTTTAAATCAGCCAGAACTAATCTAGATCTAGATTACAGTTACCAACTGACAAGGACATTAGTGGGATCCAGCCCTCCTTGTTTATAGAGGATTTCACTTCTTGAATCATTGTACAACTTATGTTAATAATGACTGTATGAAATGGACATTATTACTAATCGGTTATCTTTTTCTGAATTCCCTTTTATTAAGTTATGCTATATTAATAATTACAGTATGTATTCAATCAAATTTTTACTTTGTTCCTTCCTTAAAAGGGCAGAGCCAAACACAGCATAGCCATGCAGATTTGGCAAGGTATTTTACACCAGATATTCCCCTACAAGCACAGGAAGAACAAGCAAAAGTGACACAGCTGAGAGGTGAACCAGGAACCTTCACACGACAAGGCAACTGGACCAGCCACCCCACTACTGCGGTAACTGAGCAGGCATCCGGCATTTCAATGTAATTCACAACTTATTTTCTTCCTTCTGTGTTAAACCAAAATACATGTCAGCTGACTTGGCCAGATACTCAGTGTGCCGACTCTTTTCCGTCTATTTCTTTAAAAATCTACATCTAGCTCCTACTTGTGTTGGTTTTTGGGATGTTTTATTTCTCCTTTCTTGGTTCTTGTTATAGACAGTGCCGAGTGAGTGAGATGGAGATGTCAATCTCCCCGAGGGAACCTCCCAAAGGGATAAATAAAGTCGTCTGAATCTGAATCTGAATATACCTTCCATCTGTCTTTCTGCTTCTACCATAATTTCAGCTGGTGTCTTCAATACTTCATATTTCGTTTCCCTTCGTACAAAAAAGTGTGAATTTCTGATCGCCTTCAAAAATAGAAAAAAAGTGTTCAAATGAAAACTTTTTGTTAAGTGATAATTAAGATCATTTTAAAAAGCATCACAATGAAAGCATAATAATGTGTCATATGTGTAAAATGCATAAAGTACGTCCCTATTCATGACACTTCCAAAAGGTATTGACGGGGAAGCATATGTCACTTTGGATGCTGAAAAACGAAAAAAAAATGAAAGCTGCAAGCAGCGATGAACGGGCTCTCGCACCCTTGTGCACGTTCAGGCTGCAGTGGAGACTTGATGTAGATTGTTCAGGCCTGGACATTTAGCGGATGACACCACCCACAACTCTCTATATCCAACCATTCAAAAGTTATGGCAGAAAATAGGGATTATAAAATATCTACCAATTAGAAGAAGGGGCTAATTTGCACCAATTATGTTCAAGGACTCAAAACCGAGTCCGATGACACCACCCACGAGTCTTTATGTCAAACCATTCAAAACTTATGGCAGAAAGTAGAAACTATCAAATCAAATGAAGTGGGGGCGCGCTTTTTGGCATCTATCGTCGCCACGGTAACGCTTTTGACTGAGAAAAGTAATGCGCATCGACGCAGGATGGAGACGCACATTTTGATGTATAACACACCTGGGTGCAAGTTACAGTTCGGGCTCTAAAGCGGCTGAAGAAATGGCATAAATTTCGCCAAAATGACACGATTAATTCAAAATGACGACTTCCTGTTCGGTTTCGGCCATGGCGCCAAGAGATTTCCTTTAAGTTGTCACATGATACAGGTATGTAGCGATTTCCGTGCATGTACGTCAAACCGTATTGTGGGGCTTCAGGCACAAAGTTTTCTAGGGGGCGCTGTTGAGCCGTTAGGCCACGCCCATTTATGCAAACCATTATATCAAATTTATCGCCAGGCCTGACTGAATTTGGTGACTTTTGGGGCACGTTTAGGGGGAAAAAAGGCCTTCATTTCGTCGGAAGGAAAACGAGTCTTTTGAGTATTAAAGTTTTGTGGCAGTGCCCTTTAGTGGACTGGATAATCGTGGTGTTTCAACTCCGTGATCCAACCATCCATTTGTAACCAAGCTTTACCCTCGACATTTAACTGATTGAAGATGTACTGTGAGAAGAGGAGAGCGTCAAGTTAGCTGTGAATATTTACTATAATGGTGAAAGTAGTAGGGATGTTAGGAATGGTTTAAAGCTCAAAAACAGAATATCCTTACCATGGAGTCATTACCACCGGTTTTTATTAACTCTTAATCTTACGGCTGCTGTCATTTTTTCCTCCTGACAGTTCCAATCCATCCAGCGTGTCAGTGTTCACAGACTTTCGATCCAATGAAAATGAATAATTGAAGATAGTGAGAATCAAAAGACCCATTTAAATGAAGAGATTAAGGTTTCCTGAAATGCCAGATACTCCGACTATGCTCTGATTACCCATTCACTGAACTCAAGTTCACAAACACCATGTGATCAAATAAAAAAAAAGAATTAAAAGAAGCTGTTCAAATGTATACTGTCCCCGGATGACATTTCTGGCTCACGTGTTGTGAGCCAGAAAACCCAGCAGAAAATCCGATTTCACAGTATCCTATGCAATAAATACAACACCTGGTGATTTGGGTTGTACATAAATAAATGACAATTTCCCAATGAGACACAGGAGTCCTTTTACGATGGTTGCCAAAGGCAAGAAAAATAATCATAACACCAACAACTAAGGCAGTTCATGAGCCTGTTTCTCCAAGCTTGAAATTAAAATAAACTTGTTTTGTCTCAAATGGGTTTCCAGTTGCAGCAGAAAAGAGCCAAAAGGCAAGTGGAGGAAAGTTCAGGAAGATACTGAGATTAGAGGACTGTGTAAAATTCAGCAGGAAACCAAGTCCACGTCACAACGCAAGAAAAAAACATGATTTTTGTGTGCGAGTTAGTATTTGTGTGTGTGTTTGGGATACATCAATCTGACTTTGTCCATCTTCATACAGGTAATAATGCCTGGTGGTGGAATATTGGCAGATACAGAACACTAGTGATGGGAAGATGACACATCAAGGAGTTAATTGACACTCAATAGTAGAGTTCTAAAATCATTGCAGGTAAAAAAAATGAAAATACAATGGAGAAGCTTACATGCTGCAAACCTTACATCAGCCTGCAAAATATTTTTTGTTGAGTTAAGTTGTTTATGAGGAGAGTTTCAAATTTGCTTAAAATATAGCAATTTTGTCTGTAATAAAATGTCCAACTTGTATGAAATTTTGTTAACTTAAGTGTTAAATCATACGAAATAAAAGACAAAAAAATGTTCATTTATGCATTTTTATTGAGGAACAAAAGTTTTTGAAGTGTCTTTGCTCCAAGGGGATTTCTCCTCTCAGACAGCAGTTCCCTGCCTCAGTAAAAACTCTTCCTCAGGGTCCAGATGAAGATGGTGAGCATAAAAATTTAAGTGCGAGTTGATAAATGGGTGGCTATGTTTTCTGGTTATTTTTCCAATATTGTAACGGGTCTCGGCACAATCCAGGAAGTCAGTGCACAAGGAGAGGCCAAGCAAAAACAGCAACAGCAAAGGTCTATCTAACAAACCTGCAACATGTCCATGCAGTTATAAACACAACCAAACGACACACTTACTGTGTTGGTCAAATTATTATTATCTTCTTAAATTGATACACGCAGCAATACAGGGTTTAACCCTTGTGCGCTCGGCACAGTTGAATAAGCTCAAGGTATCAGACTAAAACACATATACATGATGTCACTGTTGTTTACTTGTTACAAAACCACAAGTAGTAATAAATAATGTGCACATTAAAATGTAAGATAGAATGGAATCAAACAAATAAATAAACTGTAGCAGCTAACACTGAACATGCACAGAAAACAAATTATATGTAAATATTCACCAGCAACAAATGAACACAAGTATAATTAATCAGCTCATTGATTGGTTTAATTGTTCTGAAGTGCAGATCCGCGTTAGGGTGAAGCAACGGTGAAGTGCTACAACTGGGCAGGACACAAACAGGGGGAATATCCAGTGTTGTGCATGAACATGTTCAATGAACGCGTTCATTTCTGTAAAAACGTTGAGCTGAACGCAACATATTTGCAAATAAAGAACTTGAACGTGAACTTTTTCATTCTGCAGATCACGAACTGGAATTTGAAGTTCCAGATTCAGATTCAGATTATATGACTTTCAGCTTCACTTTTTAGGTCCAATTATTAGGGAATAATCCTAATCCTTCTCATTTCATCAGCGGGCGGCACATTTAAAACGCTCGATGAGACGACGACTTCACACTACATTACCCACAATGCAGTGCACACAAGCATAGCAACGGCACCATGGCTCCATGGTCATTATCTGCAGGAATTTTACACATCGTCTCCCAAAGAGTCCAACGGTAAAAATCTAACCTTTCTGTGCAAATTCTGTCCACCTGCTCTGAGAAAACAAGTCTGAACATCTGCTCGTCAACTTCACATTGGAAACATCATGTGGAGTTAAAGCATCTGTCCAGTGTGAGAAAATATCTGCAAGTCCTTGACAATCAAACAAAGTGATCAGGAAAGAGCAAGAAGACCCAACAGCCCCAAACGACCCCAGTCACTGCTGCTCCTTCAGGGGGAGGATTTACCTGCAACAGGTAGAAACACTGATAATGGACTACATTGTTGGAGATTTACAGACTCTGAGGAAAGTTGAAAAGCCACTAGGACAATACATGATTGTATAGTGAACAGTTTTAGGATAGGGGGGCGTTTCATTCATACTTCTCACCTAAAAATATTGAAATTAATTGAATTTGAACTAGTTCAAAGTGAAAATGGTGAACTATGAACGTGAACTATTCATTTTTAAACTGTGTGAACTGAACTTTGAACTAGTTCATGAGAAGTAGGAACTTGCACAACACTGGGAATATCTTCATCATGAGTAACAGCGCAGAAGGCTGACGATGCTTGGAGCTCTCAATACTTTTTCAGTATTTGAAACTGTCATATCAGCATCAGGTGATGTAACAGGTGAGCTATGAGGCCTGCACCCCAGAAACGACCATTCAGATCACACATTGAATTGAAATTGAAATTTAAAATGAAAAGTGCCTTAATAATCCCAAAGGGAAATGAAATCACTGCACTTTCTTATTAGCCTCAGTGATGAGTAGTTGTGAATGAGCCTGCAGCTCACAGACACACAGGAAGTGAAGGCCCAAATGAAGAAGTCTTTACTGTCACCAAGATACTTGCAATCAAATGTCACTTCAACCTCCAAAGTTGAAAATGTTTCATTTCTAATATCTATATTTATAGCTGCTGGGGCTTGCCTTCTATCTTGCAAGACTCGTATAAAATAATAATGAAAAACATAATTTTGTATTAATTCAGTATCTTTATATAACATAGTTTCTGAGCTGTCGCGTCATTTCAGGAATGAGAAGAGAGCAACACCACCTCTACCACACCACCCACACATTGCTATGTCTTTTAGACATGAGGGTCGGAAAATGTCGTCTGATTTGAAGCCAGCAAGACTGCTTCTGTGTCAATTGTAAACTTTGAATTTTTTCCCTGATTGCTTCTTCAAGCCCTTTAAATAGTGTGTCAAGTGTTTTCCTTGCCACTGTTTGGCTTAAGGTTTTTCTCCCACTAGGGGAGTTTTTACCTGCCATTGTTTATGTAATAATTGCTCGGGGGTTTATGTTTATGTTTATGTTTATGTTCATGTTCTGGGTCTCTGGAAAGCGTCTAGAGACAACATCTGTTGTATTAGACGCTATATAAATACAATTGAATTGAATTGAATTGAATTGTCCAGTGATTAGCTCTGAGGGAAACTGGTGCTCTGTGTTGGCGCAGTAGTAGGTCAAACAGAGGTTTGGCCTGAAGACGTGACCGTCTTGCATAAGGGTTTCCTGAGCTTTGTTACATTCTCTTGCACCAACATTCACAAAGGACGACCAACAACAGAATACAGTTTAGGCCCTAAAAGACACAAACACACACTCTCCACACACACTTGCACGTCTGAACGGACACGCACACAGAAGAGAGAGACATGGAAATGCAGAAAACACAGGAAAAAGAGAGATAAAAAGCCTATTGTGAAGCCTATTATCCTAATTGGGTCCAAAAGGACAAAGTGACAGAAAGTCAGTAAAATGATGAATTGCCTCTAACATGAGATCAATATCTCACTTGTAAAATGGAGAAAGGCTTTTGTGAGGATGAGTTCTCCCAGGCAGGTGGAGAAGTCAGAGGAAGCTATAGAAGTCAAATCTTTTCTTTTTTTTATAATAATATGTAGATTCATTGTTTAATCACGTCTTTACAAGATCATGACAACTTGTTCTGCAGCTGCATCCGTGTCCAGTCGCCGCTCAAGATGACTGCCAGGTAGTCGTGGGTTTCAGGACGGATGACTTCTGCCATGTTTGTGCTTCAATTTTTGTCAACTTGACAAATCAATTATTTACCATTATTGGCAGTGATACTGCTCATATTACCGTATTGGCCCGAATATAAGGGTTATGCATTGTTTTTTTGCATTGAAATAAGACTGAAAAAGTGGGGGTTGTCTTCCATTCGGGGTCTAGACATTATACCCATTCACAACGCTAGATGGCGCCAGATATCTTTAAAGCGAACCCCTGTCACGAAGAAGAAAAATAAAAAATAGCGGAGAAAGAAAAGATAAGAAAATAGAGAAGAGATAACACAAAATGGAGAAACGTTGCGACAATCTGGAGAAAAGTGGGTCGAAGATCGGTCAGGTAAAACCGGCAGCTGAGGAGAAGTTATGATGTTGGCGCGGTGCGGTTTGTTGCGGTGCGGCGCGTGGCTGCAGGGCTGCGCGCTCCTAGCGCAACCGGAGGAAAGCCCAGCCGGCTGAGTCCCAACAGATGGTGATGGTGAAACAATTGCAAAGCGGCTGAGAAATATGGTGTAAAGCAGGGGTCGGCAAGTAAGTTTGGCCTCGGGCCAAATTTTTTCGGAGCAACTGAATGGTGGGCCAGAACATCACATCAATCAGGCCAAACATGTTTTTTTTTTCTACTAAACAAAACTTTTTTCCCCTTATCTATAGGCTACTAGTATTATTATATTATTATATCTTGTACAAAAAAGTAATTTAAGAAAGTCATTAGTTTAAATAAAGTAACTTGAATTTGCTACAGACTGTTATTAGTGTGTTATTACTGCTTTAGCGCTACTCTGTGGCTGCGTTATGAAACAGCTTATAAGTAACTTGGTGATAATAATATTATTTTCTGCCAAGCTACTAACAAATGCAGTCCTTCTTTAAAATACACAGAACGACATTAAACACATGAAAAACCCATGACGCACCTATGAACAGTAGCACAGTAGTCAGTACGTGCACACGGAGCAGCAGCTCTGTGTCTCTTGAAGCCAGTGAGAGGATATGCCAATGAGGCGGATTTTCTGACGTATTTTTACACATATAATGGACGTTTTACCATTTAAAAGACCAACAGCAAAACTCAAGGTAAGTTATCAGTTGTATTTTTCACAGTTTAAACCACAACAAATCACTTGACACATACGTCTTACCATTTCAACAGCTTCAGGAGTTTTGCGGGAGTCTGTGCCTACGTCACTCCTGAATATTTGTGTGCGCCTCTAATTAAGGCCCCCCTATGCTACAGGTGACAGGGAACTATACAGAATTGTGTGCGTCCGGAATCATGAAGATTCTACTTTTATTTTATTTTATCTTTTCTAAATAAAGGCTTTGAATTCTCTATGAATTTGTCGTTTTTGTGATAGTAAATAATAAAAAAAAAATTGAAATTTAAAAAAAATAAATAAATAAATAAAAAATAATCAGATTTTCAATGTAATCTGGCGGGCCAGATATTATTGGAGACGGGCCAATTTTGGCCCGCGTGCCGCCAGTTGCTGACCACTGGTGTAAAGGATGTACTGTAATTATTTTCTGTAAAAAAATTGAATTTGGTGTTCAAAAAGTCTTTTTTCAAACTTGAAAACTTGAAAAAGAGGGGATCGTCTTATAATCAGGGTCGTCTTATATTTGGGCCAATACGATAATACTTTGTTGAACAAATGAAAGTGGTAAGCCTGTATATTACACGGATTACATCAAACAACTTCACACGAGATGACGCTTTAGGTTAAATAATGTTGAATGAAAAAAAAGCAACTCAAAATGACACAAACTTCAAGTATTTTACAATTTAAAGAGCGATTTTATGAATAGTTTGCACCTTCATGTGCTCCTGAATCATCTTCATGCAGTCACAGACTCTTTGGTCCAATCAGGAGTTATTCCTTCTACTACAACTAGAAAAAGAAAAGGAAGAAGAAGAAGACAAAAAAGATTGAGAGAAAGAAGACTACAGCAAATATAGACTGAGACATAGATGAGGAAAAATACAGAGTCAAAGAAGAAGGAGGAAGAGGATATGGTGACTATCTCCATGCCACCAATGACCTGCTCCTGGTTTGTGACAAAGGATAACTTGTTTGGGTCAAAAAGAGGTCACAGAAATTGCTGTTATACCAAAGGCAAATATGGCAAAGGCAAATCTAGGCAAATCTACTACACAGATCAAGTTGCCACCTCCTGCACTCTCTTTTCTCAGAAAAGAGGAAAATAAATCATGCAAATAAGGAACCACAGCATCACCTACAGTAACGAGGAGGAAGGATGGAGGAACAGCAGAAACGGAGAAAGAGGTGAAATAAAATAAACTCAACGTAACGCAACAGTTTGAGCAAAACATCTAAAATGTGAAAGAGCTGTTGTGCGATCGACTGTACTCATAGATTTAGCAAGAAATCGGAGTTATCGCTTTACAGACTGACGAAAAATAAGCTTAAGAGAGACCAATGGATCGCTGCAATTCACAGAAACAACTGGATTCCAGGCACCGAAACGTGGATTTGTGGTTCCCATTTTGTATCAGGTAATGTTGGATTTTTGGGTAGCTAACGTTAAACGGTCAAATCATAAAGTTCGGTGTCCTCATCACTTTCATTTCTACAACAAATCCTGCCTTGAAGTCGGACCAAGCGTCAAGACTTTTGTAAGCCTTCAAGCTTTGCTTCGTGTATTTCCCCGGCGTATAAATTAAGTACATATAAATATCAGGAAACTGGATTCGTGGCCAAATATTAATGTCCATGGACCACTGGTTCTTGGTAACTGTACCAAATATTAATGTCCATGGACCACTGGTCCTTGGTAACTGTACCAAATATTAATGTCCATGGACCACTGGTTCTTGGTAACTGTACCAAATATTAATGTCCATGGACCACTGGTTCTTGGTAACTGTACCAAATATTAATGTCCATGGACCACTGGTTCTTGGGGTAACTGTACGGGTCTCTGTCAAGTCCAACTGCCTTTAATTTAAGCCGATAATCACCTGTTATCCCGTCTTCTCCACTAGTTGCAGCTGTTTTTGCTGATGTTTTGCCACTCAGTGTGAGTAAGGGGGCTGGTCCAGTGGGGAAGTGACGTCAATGCATACCCTTTATGACCAAAGGAAAAATTGGGATACAATTTTTCACATTAAGACTGTGACGTGTGTTGTCATATGCCATTGATCAGCAGGCAGCATTTATTTCTGTCCAGCTGCCTCCGTACCCTCTAATCGAGCACTGTCAGCTAAACCAGGCTAGTTGTTTACCTTTGACCTTCAGGACTTTCGGCTTTCTTTCCACAGGGTCACAAAAATAATTCTCATCATGGGCCAGTCTGCCATTTGCCAAGCTGCCAAGCATCCCAGCAGAAGCCCCCCATCGTGCCTGCCCTCGGGTCATGGGTGATGCACAGATACCGTCCCTTGATGGTGTCCTGTTACTGGGGGGAGGAGGGCAGCTTTGAAGAACGGTGGAACTGTGGTCCATTAGTAAGGTCCAACGTCAGGGATGCTCCAGGGGCCACCCGTATGATAAAATCACTTGTCAAGACAAATTCACAAACTTGAAATTACACAGAACGCTGTAAGACGTCTAGATGTTATCAGTCTCTGCCTGCCTAATTGTCTCGTTTTTTTTCAAGGCCACCTCTGGGATTGAGCTGGAGAGAAAGGAGAGGCATGGGATGTAAAATTAATCATGACATGGTATAAAAACGTAGGAGGTGATGAAGCCTTAAGGCAGTCGGATACTGGCAACATTGCATCTCTCTTGGTTTTATCGATTATGTTTCTATTTCTATTAAATATATATATATATATATAATATCTATTATATATATATAAATATATATATATATATATATATATATATATATATATATATATATATATATATATATATATATATATATTAGGGCTGTCAAACGATGAATTTTTTTAATCGCATATTAATCGCACATTTATTCACACATTTTTTGCTGTTCTAAATTACCTTAAGGTATGTTTTTAATACCGTTAACAACAGAGAAAGGGAAAATATGCTGCTTTATGCGAATGTTTACTCAACTTTCCACAAAAAAAGCTTTTGACCTGAATGTAACATTCCTTCATGAATACAAACAAAATGTAGTCCCAACTTTACACTTGTAAAGACTAACTTAAGATTCCTTGTTTTTTTTAAGCAGCTCAATGTAAAACAATGAACCATATGCATCACAAACATTGTACAAGAAGTGCATTGGTCAGTTACATTTTCCATGTAATTATGTCTAACCTCATATGGAGGAAAATAAAAGGTCAAATAAAAAGCTTGTCTGCTTTTGAAGAGGGGGTGTGTGCGCTCTCTGCATCGGTCGTGTGTTTGGCTGCAAGTTGTATTTGAGACTCGACGTACTTCGATGGTAATTCATTTCAAATCGACATGCAAATAACTTTAGTCTTGTCCAGCGAACCATCTGGTGTCTTTTTGAAAGTGAACTTGCCATTCAAAAGTAGTAGTAGCAGTAATCCACCATACTTTTCCTCAAGCTACGGTGCCGTCGACCGCCAGAGATTATATAATGCGCGTTTTTTTTTTTTTTAATCCTGCGCGTTAATCGCGCGTTAAAAATTTGTCGGCGTAAAGAGGGCGTTAAGTTAACTTTGACAGCCCTAATATATATATTTATATTTATATATGTGTGTGTGTGTGTGTGTGTGTGTGTTTGTGTCTTTAAGAGGGAGCAATTACAGCACCCTTTACAGCCTTTCATTTATTTGTTGAGCTATTTTGATCCAGGCACAGGTCACCTTTCACATTAATCTAGAGATCGCTTTCATTTATTAACTTTATACTTTCTGACCTAATCTAGAAATAAGAGGCAGACTTACAGGATAGGTTTGTTTCATTCAGATTATAAAAATGTGTGTTAAAATTCTCTGGTACAAGTTGTACAAGTTGTGGCCATCATCAAAGTGTAGTTTTATCTAAATTAACTTCCAAGCGGAGAAAACACCGGAGGGTAACATGGACACTTGCTGTGGTACCGTCTCAGAGGTCAGAGGTCAGAGGTCAGAGGTCGTGAGGTGAAGCTTTGGCTTCTTTCTTTCATCTTTACACATTAAAATCTTCCAAATTCCTTGTGTCATTATGTATCTCATGAGCTGCAGAAAGACAACAACGCACATCTTCACATCTTTGCTCCTCAAAGACTCAACCTTTCATGGCTACATTTTTTTAATCACCTGTTTGAAACAAAACCATTTGTTTTCTTTCCCCTCCTGAGAGACACTGAAGGCTCCGTCACCAGCTTCTCTTTGAACGTGTATCTGGGCTGAAGTGCAACAATTGAAACATTTTGATGGCCAAAATGAAGTTGATGTAAAAGGGAAAATAAATAAATAAAAATGACCTAACTTGGGTGATAATATTTGCAAATAAATAATAATTAAAACGTAAAAAAAGGTACTGTAATTGAAGGAATTACTGTACTTTCTCACACACACACACCCTGAGGAGCACAGATATGTGTCCTCACTAGTTTAACCTTCAGCTGGTTCCATGTCATGTCCATGCATAATGACAGCTATTGCTGCTGCTTCAATCTACAGAAAGGTGACTAAAAATAGATGAGGGGACGGTGATTGTGAGCAGATTTCATTTTTCCACTGACGTGACGCGATCGGAGGCAGCGGGACACCAGGACACGGTGGGAAATTTTTAGGAGGCAAATGCGACAGCAAAGTGGAAACTAAACCAGAGAGATGGTTGGACCAGTGGAGGTGCAAGGAGGTGGATTTAGAGGAATATGAAGAACGATGAGATAAATGTGATATTTGCTCTGAGAGAGTGACGGCACCAGAGGGACAGAGAGACAGGACTGGGAGAAGCTGAAGGAACTCCAGAAAGATGGAGTTCTTTTATTATTCCACTGGAGACATGAAAGTGTGTCAGATTTGATTCCAAAATATTTGCACTGCATGATGCATCGATTTAGCGGACTGATAAATCATTGAAACACGTCTTTGTGTTCCCGCTGGAAGTTTGGAATAGGAACATATTTAAAATGGCTCATGTTGCTTTTTATGTTGTTTAAATTCTCACAAACAAAATAGCTGGATTCATCAATCTCATGTTTTCACTAACGTTGTGAAAAGTACTTGCTTGCTGCAGTAAGATAACATAGCTGTATATTCTTCATGTCAGTGAGTCTGGGTTTCCCCAGACTGCACGTAGCTGGCAAGATTATATCACAGGCATCCAATTTACTGCTCTCCAAACCATAGAGTCCCTTCCCTGCAACTTGTAGTTTATGGCTACAAGAGTATGTTTTGTATGTTAGTTAGTTGTTAGTATGTTTTCACAAAACATAGTAAACTACATGTATGTACCTGTTGCCCTGAATCCTGGATCCATCTCGAAACTCAAGACACTTTGCTCAGCTGCATCCAGAACATACAGGGTATTAGGGCCAGGCAGGAGAAAAATAAAGATAATATTTTAGAGGAGGAAGATTTTTTTTTCATTATGCACTTCGAGTGTGATGAATAATATTTGAGCACAATCTCATGAGAGTATTTTTAATAATCGAAATAATCAGGTTCTTATGATAATCAGGAGGATATTTTGATAAGCTTGGGAATTAATTTTTCCCTTGCTGGCAAGCCTTGAGGCAGCAAAGAAACCCCAAGTCATGAAGTTTCCTCTTCCATACTTAACTGTTGTGACGACGTCTCGTTATCTTTCAGTGCATGCAAGACATCCGGCTTGTCTGTTGCTTTCAGCATTCAGTTGAGGTAATAAAGCCCAACGACTCTTCCAGTGTTCATTAAAGCTGAGCATACACTGTGCAATATTTTAAATGGTTTGATTCAGCCCCATCTCAAACTGCACGAATAGATCGCTGAGTTCAAAAGTTCACAGCCCACGATTTATGGTCTCACACTGTACGACCCGATGCTCTGATGCTCCGTCTGCTCACACTATACGATCATAATCCTCCCGTCTGCTCACACTATACGATCATAATCCTCACGTCTGCTCACACTATACGATCATAATCCTCCCGTCTGCTCACACTATACGATCATAATCCTCCCGTCTGCTCACACTATACGATCATAATCCTCACGTCTGCTCACACTATACGATCATAATCCTCACGTCTGCTCACACTATACGATCATAATCCTCACGTCTGCTCACACTATACGTTCATAATCCTCACGTCGGACCTCTGAGTACTGGAACTGCAAGGCCGGTTTTGGGGCAGGGGTGGGCTGTGTCCACCCAAACGTGCGTCCTGCCCACCCAATCTAAGGTTATGGGGATCCTTTATTTTTTTATAATTTTATTTTTTTTATTAAAAAAAATCACAAAATATCTGTACCGTTTCTGATTGGGTGGGCACTGCGCATTATTTTTAGACACAACAATGAATGCATAACGCAAAGGTTGTGTCTCGGCAGAGGAACCGACGACACACAGCGCACACACTGAAGGCTGATTTATGGTTCCGCGTTACACCAGCGCAGAGCCTACGGCGTAGCATACACAGCGACGCGCACCGTGCGTCGCTGGTGCGCGTCGCTGTGTATGCTACGCCGTAAATCAGCCTTTAGCAATTTGTGCCATTCTGTGTGGCGATAAATGAAAAAAGATTAGACAACGTCGTGATTGGACAAGGAATTGGCTGGGCAGACGTGGGAAATGCTGGGGTTTTTTCTGCTATTAAAACATGATTTGTAATGTGAATTTGCAACACTTTAAACTACAAATAATAGTTTTTGACGGGACATCAGAGATTGGGCATGCTCTCTGTGAAAGGATGAGTCCAATCAGGTCGTAGCTGCTTCAACTGTGATTCCTTCATGAGGAGAAACCAGGATTTCAAACACGTTTGATTTTCTTGCAAGCACATGATTCATGATCGGGAGCTCGTCATGAGGTGTTAATCTCTCGTCGTGAGGTGTTAATCTCTCGTCGTGAGGTGTTAATCTCTCGTCGTGAGGTGTTAATCTCTCGTCGTGAGGTGTTAATCTCTCGTCGTGAGGTGTTAATCTCTCTTCGTGAGGTGTTAATCTCTCGTCGTTACCCCACGTTTACTGCACGAGGCACGACCAACGATTGGGTCGAAATCTGGCCCGATCCAAAAAATTGTCGCACGACTGGAAAATCGGCTCAAAACGAGCCGACAATCGCACAGTGTCTGCCCGGCTGTAGTTATCAGCAATGAATCAAGGTCAACTCCACTTTGATCATTTCCTGTCACAACATCTCTACTCCACTGTACATGAACACCTCACATACTGTAATCCTGTTGGATTAAAAAAATCACATTTGTACCATGGTAAAAGTGTGTTGGCACACTCCATAAGGACCCTTTACTCAATATTTACTTCTAAACCTTACAAAGAAAATACAAAATAGCAGCACCAGTTGTAGATGAGAGTGGGGTATTGATGGACACCGCTGTGGACCCACCTTTAATGTCATTAAACTCTTATCCAAACATATTTGCCAGAGGCTCACAGATGGTTTGTACGGAGCCAAATTCAATCAGAGGCACTCACAAAAACACGTATGACGCTCATATAACTTGGAACAAAAACTAAACTCAATAACAAAGTTTGTAATTTAATAGCTACTGGTGATTATAAAGCAGTACACTGTTCTTCTGCACGAAACATGGATTTTCAGTGGGGTGAATTAAAGGATGATGTGGGTCTACAAGCGGCTGCAGAGCTAGATCATACCTGAGCTACTGTTTTTACAGTCAACCATAGAAGATGTACTCCATTACCCAAACTCATGTGATCTATCAGTCTCATGAAAGACAGCGGTACCACTTACATCCATGAGGACAGGTTTTAATTAGTTAGTGATTTACGCCTCTACAATCCTTGTGTGATCTTGACAGCGCTCAGAGTGGAGCTGCTGACGATGAGACCCATCTCATTATGTAGAAAAATCTAAGCGGTTCAACCGATGTCATGCAACGAGACAAACACGTCGTCTTTCAATGCAATTTAAACGTCTGTGAGACAACAGCGACACTTCAGAGATCTCGGGCTCAGCAGAGCAAATTGGATTGCTGCCTTTTCAAGTCCTCATCAATTGCTCTGCAAAGTTTTAATGTGTCCGTGGAGGGAAAGAAGAGACAGTTAAAATCCATCACAGCAGACAACCCACCTTTCTTTTGACTATAACCACACACAAGTGCATGTATTTAACAATACCAGTGTGCTTACATATTTCAAACATTTCCATCCTCCAAAAGCAGACAAGCGACTGGCGATAGATTTTGATCCCACTTAGAAGGGGATATTTTTTTAAGCCTTTTATTTTCCTCCATATGAGGTTAGACATAATTACATGGAAAATTTAACTGTGACCAATGCACTTCTTGTGCGATGGTCAGTTAAATTTTGCATGTGGTTGCATATGATGTATATGGTTCATTGTTTTACATTGAGCTGCTTAAAAAAAAAACAAGGAATCTTAAGTGAGTCTTTACAAGTGTAAAGTTGGGGTTTGTGTTTGTATTTATGAAGGAATGTTACATTCAGGTCAAAAGCTTTTTTTTGTGGCAAGTTGAATAAACATTGGCATAAAGCAGCATATTTGCCCTTTCTCATGTTGTTAATAGTATTAAAAACATTTAAAAAAATACCTTGAGGCAATTTAGAACAGCAAAAAATGTGTGAATAAATGTGCGATTAAAGCAGCACAATGTAACTTTCAGCTTTTGTTGAGTTTGGCGGCTCCTTTGGACAAAAGCGGTAGTGCTTTACCAGAAAGAACACTTCATTTCCCATGAGCACCAGCACGTACTGCCGGAAAACTCCCGTCCCCGTCGCTGCATTTGTTTTGATAGTGAATGAAATAAGACGGGACGGACTTTCAAAACTACTTTTATGTTTTCAGCGGTCGTTTGCAGGATGGATAGTGAAGAGGTAATGTATCTATTTTTGGATAAACAATATAATATGACGAAGTTGAAAATCACCAAGTTCAACTTGGCCCCCCTGTCCTGTTTCAGACAGATAATGTGCCCCAAATTACGCTCTGGTTTTGTTCTACTGCATCTTTTTCCTGTCACATTTTTTAGAGGGACTTCATCATAAATTAGTAGTCCAACATACTTACTGACAAAATAAAAAAATACTCTATAACCTGTGAATAACTGAATGCCCATCCCTTATATTTTGCTGATCAGCCCTGCACAATTTTACAGTTCTCAGGAAAAATGTTCTATATATTTTCTTTATATTGCATTCTTTCCTCTAGTGCTGTAATTCTATTCAATTGTATTGAACATCCCTCCTCGTCTTTCATCTCACTCCAGTGAGTGAACGCCGGGCCAATGTTTATTCTTGTCTGGGCATTTAGCTTGTTACTCTCCCGCTTTCTTTTTTTCGCCTCCTCCGATAAAACTATTTTCTTGTGTTTTTCCGCTGCTTGGGCCATGATACCAGCTTCTGCTGAGCTCTGCGCTCCACGCCCCGCCCAGCTTTGGTCTGGACTACAAATCGGGGAGGAGGGGGAAGTGACGTATGCCGTAAAGCAGTCAAAGCCATAAAAATGTGTAGTTTTTTAGTGTGGCAGGGTTCCTACCATGCTCCTCAAAGTTACATAGTGCCAGTGAAGGCGATACAGACCCCTCAGACCATGACAGAGGTTCATTAAACCTGTTGGAAGTTGATGTACCATCACAATGATGATGATGAAATATTAGATTAAGGTGGAAAAGTAACATAGTGCTGCTTTAATGTGCGATTAAAAAAATTAATTGTTTTGACAGCCTTAACATATATATATATATATATATATATATATATATATATATATATATATATATATATATATATATATATATATATATATATATATATCCCAGCCAAAAGAAGTCAGCAGCCAAGGGACTGCTGACTTATAAACAAATAATTATATCCAGAGCTACTAGCTGATAGGTGTGTTGACAACAATTGACAGTCCACGCCGCCATTTCTGTAGCCGTGGATTTAGAAGTGGCTGGATTTGGATCTGCTGGTGGTATGAGTTTGAGGTCATTACAGAGGTATGAAAACGACAGCAGGCTGCTGATAACTGATAGATGGACAGACAATTTGACAGAATGACAGACTAAAAGGCTGGAGCCAGTGGTATTTGTGTGCAATGACGTCCTTGCATGTCCTTGCATACATGTGATGGCATGTGGTGACTTGATATACACACCAGGTGTGTGATAGTGCATGCTTGCATGTATGTGTGTGTGTGTTTATGCA
This sequence comes from Cololabis saira, assembly GCF_033807715.1. Taxonomy (NCBI): domain Eukaryota; kingdom Metazoa; phylum Chordata; class Actinopteri; order Beloniformes; family Belonidae; genus Cololabis; species Cololabis saira. Next base: position 5,122,609 of record NC_084608.1, read on the forward strand.
AGTCAAGATTTCAGTTAAAAATAGGTTTTTCCAGCCTTAAGATCAAGGACCATCACTGCCTGGCTTTTAGCTAGAGTTTCATTAAAGACAACAAGCTACTAGATTACGTATTAATCAGTCTGTTTGTGAACACATCCATTGTAATTTACACTGGCTGCTAAGGCTGCACAATAAATCTACAATGGATCATCATCGCAATATCAACATGAACAATAAACAATGTCACAAAACAAAAGAATAATTAAAGCTGCAAGCAGCGATGAACGGGCCCTTGCACTCATGGCCACCGACCCCCCCCCCCCCCCCGGGTTCCCCCCACATTCCTAGGTTAATAATACTATAAAAAGTGCCTTTGCTGTTCACATAAAACTCAACTTATCATCATAAGCATATCAGAAATGACTCCATCCACGACTCTCTATGTCAATCAAAAAATATGGCAGAAAATAGGAACTATCAAATATCGACCAATCAGAAGAAGGGGCGGTGCCAATTTACACCAATGAAGGTTAAGGACTATAAACCAAATCCAATGACACCACTCACGAGTCTTTATGTCAAACCATTCAAAAGTTATGGCAGAAAGTAGGAACTATCAAATATGGACCAATCAGAAGAAGGAGGCGCTTTTTTGTGTCTAGCGTCGCCACAGTAACGCTTTCGACTGAGAAAAGTAATGCCCGTCGTTGCAGGATGGAGACGCACATTCTGATGTATAACACACCTGGGTGCACGTTACGGTTCGGGCCGCATTAACGGCCGAAGAAATGGCATAAATTGCGCCAAAATTACACGATTAATTGAAAATGGCCGACTTCCTGTTCGGTTTCGGCCATGGCGCCAAGAGACTTTTCTTTAAGTTGCGCCATGATACAGGTGTGTACCGATTTTCGTGCATGTACATCATACTGTATTGTGGGGCTTGAGGCACGAAGTTTTCTAGGGGGCGCTGTTGAGCCATTAGGCCACGCCCATTAATGCAAACCATTAAATATCAAATTAATCACCAGGCCTGGCTTGCGTGCAAAATTCGATGACTTTTGGGGCACGTTTAGGGGGGCAAAAAGGCCCTCCTTTCGTCGGAAAAATAAAGAAAGAAGGAAAATTCCTACAGATACCATAGGGCTTTGGCACTGTCAGTGCTCGGGCCCTAAAAATAACAAAATAAATATTGCAATTAATGTCAAAAACATATTTTGCCAATCAGATGGACGCTTACGGGTGGAGCTGCCAGTTCAGGTGGTCGTTATATGCTGAGTCCTTTGGTGCATCAATTTCATTCAGGGTGCAGTTTATTTATTTATTGTAATAAAACTTTGTTTCCAGGGAGAATTTTGGCTGCGAAGCAACAAAAACATTAGCAGCTCAAGGATACTCAAGGATTGGTTTATACAGATTCTTCCAAGTCATGTTGTCGTCATAATTTTCTACTCTGAAATCACATATGACACGTTTTACTAATATTACGCAGCCATACTAGCATTTATTCACGTTAGAAATGAAATGGCTGCATGTGTACATGAGCTTACTCACTCTGGTGTATCATCACCCTCTTAGAGCCATATATTTCTCACATTTTTCAAAGATTAATGAAACAAATATTTGGTTAAATTTTTTCAGTTTTCTAAAAAAACTTAAGAAAAATATGACTTAAGCCATTATTTTAAGAGGGTGGCGATCTGAGTCTTTGAATAGCTGTGATTACTGAGCGTGGCTTATGCTGACAGCATGAGGAAGAAAGGCTAAATGGTGGAATTATGAGTGATGAAAAAAAGAGGAATATATCTTGAAATCCAAAATGTTCACATACAGTGAAAAAAAAGAGACTCGCTTTGCCATGTGGGGGGCGTTCTTGATGGACGATCTCTTCACCTCACGCTCACATTTCTGCTCTGTTGGCCTCTCTGTAGAGCTATTATACTGACATCTATTGGAAAGCCCAAGGAGAATGAATGGAGAGACTGAGTTTCACGTTAGTTAAGCATGTTTTCACTTGGCTCCGGTGGTAGAAGTACTGATTACAACCCTGATGTCATCAATCAGAATGTCAGTCTCACTCTAACAAGCATGTAGACACAAATACAAACCAAATGGTACCAGCCAGTGCACCTTTCTTTTGATTTGAGCTTTGTGCTTATTATGGTATAGCAATGTGTCAGACACTTTAATCAATGATTTGTGTCCACAGTGACAAAAGTATCAATTTGGCAACAACACCTTTACGATGCAGTTCTTAGGGCCAGGCAGGAGAAAACTAAAAATAATATTTTAGAGGAGGAAGATTTTTTTTTTTATTATGAACTTCGAGAAAAAAGTCGAAATGTCGAGAAAAAAGTCAAAATGGAGACATTTCGACTTTATTCACGAAATTGTATTTCAACATTAATCTCGACATTTCGACTTTTTTCCCGACATTTTGACTTTTTTGCACAATAAAAAAATCTTCCCCTCTCAAATATTTTTTCTCCTGCATGGCCCTAATACTCTTCTTGGTAGGCTACTATCTGAGTCCAGTGTTTTCTTTTAAGAAAAGAAAAAAGGAACTGGAATTGCCCCGAGCTGTGATCACCGGCATTCAATTCAATTCAATTTTATTTATATAGCGTCTAATACAACAGAGTTGTCTCCAGACGCTTTACAGAGACCCATACCCAGAACATGACCCCCGAGCAGTTATTACATAAACAATGGCAGGTAAAAACTCCCCTAGTGGGAGAAAAACCTTAAGCCAAACAGTGGCAAGGAAAAACTCCCCTTTAGGAGGGAAGAAACCTTGAGCAGGACCAGGCTCATCAGGGGGGACCCTCCTGCCGAGGGCCAGACTGGTGGGTCAGGGACGGCAACAGCACAGCAGGCAGGTGGAAGCAGCAACGGGATGACCGGGGGTGGGGACCGCAGGCCAGCACGCAGCTCCCGAAGCTCCGGCCCAATCAGCAAGTCCCAGGTTGGGGTGCAGGGTCAGGAAAAGACTTGTGCTCCGTAATGCAAGCTACAAGCCACCCACGACCACCTGCAGGACAAAAGAGAGAAAAGGGAGGAGAAGGGGGGGCCAGCAACGGGATGACCAGGGGTGGGGACCGCAGGCCAGCACGCAGCTCCCGAAGCTCCGGCCCAATCAGCAAGTCCCAGGTTGGGGTGCAGGGTCGGGGAAAGACTTGTGCTCCGTAATGCAAGCTACAAGCCACCCACGACCACCTGCAGGTTCCGGTGTCCGGCAAAGGATGCTGCAACATGGACAAAAGAGAGAAAAGGGAGGAGAAGGGGGGGCCAGCACAAGAAACCACAGGAGCGACTCTGACACACTAAAGTTTACACTACCTAGAGATTTACCAACACCAGCTAGAGGTTTACTAAACACTAACTATAGGCTTTACTAAACAGAAATGTTTTAAGTTTAGTTTTAAAGGTGGAGGTGGTGTCAGCCCCCTTAACCCAGATTGGAAGTTGGTTCCATAGTAGTGGTGCCTGATAGCAGAACGCCCGCCCTCCAAATCTACATTTAGATACTCTAGGAACTACGAGTAAACCTGCACTCTGAGAACGGAGAGCTCTGACAGGAACATAAGGCACTATCAGGTCTTGCAAATAATGCGGAGCTAAGCCGTTTTGGGCTTTATACGCAAGTAATAAAATTTTAAATTGGATTCTGAATTTTACGGGTAACCAATGGCATCACGACAATAACAATTAATGACTGAAATGCTAATTAATGATGACATTTCACCAAAGTGGACAAACATGAGTAAGAGATTGAGTAAGAGTAATGGAAACATTGTGATAGAGTGCAGGTAAAAGAAAATGTGAGGGGCAAAGTTGTTTTTCCTTTTTCAAAATAACACTGAAGGACAATGAATAGTGTAACAATGAGCAAAAAAAAAGATGAAGGAAGGCAGGATAATTAATTACAGAGAAAATTAACAACAAAGGAAATAGCTTTGCTTAAAGGAGAATTTACAGAAATAAAAGAGTCACAGACTTAATATAAATTCAATATAAAAGTACTCAACTTCAATAAAGGAGCTTGTTACAAAAGCTCACTATTGCTGGTTAATCATTTTTTAATCAAATCAATTTCAATCTTAATTCATCCAGTCAGCGTTGTAAAAGCCCGGAGCTTTTTCCAGCATCAACTGCCTTTGTTTTCCAAACATTAATTTGATAACATGTACAAACTCAGCGTTGGCACAGCGCAGACAGATGAGCAGTTGTGTGTTAAACATGCGAATGAGAAAGAAAATAAGGAAGATTAGTTAAGAAGCAGCAGAGAGAACGAGTAACAGAAAAGAGAAAAATATAAAAATTCAATCAACTGAATAAATAAATAATTACAACCAGGCTTGTTATTCTACTGTTTACTTGCAGTATGTTTTTAATGTTAAGCATCACTTGCTTGTTTTTAAAATAAAATATATTGCAACATTTAAATGTATTGTTTAATTTCTTAATTTCCATACCATTTAATTGAAATAATTTATTTTATACAATCTTAAAAATCTAAATATTATAATACAATTAGAAAATACATGACTTGTAATAACAAATTATGTTAAGTACCAATAACAGGGTCATATTAGCTTCATTTTCATATATGTTTATATATGTTTAACTTAGTATTGCCATTTCATACAAATTAGACTTTATTTACGTGTACTAAAGATTTTGAGTAAAGACTACTAATATACACTTAATATGCCTACTGCATACAATTAAGGTTCTATGTTAATACAACTTTACCTCTTTAGTTTCTGCTTGTGCAAAAACTAAAGTGACTTAAGGCAACAGGTTTCCACGCAATTTGCTAGTAAAGTCAACTAGTTCAGGTTAAGAGTGTAGACACAATCATTATGGTTATGCAGTATATAACATGCACTTCTTTTATCATTTTCTCATCTAATCTCTGTATTTATTCCATGTGGTTTCAGGCCCCGGCTGCCCTGATCCTGACCTGGCCTGTGTTGAAAAAATCGATTTTCTGATTTGATTCTCATATTAATTCCTAAAAATTGATTCGTATGTCTAAAGATCGATTTTTTTTCATAATTACATTACAACTTTTGGTATTTTTTTGTTTATGCCCAAAAAAGGAATGTTTTGTTGGACACGGAAATAACTGGTGCCATGTTTTTGCCTTTAAATATGGTATGAAAACATTCAAGTTTTCAGTTATAATTGCATAAATTGTCTATATTTCATTACTTTATATACTGTCTTGGGGTTACATTTGCATTAAATGCTAAAAACCAAATTCTCAAAACTTAAAAACCGAAATAGACCAAAAATGGAAAAAATTTAAACGGAATGTGGGAAAAAATAAAAACTATTTCATTCGTCCTCTGTTTCCTCCCTGGATCTGTTTGGTAATTCTGCCCCACAATGTTTCTGAAAGCAGTTCTATCAGCATTCTGGGAGCTGATTGGTCCTTACAGCATCATTAGCTGCAATACTTGCTGTTGAATCTCAATATAATACTAGTATTAATATGTTGCAGCGCAAAAAACAGCTCAAAAAACAGTTTTAATAACACTAACCCAAATCAACATCGGAATCGAATCAAATCGTGATAATCAATTCTGAATCTTAAGAATCGGAATCGAATCCATTCTTGACATTTGAATCAACCCCCAGCCCTAGTCCTGACATCAGGGCCTTGTCATCTTCCTGATCAGGCAGATAGGCTTCATCAAGGTCAGCAGCAACACATGTATGTACGTCCCCGTGTTTCTGTCCTCTGCCTTTGTCTGTTCACATCCAGGATTCTCTGCTGCCAACTTCCTCTACCTTTCATTTAACGAGCCACTCAAACCCAGATCAGCTGGGAATCAGTGTTTGATGGGAAGCTACACAGCGGTAATGGAAAAGATCCTGCTCCCTGGCTTCAGCTGCTTTCACACTCACTCACACTCAGGAGTTACGTATGGCAAACGGCCAACCCTTAACAGGAAAAAAGGAGAAAAAAGACTGAGAAGCAGGAATAGAGGGACTGGTGTTCTGTGTTATTGTAAGTGTTAGAGAACAAGAAAAAGGGTGACTGCTATCTCTTCAGACTTTGTTGAATGAAGCAAAATTATACTTACAAATGATATGAAATCCTAAAAAACATGTGTATTTACTACTATTGTAATGAAGTACAGAAGATTATGGAGGAGGGGGACTATGAAAGTCTTAATTAAACACTTAAGATATTAGGCTAATCACTTCTGGTAGACTGCGTTGCAGGATGAGGGCTTGTAATGAAATGTTTAAGCTCCGTGTGCATGTGCTTACATAAGCATGCTCCAGCAGGACGCATGTGCTTTTCATGCACTTTCATGCAGTCTGTGGGTTTCTTTTGGTGCTTTCCCACTAGCACCTACTCAGCCCGACTCGACTCCCCTCCTCTCGGTTTGGTTCTTTTCCACCAGGGGTCTAACGTGCCGAGTAGATACTTTTCTGTATCTATTCTGTCGAGGTTCTAAGCTGCTGAGTCGGCTGTATCTGACATCATCACACTACAGGCCACCGATTGGTCGGGGGGTTGGAGTCAGACGTCTGAGTCAGGATGTGACATCAGTGAAAGAGAAACTCTGACGGCTTTTTGTTCATTTCGTAGCGGTGTATCGCGTCATTCAGGCAGCCAATCAGCACAGAGCCTCATTATCATAGCCCCGCCCACTCAGAATCCTGCATAGATAATGAGGTTAGAGAATGGGAAGATAAAGACATGGCTCAGAGGCTGAATTTCTAATTTATTTAGCAAAAACAATCAAAAGCTTGTTTTTAAGACATTCAAGGCCTGTTTAAAATAGGTATTAGATGCCATAATAGGTCCCCTTTAAATAGATTTTAGGTTTTCTCTTATAAATTGATTTACTGTAAATACAGTGGAGATACTGAGGTAGATAATTCCAGAGGGAGAGGGCATTTGTTTTTGAACGAGGCAGTACAAGCAGACCATTACTGGACTCTCTAGTGTTATGATCATGAATAGTATTAGTGAAAAACAACTTGTTCAAACAAAAAAACTGGAGTTTTGCTACTAGTGATCAATGTAAACATTGATAGTATAAGTATAAGTATAAGACATCGTTCAGACTTTTAAAGTGCATGTAACCACCTCAATCCGATCTACTTCAGACCTATTTCAGACCTGTATCGGTCATTTAATGATCGGATAGCAACACCTAGATAATTCATTCACAGTCTGAATGTTAACTCCATGTATACGGAGACATCAGATATTGCAGTCTGCGCATGCTCGAGAATTTCCTCTGGGGCTTCACCCGGAAGTGAAAGGAAACGGCGCGTGTTAAATAGTTGTTTAAACACCTTTAAAAAGATCATGAAAGAGTTGGCAGAAGCTTCATCAGGACACCGGAGCAGATCAAAATAAAGTGGAAAAATATACGGAAGGCGTAACATTGGCGCCAAACAAAACAACCGTCAACCGGAAGTGGCTCTTTGTTGAAATGGTTACCATGGTTACCATGGTTACAGCGCCACATAGCGTCACGGAGTCAGCCATGCTCTGGACATTTATCCCATTCTCTGAACAGCAGGTAAACTCAGACAAGTGATTGGGTCTTCTGGATGTTTATCTGATACCATCAGAAATACCATCTCTTTGCTGCATGGAAACATACTGAGGGCCTGATTTACTAAAGGTTTGCGTGCGTAAAAACGTGTGCAAACTTGACATCACCCGCAAACCAATGTGCAAGCTGATCTACTAACAGCGTGCAAAGAGGACTGCGCCTCTCAAATGAGCAAAATAGCACACGCTGTTCATTTAGTACTTTTGCCCTGATGAATAATCAATATGGGGCGTACCCGCCAGAAAACGCTAAATACTGGGAGAGGAAAATGCAAATAAGTTCATTTACCACACGCAATGAGATTTACCAAGCCTGAAAGTTATTGCGGGGATTGTGATTGCGTCTGTATTTAATACGTTGTAAAGGAAGGTGCTAATCTGCCCAGCATTACGCACCGATGGCTGTTGTTATTGTGGCAAGGAGGCGACATCGCCAAAATCAAAGAATACGCAGAGAGAGAGTCTTTATTCTGCTGCATGCTATTTTTAAAATGGTTGCACAAGTTTTATTAAAGGCCACTTTTTCTTTAGTTCTTCGTCTTATATCTTGCCACCTTCTTTTAACCTCATCTGCCGTTCTTTTTGTGTTACCAACTGCATTTATTCTATCGCAGATTTTCTCCCATATTGCGTTTCTTTTGGTAATATTCAAATTTCTTTGCTGTAGTTCATGAATGTGTTTATTTGCCTCTTCCACTAACATCTCTAACTCCAACTCGTCAAATTTCATTTTGCGCTTGCGAATATCCTGCTTTCCATCCAGACTCTCCATGGCGCAAACCGTAAGACACGCAACACCTCATTTAAATACTGCGGTTTGCACCTGTTATCAATTGCGCAAGCATTCTTAGTTGATCACCCGCAAAACACACAACAACAGCACGTGCAAACTTTTTCAGTGCACACGCAATTTAGTACTCTTTATTTAGGATCTTAGTAAATCAGGCCCTGAGTGTGTTGAATGAGAGGAGCCTCTTCTCCACGGTGAGCCAGGTCAGGCCAGGCCAGAACCAACCTAGCTGCCCTATTTTGAGCAATGAAGTGACGATGTCACTGATAGCGGTGAATATGTTTCCTTCTTGTGCAGTAACCAGTGAATGATTTCACTCTGTGGCTCATTTATCTCACGAGCATTTAATGGCACAATAAACCTCTACTGCTCTGACAGATCCTGGCTGTTTTAAGGCGACGCCTCCTCCAACCAGCTGACATTTTTCTTCCTTTAGAGATGTACTCCCTCCTTAGTAATGAATGATCACTGCATCCAGCTTGCATGCTGCTACAAGTTATGATTTTAGAAGAGGAAGAGAAACAGACTCCAACCATTCACATGCATGGTTAGTATTTGAACGTTCAAGACAAGATACACACTTTATAGCAACTCACTAACTTTGTTTAAAGTTTCAAAACTATTAAAATCACAGCGATAACGTGATAACGACACACAGAGAGACCCCGGGCAAGCTGACCCAACGAGCCACCGTGCTGCACCAGAACTTTCCTGCCTTGCAATCATCAGTGGGAGTTACAGTACCTGCTGGCTTTCATGTGCGTCTAGTTTACAGGCCTGCGTCAGCTGCTCCTGGCCCACTTTCTCTTTTTGGTTTATATGATTTGTCAGCAGGAGATCCATCAAATAGTTTGCACCAAGTTCATTCATCATTTAGGGGTTGTGAGTCAGCACTCAGCAAGAAGCTCAAGATGCTCATCCGACCTGAAGGTGTATCCAAAGGTGCTTTCAGATGCTAATCAGCAGTCCATTTATCAGGCTTTTAGACATTTATCGGAAGAAATTACAGGCAACCAAAGTCTGAAATGTGACAGCTCTACTTCCAAATCTCAGAAATGTTGTTATGTGGGCGCTGCTCATCACTGCTCCATCTTTAGGTGACAAGCAAAAGTCAGAATCACTCACTCTGCACTTTGACATAGCAGTGTGCTTCCTATTCTGGCCATGCCTAGAGATGACGGTTCGGGATTTGGTGGTATATAAATAAAGGTGAATTTAACTGAATTAAATGCTAACACACTGATCTTCTGATTTTTTTTACAAACATGAGCATTTATTACAGATGTGGACAGATTTGCATATAAATCAATTATCTATGGAACAATGTAAAAGTCATGAAAGTTAATTATGTTGATTCATGAGTGCCAATATTCTTTCCATGTTAACCACAAATCGGATTTTACTTCGTCACTAAGTAAATGTATTATTATGATTATTAGGGCCCGAGCACTTACAGTGCAAAGTACTATTGTATCTGTAGGAATTATTTTTATTCTCGTTTTTCTGACGAAATGAGGGACTTTTTGCCCCCATAAACGTGCCCCAAAAGTCACCAAATGATGCACGCAAGCCAGGCCTGGTGAAAAATGTGATATTTAATGGTTTGCATTAATGGGCGTGGCCTAATGGCTCAACAGCGCCCCCTAGAAAACTTTGTGCCTCAAGCCCCACAATACGGTTTGACGTACATGAACAAAAATTGGTACACACCTGTATCATGTCACAACTTAAAGAAAAGTCTCTTGGCGCCACGGCCGAAACCGAACAGGAAGTCGGCCATTTTGAATTAATCGTGTAATTTTGGCGCAATTTATGCCATTCCTTTTAGCATCAATTAGCCAAGAAGTGACATCTGTATCTCTTCTTTTGGTCCCCTCTCCTGCAGAGAGCCTACCCACACTGCATTTTGCAGATTTCTATAGACACATGGATAGACAGATAGATAGATGGATAGATGGATTTTTCATAAATATAAATGATACAGCAGCAAGGTTAGGGCACAAAATGATAAAAGAAAAGATGTATACATCTTTTTCAAGACGGGGCTTATTGATGGCCAGTTAGAGATAAGCCCTTACAAGTCACCTCTCAATCATTGTGAGTGAACCACTCAGAGACGCAGCAGAGACTCACAGTACATCACTGAGACTGATGCAACACCAAATAGATACGGACCATCGTGTCGTGTAGCAACATGATGTGGCCATTACACTCAGCCCTGTGGATTATTATGGACTGTCAGAGCCCCTCTCCATCTGCACCCTGCGCTCAGTTGAAGAGAAGCTCTACATGCCAAAGAGGAATGAGTTTTTGGAATGAGGTCTACCTACAAAAAGATCCTAATAAAGATGAGGTATACTGCAAAAACTCAAAATCTTAACAAGAATATTTGTCTTATTTCTAGAAATTGCCAGAAAAATATGAAAATCTACTTGAAACAGGTGAAAATTGTCAAATAACAAGTTATTTTTCTGGTAATGACTCTTGTTATAAGTGTAATGAGAGTTTTTGACTAAAAATGAGACATTTTAACTAGAAATAAGACAATCATTCTTGTTAAGATTTTCAGTTTTTGCAGTATTCCTCGAATTATTTGATTCATTTGATAAGTGCTGTCCATTAAAAACACTAAAGAAGAAAACCAAATACAATAGCAAGCCTTGGTTCACTAAGGGATTAGAAAACGCAAGTAGAAAGAAAAACTTACTTTATAAACAGTTTATGAAAAGCTGAAACCAAATATAAAAAGTATAAAAACAAAATTGATAAGTATAATGAGATCCACGAAGAAGGATTAGTATTATAAACAATTAATAGAAAATGGGAACAACATACAGGGAACTTGGAAAGTACTTAACGGTATAATAAAAAATGGCACAGGAAAATCAGAATACCCTAATTATTTTATCAAAGACAATCAACCAATCATGACCAAAATTACTGAGACTGCAAATGATTTCAATAATTACTTTGTCAATGTTGGTTATGACCTGGCAAAGCAAATAGACGATCCTACCAATAAATCCTAAATGCACTAGTTCATAAAAGCTAACATTTTTTTTTTTTTTTTTGTGAAAAGGGTAGGTGTCACAAGCTATTATTCAGTCTACACCTTTTGGTCCTTGGTTTTTAGTTAAAATTGCACATATATACATATATATATATATATATATATATATATATATATATATATATATATATATATATATATATATATATGTATTTAAATATATACCAAAAAATATATATATTTTTTCTACTACACTGATGATTTACACCTGGAGGATTCAAGGAGGATTAGTTTAATCTGTAGCCATCACTACCCAAGTAAACAGGTCTGTCTGTCTTCACGACGTGTTTGTCTCCCTGGACGTGAGGTTTCCTGCGTGTCCTCCCCGTCTGGTCTTTAGTTCTGATAGTTGAGATATATTTGTGATTGAGTCACTGTTGTATTCCCGTCCGTTTCTGTCATGAAAGGACTTGTTTTGAAACTCCTGCTGCCTTATTCCCCTGCATTTAGGTTCTCCTGACCAGCACACAATCAGGACGCTACAGCATTGGACTGGAAACGTTGGAGATGATTTAGAGGGTCTAATAATGAGGCTCTAATGCTGTTACCATTATTGACATCCCGGCCCTGCAGAGGCTCTCACGCCGGCTTCATTTGTACTTTCATTAACGGACAGACTGGTTCATGCACAGTTTGTTCCATTTGTGCCCACTCCGTCTCTAATATCCTTTAAATTCATGGGTCTTTTCTCTGACATTGAGATACTTCCATTGATAATATACATTGATAAAATAAATGGGTGTTTTTAAAATCTAATCTTTACATTTCACTCTTAAAGTCGCACCTTTTACCTTCCTAACTGTGACTTCAAAGAGCGGGACACCTATTAAACAGACTTATAATTAGTATTCACTATATTATTCACTAATTAAATGCTGCAAATAAATATGTAAATTAGATATACTGTGACTAATTTACTGGGAAAATGAGCCAAACACACCTTTCTCTGTGTCCCTGTTACTGCGGTCAGGCCTCAGTGAGACAAACACACCAGCATCATAACAATGAGAAACTGAATCACATCAGGTTTGATTGTTGTCCACAGTATGCAGATGACTTGATGTATTTTTTTGAAGAACAAAAAATAAACATCAACTTGTGATCGAAAAAAATTGTGAAAGAAAGGAGGTAGAAAACTAGTAGAAAACAACATAGTCATCCTTCAAATCCATTATTCCTTCAGTTAAAACTGTTGACATGTCTTGAATTAGTGGATCACAGAATTCTGCAAATTATGTGGAAAGCTCGTAAGAAAATGTTGCCAATCAATATACAGAAAAAAATTGAAAAAAGAGAAAATAGGTATAACTTAAAAGGAACAGAGATCTTTAAAAAAACAAAATTCAGGACAAAATGAATGGTTGTGTTTCTGTAAAAGGTGGATGGAACAATCTGGATACAGAAGCCAAAGAATGCAAATCAAACATTACATTTAAAAGAATAATAAAAGCCAGTTTAATGAAGAAATATCATGATAATTGTTAAATTAGGTGGGTTTTCTTTTTTCTCTCTCTCTCTCTTTTTAGCACCGTTGTCATATTTTTTTTCTTTGAATCAAAAAAGAATTGGACTGTCTGTGTTTGACGACAGCTGTTTTGTGTTATTTGTTGTAGTTTTGTTTTTGTTTTGTTTTTCTTTAATTACATTTATTGGAAAGTGTTTTTTTTTATTACGTAATTTGTCATTTGTTTTTGATTTTTATTATTACATTAATTAGGGCCCGAGCACTGACGGTGCGAAGGCCCTATTGTATCTGTAGGAATTTTCTTTTTCTCGTTTTTATTTTTATTTTTCCGACGAAATTTTTCCCCCTAAACGTGCCCTAAAAGTCACCAAATTTTGCAAGCCAGGCCTGGCGAAAAATGTGATATTTAATGGTTTGCATTAATGGGGCGTGGCCTAATGGCTCAACAGCGCCCCCTAGAAAACTTTGTGCCTCAAGCCCCACGACACGGTTTGACGTACATGCATGAAAATCGGTACACACCTGTATCATGTCACATCTTAAAGAAAAGTCTCTTGGCGCCATGGCCGAAACCGATACAGGAAGTCGGCCATTTTGAATTAATCGTGTAATTTTGGCGCAATTTATGCCATTTATTCGGCCGTTAATACAGCCCGAACCGTAACGTGCACCCAGGTGTGTTATACATCAAAATGTGCGTCTCCATCCTGCGACGATGGGCATTACTTTTCTCAGTCAAAAGTGTTACCGTGGCGACGATAGACGCCAAAAAGCGCGCCCCCTCTTCATCTTATTGGTCCATATTTGATAGTTCCTACTTTCTGCCATAACTTTTGAATGGTTTGACATAAAGACTCGTGGGTGGTGTCATCAGACTCGGTTTTGAGTCCTTGAACATAATTGGTGCAAATTAGCCCCGCTCCTTCATCTGATTGTTCGATATCTGATAGTTCCTACTTTCTGCCATAACTTTTGAATGGTTTGATATAGAGAGTCGTGGCTGGTGTCATCTGCTAAATGTCCAGGCCTGAAGAATGTACATGAAGTCATACAAGCTTCCACTGCAGCCTGAACGTACACAAGGGTGGAGGGCCCGTTCATCGCTGCTCGAAATTTGATTTCTTACGAAAAAGGGGCAGATAAAATAAGCTTAGTCTTCTTTCTGTTCCCTTTCATTCAAGGAAAGAGATTTGTTGTAATTATATTGAACTGTTTTGTTTTTTCTTTTAGTGAATGAATTAAAGAATACATTTTAAAAAAATAGGTAAAAGGGGGCAAGTAAGGAAGCAGTGGGGATGAAACCGAGGGAAGGAGACAGGACGAGAGAGAAGGAGTAGGAGAGCAGGTGATTAAAAATGGATGGAGCCGTGTAACGCTGAGACAGTGTGGTGAGAGTGGGAGGTTGACCTGGGGCAGCTATAGACACCACCCTCATTAGTCTGGCTGCTGGGGAAGAACACGGCTGGAAGCAGAATAATGGCAGATGACAGGGGAGGTGCTCCTTCACTTCCGTTTTAGTTTTCCTCTTTCCCATCTCTGCCGCTCTCGTGTCTCGGTGAAGATAACAGATCTGCCACTGTCATTTGGCCTAACTCTCTTCATTGTGCCTTCTTCCTGTGTCTTACATCTGCTGCTCAACATGAACCTTGTAAACTATACTTCATCCTCTTTCTGTTCCAAAATATCACTTCCACACTGTCTCCCTTCTCCTCTCTGTCTTCTCACACATGTAAAGGTTTAAGGACATCTTTGCTCTTTATTCTCCTGACTTCTGTGGGAACTGTGAGACAATAACAAGCCTTAAATCAGAAATAAGGGAACTGTACAGTATGCATAAGGAAAAGAGGGAAGGATGAAACATGAATACATTTACAAAACAGTCACACTGTACAGTCTTTTCTTAATTTTGTTATTTTCTGAAAGGCGAATAACGAAATGTGTAATAAAGTTAATACGCAAAAGCACTGGGCCACTTTCAACCTGACACATTTCTGCATATTGTTTGCACGGCAATCATAATTAGGTTAATTAAGTTTAGATTATGCTGTTTCTCATTTTGGCAGTGTGTTTTGCCTTATTAAATCAATCTTATGTAACTACAAGAGTGCTTTAGAAGTTTCAAACTCTTTAATCAGACTTGTATGATTTTCATGACTTTGTCGAAGGAAAATAACAAACAAACAAACTTAGTTTACCCGATGTAAAGTTTCATATGAGGAGGCAACAGCGGGCTAAAACACATGAAAAGACTGGGAGCACAGGTATTACAGGACTGCATGTACAGTAATCCCTGGTGTTTGGCGGGGGTTACGTTCCAAAAAGAACCCGTGATAGGTGAAATCCACCAAGTAGCAATTGTTAATTGTTTTTTTTACAATGATTATACAAGGCTTCAAATTGCGAAGATCAGCTCAGCCCCACCCGAGTAATTGGATATGAAGGGGAGAAAATGAAAAATAATTATGAAAAAAAATTAGGCGGACGCGCCCGTTCCTGGGGTGGACGCCCGGTCTCCCGGACGGCCCCCTGAACTGACTCTCTGGTCGGCCCGGTCTCCTGGACGGCCCGGTCTCCCGGACGGCTGGTCTCCCGGACGGCCCCCTGAACTGACTCCCCGGTCTGACTGACCTGGAAGACCTGGTGGCCACAGGCCGGGGGCTCAGATGGCGGCCCTGCTCCACAGCCAGGCGGAGCTGCAGAACGCAGCGCTGGAGGTGCTGGCGGACCAGCTGCTGGAGCAACGCTGCTCAGCCGGACCTGCCGGTTGGAGGAGCTGGCCACCTCAAGGAGTTCGAGCAGGGCCGGCAGGCCGTGGAGCGGAAGCTGGAGGCCACCAAGCACCAGGTCAAGGTCCAGGAGGCTCTGGGACCCCAGGCGTGCAGCGCTAAAAGCCTGGAGAGGCTGAGAAGCCAGCAGTAGAGTCTGAGGTCCCTGCAGGCTCAGGTGGTCTACCCCAGGAACCTGGGTGACCCGGTGGCCACAGGCCGGGGGGCTCAGATGGCGGTCCCTGGCTTCCTCTCCTGCTCCAATGGGGGGTTGGGGAGTTGGCTAGGCTGGATGGTCCCCGGCCTGAGTCGGGCGATGGGGGTATGTGGCAGGGTGGAGGATTGGGCGTGGTCTGCGGGGGAGCAGCACACAGGTGGCGTGGGTTGGTTCAGCTGATTGGGCACAGGTGGCCAATCAATCTCTCCTCCCTGCCTGGGTATTTAAGGAGTGGGCTGATTGTGCATGTGGGGTCTGTAGAGTGTGATGACACGGAGCTGTCTGAGACCCGGACACGACGGCTGTCGTGTGTGTACGCGTGTATGAACTGGTGACGAATAAAGTCAACCATTTCTCCGCTAAACCACGTGTCTTCATTCCTGTCGGCTGACCCCGGTAGCACGAGTTGGCTAAAGTATTTTTTTGTTCATGCCCAAATAAGGAATGTTGTTGGACACGACAATAACTACTGCCATGTTTTTGCCTTTTAATATGTTTAAAGGTATGAAAACATTAAGTTTTCAGTTATAATTGCATAAATTGTCTATATTTCATTACTTTATATACTGTCTTGGGGTGACATTTGCATAAAAGGCTAAAAATCTAATTCTCTAAAATTAAAAAGCGAAAAAGAAA
This sequence comes from Cololabis saira, assembly GCF_033807715.1. Classification (NCBI taxonomy): domain Eukaryota; kingdom Metazoa; phylum Chordata; class Actinopteri; order Beloniformes; family Belonidae; genus Cololabis; species Cololabis saira. The sequence continues at coordinate 5,139,122 of NC_084608.1, forward strand.
AATGGAAAAAATAAAAACCGAATGTGGGAAATAAAACCGATTTCATCTGGCCTCTGTTTGCTGCACTGGATCTGTTTGATAATTCTGCCACACGATGTTTCTGAAAGCAGTTCTATCAGCATTCTGGGAGCTGATTGGTCCTTACAGCATCATTAGCTGCCAATACTTGCTGTTGAATCTCAATATAATACCAGTATTAATATGTTGCATAACTACACATCATATATACACGTCATATAATTCATGCAACAGATCAAAAACTAAAAATAACAAAAATAAAAATAAATAACACTAACCCAAATCAATATCGGAATCAAATCGAATCGAATCAAATCTTGATAATCGATTCTGAATCTTAAGAATCACAAGTCCTCTGTGCAGACAAAACAAAAAACAGGACATAGTTTTCAAGTCCATGAAAAAGACACTGGGTCCTCTCATGAAATTCAGAGGTGTTCTGTCTGGACAACAGAACACCAGTGTGTCATACTTGAAACCAGTCCTCCATCTTTTTAATACTCAAGTGCTGCAACCACAAGCTGATGACACACAGCAGACCATTACCATTACAGAGGGGACATCCTGAAATATTTAAATGAGAAATATGATGACCAAGCCACAGACGGGTCACAGGCATGAAACCAGAAGGAGCTGACGAGCTTGCATTCCTGCACACAAGCCAACTCCTTGAGACCTGACTGGAGAGGCCAGGCAGTTTCAAACAGTGCTGTCAAATACTGATTTTAGTTATGGAGCTTTAGTGTTCACTGTGATAAACCGACTATGCAGGCTTTCATTTATACAACTATATTCACGTCAGGCCTCTATTCTGTTTTGTTTGAGATGATTTCTATTTATGTTTTTACATTTTTCAATTGCAATTCAAGCTTGCGCTTTTGTTTTTTGTTCTGTTTATTATATATTTATTCTGTGGGCCTTTCTGGTACAATTTCATCTTGAAAATGAGTGTTTAAATTTGGTACATTACACATCAGCCTTTCTGTCAGGTCTATTTTCTACAGTATTTACACAGTATTTACACAGCGAAAGATGTGCTGGTACCCTTCCAATGAAGGAAAAATCTGCAACGGTCACGGAAAAAACAAAGAAGTAATAATAAATAATAATTGATTGAAAACTGAATGATAAAATGAGAAGCTACTTTTCAACTATAGTTAATTAGAATCATCTAAAACACACTAATTCCACTGGCCTTGGCAAACAAGGTTGTATCCTCAAAATAATATTCTGTTGCACAAGATTCTGAGGTTATGGATTATTAAAAATGATCAGATTTTGAGCCAGCTACTGCAATCCAAACAAAGGAACGAACATATCCTTAACATAATAAGGAAAACTAAGATAGAATTAAATAAAATAATTGACACAAAAACGCAGTTTCTGGTACAAAGGCTTCGCCTAGAGAACTTTGCACATGCCAACAGATCAGGGAGATATTTAGCCAATCAATTAAAAGTAAACAAGGAAAAAACAACTATAACATCCATTAAGGACCAATTATGCATTATCCTTGTTCAATAAACTCAGTCTTCAGAGATTTTTACTGTAAATTATATTCATCACAAATTGATCCACCTGACCGATCGATTGATCAGCTTCTCGGAAAATATCAACCTGCCAAAGTTACATCAAGAGCAGGAATTTAGATTCACCGGCCTCAATGGGAGAACTCCATGAAGTCTCCAGCATATGGCCAATAATAAGACCCCGTCCACACGTAGCCGGATATCTGCGGGTATCTGCTAAACCGGAGATATTTTCCTACGTTTTGACCTGTCATCCACACGAAAACGCAAATAAACGAAGGTTTAAAAAAACTCCGGGCAAAGTGAAGATTTTTGAAAACTCCGTTTATGTAGATGCGTGTAGACACACACAACCGGAGTTTTGCGTTTTCGAACGTCACATTATGCGCCAAAACAACAACAAATCTGCTCTGACGTGCGACTTTTGTTTACTATTGAACTACAGATGATCCAGCATCTGTTCTCCAAGCTATTTATTAAATAAATGGTCTCTGCTCTTGACCACCGCTTACTGCGTTACACCGACGCAGAGGCTACGCCGTAGGGTACGCGGCGACGCGCACCGTACGGAGTAGGGCCCGCAGAGCCGCCGCGGAGCCCGCAAAGGTGCAGCTTCCACGGGAGCCGCAGATGATCTACAGGTTAGAATTATTATTATGAATGTGGTCGAAAACGCAGATCTTCGGTTATGTGTGGATGCAAATTTTTTTATAAACGGAGGGGGGAAATATTCGTTTTTAAAAATACCCGGCTACGTGTGGACGGGGTCTAAAGCTCCGGGCCCAGACGGCTTTCCATCCGAATTCTATAAAGAATTCTGGAGTATATTAGTACCATCATTTTATAAAATGATCTTAAACGTTAAGGAGAATAAAAGTTTACCATCAAATATGAACTCTGCTAATATCAGCCTCCTATTGAAACCAGATAAGGATCCTATGCTCCCTTCGAGAATAATGGTCAAAATGTGTTAAAAATGTGTTTTTATTCCCTCTCACTCTTGAAAGTTTCTGTTGCTCTATCTACAGAAATATATTAAAAACAAAAAGCAAAGCCAGAGTGGTAAACCCTCCAAACCTTTCAGGGACAAGGGAACAGGGCATCACTATACTCTAGGCCGTAGGTCACTTCTTAAATTGGTGGTTGTTTCATCGTATCTGTGGCTGCATGTTTTGGGCACTCAGCTGAGGAGAGGAGCTGAGCTGTAAACTGATCACCTGGTGGTGAGTTATATCAGAGGATATCTGCTAGGTCCAAATGTGTTGTGAGGCCTTGCTGGGAACGTCTGGGAGAAGAACCTGTCAGGAACATCTTCAACTCAGCTGCTAAAAGATTCATATCAGGCCTGGTTAGCTTGTAGAATCCCCGAAGCAGCTGACGGATTGTGGTGGACAGTGACTACGTTTACATGCAGTCAAAATTCGGGTTATTGCTAATATTCGGTTACTGAAATATTTGGAATATTCCATTTATATGGTAATTAATCATTTGGGATATCTGGATCAAACCAGCGACGCACGGAGAACATCATGACGCAATTCCCGTCATTTCCACTTCTTCTTCCTGTATCCAAATTCAAAACAAATGCTGCTTCGAGCAACTTTTCTCTCACCTTCTTGTAAATCTTCTATCCCGGTACTTTCTAGCGTCTACAAATGCAGAAATGTTCATATCCTTCATTACATTTATGAAGTGATTAGTCTCCTCCTGGTCTTGGTTTCTCCGTGTTTATAAGAACTTCCTGGACTCAAAAGACCAGGATTCCTTGTGAACAGAGCATGTGCAGAAAACAAATTCCTGTTCCGTTTGATGGGGATATTCTGTTTGGTGTTTACATGACCCAATATTCAGGTTTTAAAAGGAGTAACCCAGGGGTCATATTGGGGTTTTTAAAAACCAGAATATGAGCAAATTCCGGTTATTCAAAGGGGTTATTGGTGTTTACATGGCCGTGCAAATTCGGGTTATTGCTAATATTCGGGTTTTAAAAGGGTTATTGATGCTGGAAACACAGTCAGTGTTGTGCAAGTTCATACTTCTCATGAACTAGTTCAAAGTTCAGTTCACATAGTTTAAAAATGAATAGTTCACGTTCATAGTTCACCATTTTCACTTTGAACTAGTTCAAATTCAGTTCATTTCAATATTTTAGGTGAAAAGTACGAATGAAACGCCCCCCTATCCTAAAACTGTTCACTATACAATCATGTATTGTCCTAGTGGATTTTCAACTTTACTCAGAGACTGTAAATTTCCAACAATGTAGTCCATTATCAGTGTGTCTACCTGTTGCAGGTAAATGCAGGGGTCGTTTGGGGCTGTTGGGTCTTCTTGGTCTTTCCTGAAGACTTTGTTTGATTGTCAAGGACTTGCAGATATTTTCTCACACTGGACGGATGTTTTAACTCCACATGACGTTTACAATGTGAAGTTGACGAGGCAGAAGCTCGGACTTGTTTTCTCAGAGCAGGTGGACATAATTTGCACAGAAAGGTTATATTTTTACCGTCAGACTCTTTGGTAGACGATGTGTAAAATTCCAGCAGATAATGATAAGGATCATCATATATGTCTCGCTGACTCTGCGTCTGCAACGTCTCTCTCTTCACTGGTCATGTAAAGATGCACCGGGCTCGGGCAGCCGTTGCCATGGAGCTGGTGCCCGTTGTTACACTAGTGTGCACTGCATTGTGGGTAATGTAGTGTGAAGTCGTCGTCTCATCGAGTATTTTAAATGTGCTGCCCGCTGGTGAAATGTATTCCGTAATAATTTGACATAAACAGTGAAGCTGAAACTCACATAATCTGAACAGTTCAAATTCCAGTTCATTATTTGCAGATCTGAACAGGTTCAAGTTCTTTATTTGCAAATATGTTGCGTTCAGTTCAACGTTCTCACAGAAATGAACGTGTCCAAGAAACTTGTTCATGTACAGCACTGCTGGCGGTCCTAACGGACTGCAGCCTGGGCTAATGCCCAGGCAAAACAAGGGTGTGGGAGAAGTTCAATGAGGCCATGAAAAATGACTTTCAATCAGTCCCATGAAGGTTCTGGCATGCGGCCCAATGTCTCGGGGGGAAGTCGTGAGTGTGAGGTCCTGTTGACCTCCGCTCTGGTTGTCATTGGAAGATTAAGGGAATACTTTGAGGAGCTTCTCAAATATCACCGACACATTTCCCACAAAGGAAGAAGAGTACTGGTGATGAACTTGTCCATAACTGGGGCTGAGGTTAAAAACCAGTTACCTTTGTGTTGTCACTTTTCCCTCAGGAAATCCAGTTTGAACAAGCTTATTGCTGCGTTCAAGTTTAGTCGTTTCATTTTCATTCATTCGCCTGTGCATCACCATAGACATACAGTATGTACTCCTGTTGTCTGTTGTACAGTATGTATGTATTTATACCACGGTCTGTGTGAATACTCGATTCTGATTGGCTGGCAGGTGTACATTAAAAGTGATAACCTACACCTAGAAAACAAGTTCGGTCAAATTGCCTGATATCTTTAATATCATTGCGCTGGATAAACTGCCAGGTGGTAACCACGGCAACGGAGATTCAGAGAAGAAGAGCCGGCTACCGCAGGACGGAGAGATGAGTGATTTTGTAATTTATTTTATTTATTTGGTGAATTTAACAATTTTGATGACTAGGATGCAGAACAGGAGAGAAAAGAAAATGAAAAGAAACCAGAAATAAACAAATATATTTAGTGCCCGAGTAGTTACAGTGTGAAGGCCCTATTGTATCTGTAGGAATTTTTTTTCGTTCTCGTTTTTTTTTTTCCTTCTTCCGACGAAATGAGGGCCTTTTTGCCCCCCCAAACTTGCCCCAAAAGTCGCCAAATTTTGCACCAAGCCAGGCCTGGCGAAAACTTTGATATTTAATGGTTTGCATTAATGGGCGTGGCCTAATGGCTCAACAGCGCCCCCTGGAAAACTTTGTGCCTCAAGCCCCACAATACGGTTTGACGTACATGCACGAAAATCGGTACACGCCTGTATCATGGCACAACTTAAAGAAAAGTCTCCTGGGGCCATGGCCGAAACCGAAAAGGAAGTCGGCCATTTTGAATTAATCGTGTAATTTTGCCGCAATTTATGCCATTTCTTCGGCCGCTTCTTCACCCGAACCGTAACGTGCACCCAGGTGTGTTATACATCAAAATGTGCGTCTCCATCCTGCGACGATGCACATTACTTTTCTCAGTCAAAAGCGTTACCGTGGCGACGATAGACACCAAAAAGCCCCCCTTCATCTGATTGGTCCATATTTGATAGTTCCTACTTTTTGCAATAACTTTTGAATGGTTTGACATAAAGACTCGTGGGTGGTGTCATCGGACTCGTTTTCGAGTACTTGACCTTCATTGGCATGAATTAGCCCCGCCCCTTCTTCTGATTGGTCGATATCTGATAGTTCCTACTTTCTGCCATAACTTTTGAATGGTTTGATATAGAGAGTCGTTTGATATAAATAGTCCGCTCAGCCGCTCAGCTGTGGCTTGTTATAAAACGAATGATTTCAACTTAAAACACATCAAAGCATGAATAACTGATTTAATATTTATGTTGTTTGGTAAGTGACCGTGGTATAAGCGGATAATGCACTTCAAGGTGTCCATTAACATAAATATATGGACTATATTTATGTTAATGTGACCTCGTCGGGCATTATCCCTTACATAAACTACAGTAGTCAACGTTTGGAGTGGATCAAGTGGAGTGCGTCATGCCAGAACAATATCTGTTCTTGTCTCTGGGAAACTTTGATTAAATGTTTTGATCCAATTGAAATATTGAGTACTCTTATAAAAGAGAAGAGAACTCAACTGTATGATTGCTTTGAAAAAGTTCAGTGTGATAATAATGAACCTTGGCAGAGTTGCAGTGTTTTGTTGTTCTGCAGCTGCTCATGAGACTTTTCACTCCCTCCTCGTTTCCATTACTGCTACTCTGTCCATCAAACACTCTTTCCATTTTCTTCTCCCTTTGCAAAGTACAACATTAAGGTCTAATAGCAATGCAAAAGACATACAGTACTAATATCTTGGCTCTATGCAAAAGCCACTTATCCCCCCTGGCCTTCTAAGTGCTCTCATAAATACCACGGCCTTCACGATTAAATGTGATTGACTTTGTATTCAAAGTCTAAGCAAGCTGGATGTGGTATTACCCAGTTTATCATCCTCAGCAGTGGTTTTTGTTAGGGTTCTATGCCTTTAGACCATATTCCTTGGATTTTCTTTGGCAATTGTACCAAATTGAACGAGTGATAATATCTCTATAAAGGACATTATGAATATAAACACGGCCAGTTTTGAAGATGAAATTTAAAGCAAATTCTCTAAAGTGAAAACAGATGTGGAAAAAGATATACACATGTGAAAGATAAGATAAGGGCCACTTCTCTCTTTTTCATTCACACACACACACACATACAGGTGGAAAGACAAGGGTCGTCTTTCATATACATATTCTCACTGGTATAGACACACAAAATACTCAAAACCCCCCAATTGAAGGTGCTGAGGCATGATAATACAATACATGTTCCACATCATTAGTCGTGTTGGGCCATTAAACATCCTCTTAACAGAAGATAATACGTCAACACCATCTATCAGCAAAGGTAAGATTCTGGCTCTCAGCGGGATTCAGAGCTACTTCACTTTGCAACTTGTTGATAGATTGCTGCTGAATTCCATTATGGACACAAAAAAAGCAAAGCAGGCAACTGATCGACAACAATTTACATAGTATAACAGACAGCATTGGTTACGTATCAAGTGCATGCAAAAGTTGGAAAACCTATGGAACTGTACAGATTAGGCCTCGATTTTCCGTTCTAAATCGATTCTCATATTAATTCCTAAAAATCGATTCATACGTCTAAAGATCAATTTTTTTTTCATCATTGCATTACAACTTTTGGTATTTTTGTGTTTATTCCCAAAAAAGGATGTTTTGTTGGGCACGATGTTTTTGCCTTTAAATATGTTTAAAGGTATGAAAACATTAAAGTTGTAGGTTATAGTGGCATAAATTGTCTATATGTCATTACTTTATATACTGTCTTGGGGTTACATTTGCATAAAATGCTAAAAACCAAATTCTCAAAAATTAAAAACCCGAAAAAGAGAGAAAATAAATAAATAATAAATAAAAACAGAAAGAATAAAACCGATTTCATCCGTCTCTGTTTCCTCCCTGGATCTGTTTGATAATTCTGACCCACACGATGTTTCTGAAAGCAGTTCTATCAGCATTCTGGGAGGTGATTGGTCCTTACAGCATCATTAGCTGCAATACTTGCTGTTGAATCTCAATATAATACTAGTATTAATATGTTGCAGAACTACAGTCATATAATTCATGCAACAGCTGAAGAAACAGTTTTAATAACACTAACCCAAATCAATATCGGAATCGAATCAAATCTTGATAATCGACTCTGAATCTTAAGAATCTGAATCGAATCGATACTTGACATTTGAATCGATCCCCAGCCTTGGTACAGATGTTCCTGACGTTGGAAATACTTTTACACAAGATTAATAAACACATCTTTCAGGAAATATGACCACAATATGAAACAAGCGATGCAGCTGTAATACACTGTAAAATGCCAGGCACGAAGCATCAGACATGTGACTCATCGGTTTTCTAAATGGCTGTTTTGAAATCTCGTTTTTTCCACCGACTTTGAAATACAAAGTGCGGCTGCTGAGCTGCTGGCAGATGTTTGCAGCACAGTCGCTGGTTAGTATAGATTACACATTACTGTCTTCACTTTGTGTAAGACGATGACTAATGACAAGTTGACAAGTGGTGACGGCTAGCCATCAGCTGAGCCGGCTGTCAATCAAAAGGCTACACCTCATCATGGTATAAAGCTATTAACTCCCCTCATGTATCATCAAAACACAAACCAAAGTGATTTATTGATCCAGGCTGTTAAAGACTTAAAAACAGGATATGTTTAATTGAAGAATTACTCAGATCAACATCAGTTGTTGTTTTTTGGGCCAAAGTTTGCCCTCTCTAAACTTTCAGATGATGCTTTTGGCAAATAATAAATACAACTATTTGTTTCAAGCAAGCATGTCCTGTTTTATTGCAACTTTTCATTGCAGTTCCAAAGAAAAATATCTTTTTAAGGTAAAAGAGAATAATTTTGTGTGTGTGTGTGTGTGTGTGTGTGTGTGTGTGTGTGTGTGGTGTGTGATTAGTGGCTTTAATGCGATTAAAGTTAACTATGCAAATCGTTTGATTAATTGCAATTAAACATTTTAATTGATTGACAGCCCTATTTTGCATGATCAAGGACTATGGCAAATCATGTACATACAATCAAAAATTAAAGCTGCATGCAGCGATGAACGGGCCCTCCACCCTTGTGCACGTTCAGGCTGCAGTGGAAGCTTGTATGACTTGATGTAGATTCTTCAGGCCTGGACATTTAGTGGATGACACCAGCCACGACTCTCTATATCAAACCATTCAAAAGTTATGGCAGAAAATAGGAACTATCAGATATCGACCAATCAGATGAAGGGGTGGGACCAATTTGCACCAATTATGTTCAATGACTCAAAACCGAGTCCAATGACACCACCCACGACTCTTTATGTCAAACCATTCAAAAGTTATGCCAGAAAATATCATCAAATCAGATGAAGGGGGGTGCGCTTTTTGGCGTCTAGCGTTGCCACAGTAACACTTTTGACTCAGGATGGAGACGCACATTTTGATGTATAACACACCTGGGTGCACGTTACGGTTTGGGCGAAGAAGCGGCCGAAGAAATGGCATAAATTGCGTAAAAATTACACGATTAATTCAAAATGGCCGACTTCCTGTTGGGTTTCGGCCATGGCATCAAGAGACTTTTCTTTAAGTTACGACATGATACAGGCGTGTACCGATTTTCGTGCATGTACGTAAAACCGTATTGTGGGGCTTGAGGCACAAAGTTTTCTAGGGGGCGCTGTTGAGCCATTTTGCCACGCCCATTAATACAAACCATTAAATATCACATTTTTTGCCGGGTCTGACTTGGTGCAAAATTTGCTGATTTTTGGGGCACGTTTAGGGGGGGAAAAGGCCCTCATTTTGTCAGAAGAAAAACGAGAAAAAAAAAAAAAATCTTACAGATACAATAGGGCCTTCGCGCTGTTAGTGCTCGGGCTCTAATAACAAATCAGAAATCAACTTTCACTCAAATCTACATGATGATGATACAGCGCCTTTGCTGCTACCAGAAGCTTAACCTGGGACGTTCATTTATCTCATGATCCTGCTGTGACTGCAGACAAAACATCTCAAAGCCCACTTAGGAATCTGAGCTAATGATGGCTGTTACACAGCCCAAGAGGGACGTCAACAGCTGGCTCGCACTGGCTTCTCCTTTTCATCTTCAAAAGATCAAAGTCTCCTTCATCCACAAGAATACATTAATGGTGTGTTCCCACGAGTCAAGTTCAAGCATTCTCTACGTGTGGATAGTGATGAGGCATTGTAACAGCACCGTGGTGGACCTGAATATCAGCTTCCTACCCCCCCTGCAGAAGACGACACCTTGGAAGTTGCCTCAAACAGACTTGGAACACTAGAGCACCCCATGGGGTGATTTGGAATTTAGTGACAGTCATGCCAAATGCCCGATGGGGACATTTGGCCACAGATCACATCCAACTGTAAATTACTTTTCCTCTGTCACTTGGCTTGTGTATTCCCTGCCTTTTGCGCCTTGAATTTACGGTATAAAAGTCTTGTCGTCGAGCCACTCGGCATATCAACCAGACACTCGTCTGTGTAGATGTGCTCACCGCCGGCTACTGAATAAAAACTCACTATACCACAAAGCGGACTTCTGAACTGGTTTTGATAAATTCCTCAACAATTGATACAGTTTTGGAAGCGCACCAGAACCAGGTCTATGCGGTAGAGTGCAGTATATGCATTGTTGATTTAAATACAGCGTACATACCGTTATGCCTTTGTGCTTGACTGCAGAATCAAATCAAAATCAAATCAATCTTTATTTGTATAGCGCTTTTCATACAAATAAAAAATGCAACACAAAGCGCTTTACATAAAACATAAAACTTAATAATGCCTCCCCATTAGGGGTGGGAATCGAGAACCGGTTCTTGTTGAGAACCGGTCCCCAGTGTTTCAATTCCTTGGAATCGTTTGCCTTTTTTGCAAACGATTCCCTTGTCAATTCCAGTGGGCGCGAATGACGTCACCACGCACGTTGCGTAATCGCGCCCAGCATGGGGACAATGCGGCATAAACGCTCGAAAGTTTGGTTACATTTTACCAAAAAGGATGACAACAGGGCGACTTGCAATACTTGCAATGTGGACATTTCAACAAAGGGAGGAAACTGTTAGGGCTCGGCCGGGCGGGGCTTTCTTCCGCAACCCGGTCGTGCTGGGCGCGCTCCGGCGGACAGCGGAGCGCGCTCCTGACACAGCTGCAGCTCGTCAACTCATCTATGGGAGAATTTAAAAAGCAGTCTACCGCTAGCTTTTCCTTTTCATCAAGGCAGGGAAGAGAATGACCCAGGCCAGAATGGCTGAATGTCACCAAGCAGTGACTCATGGCACTTTTCCACTAGTACCTACTCAGCGCACCTTGACTCGGCACGCCTCATCCCGCCTCCACTCGCCTCGTCCTTGTTTGTTTTTAAACACCCAGGTGAGAAGTGGGCAGGTCGGGGTGAAGCTGCTGTGACTCGATTGCGCAATACGTTTGTTTGTGTCGGCGCTGATGAGAAATCAGCTGGAGCCGCGAGCGGCTGAGAAGAAACAGAGCGCCTGGTAGATCTGATTGTTCCTTATCGCCTCTAGATCCCTTTTTAATTCTCTCCTCAGCCACCAGGTTTATGAACATCTGCACCTCAGAGTTGGATCATGAAACAGACTTTTGCTGCCATTGTCTGTCGGATAAAATCGCCGCGAGCCGCGAGCGCTGACTCCCGCTTCCTGATTCAAACGTCTGACGGCCCCACCCTCTGACCAATCAGTGGCCTGTAGTGTGATGACGTCAGATACAGCCGACTCAGCTGCTTAGAACCTCAGCAGAGTAGATACAGAAAAAGTATCTACTCGGCACGCCTCCACCCACCTCGGCCCGTAGTGGAGAAGCACAAGTCGGGGGCGTGCAGCGTAGGTACTAGTGGACACGTGCCATAAGTTTGTGGTGTTGAACATGTTACTGGACATTCTTGTGTAATTGCCACAGAATAATTTGTTGTATTTAGTTAATTTCTACAGAAGAATATTTATTTTATTATTATTTTATATTAAATACATATTTTATATTACAAATAATTTTGTGCGGACCCCCTGGCACCATGGAGGAGCCCAAGGCTGGGGGCATCTTAAGACCTCACTTGTATTTTTTTGTTCAAAGATATAAAACAAAGTTGATGCTAATCGACCTGTTTGTTCTCCTTTTTTCCAAATGGGAATCGATAAAAGAATCGAATTGTTAAACAGAATCGAAAATGGAATCGGAATCTGAAAAATCTCATCAATTCCCATCCCTACTCCCCATGAGGAAAAACACTGGAACTAAAAGCTAAAAGAAAGCAGGATAAGATAGGCTATGAAGTTAAAATACACACTAAAAGAATTTAAAAGTATAACATAAAATCATAAAACCATAAGACCATTAGACCTGGGTTAAAACAACAAGAACAGTGTAGCACGGCGAGTGCTACGGGGCCCGACCGACAGGATAGAGAGGACACAGAGTTTTCGTGCAGAACCCTTTTATTGTCACCAACCACTCTCACACGTGCCCAAGCACCTTCTCCGCAGCCCCCTTGCTGCTGTCCAGTCCTGCCTTATCAAGGCTGGCAGGGTGGAGAGGTTGATGGGCCACACCTGTGACCCATCACCTGAGTGGCTGCAGCTCCTCCACCCTGCCACAAACAACTAGTTAAAACAAGGGGATACAAGAAAGACAAAGGAATCAGCTAAAAGCCAAATTAAACAGGTGAGTCTTGAGCTTTTAAAAGCATCAACAGTCTCTGCAGCCCTGAGGTTCTCCAGCAGGCTGTTCCACAGACGTGGGCCGTAGTAGTGAAATGAATGAAAGTAATGAAAGAATGTATATAGTACAATATTGCATAAAGATATGCATGCATTTTACAAAAGGAGTTAATAAATTAATAATCTGCAAATTATGTTTTAAGATGTGAAAATAGTTTATTGTGACTGCGTTTAAGCTCCTGAGCACCTTGTTCAGGTAAAGGATTAGTAACTGTAACACTGTGTGGCACTAAGCCCGCCTTAAAGTGTCCGGTGCAACAAGTGCACATGACATCTTCTATCAGAGTGAGACATTAATTAAACTAACTAAATTGTTGTACACTTTGAGCCACAGCTGTTCCCTACTATACCAACCGTCATTTAAGTTTATAGAAAAAATACTTTCAGTCCTTAGCAATAAACGCATTAACACATTAATATTGATCCCATAAACCTTATAGTTAACATACTTTGCATCATGGAGTATCATTGACATTGGGAAGGGTGCTTGGTCTGTAACAACAATGGCAAGAGCATGAGTGCTGCAACCTTCCCAGAAGAGCAGTGTATATCCTCATCAATGTCTATCCACATCACCTTTAGTGCATTTCACCTGTACCTCCCCCAAAGGCTTCAGAGGCAGCAACGCCGTTGCTCCATGCTGAGCATCGACCTTTTACCAACCAAATCTGGATCTTCAAAGCCACGTTTGAACCTTTTTTATCCAATATTTATAATTCATAAGAAGAAAAAACAAAAAACAGTATCACCCTGCACCTTGAGTATTCTACAACATTTGAAAGCTCAAAACAACTTGATTTACGTGCATCATGATAAAAAATAAACACATAAAACCGAAACGTACTTATTTTCTGCAGAGGAAACCTGTCTCTTTAACAAATAATCGCTCCTGATTCTGGGGGAAAGAATAATTTGAAGTCACAGCTGTTTTTCCTAAAGCCTTGAGACGAGATACAGAAGGCAAAGACCTGATGCAATTTTGTTGAAGCAGGTAGCAGCAATCCACCGCTCACAGGGCAGCTGCCTAATCCTCCACGTTAAACCACAGATGTGAGGGGGGGGACAGAAAAGAAGGAAGACCCCACCATCACAGTTATATTTTCTACACATATATACCTCTTTGCTACTGTGATCTATCTCCACATCGAGTCATAGCATTTGTCCAGTCCTTCCTAGATGAGCGGCCCCTGATTGTCAATTGAACAATGATTCAATTCCCTAAGGCATTAGCAAACTAAGCGGCTGCTTAGGGCCCCGTGACCACTAGGGGGACCCCGAGAGTTAAAAAAAATAAATCAAATCATTTTTTTATGTGAGTGATGATTCATACATTATCAAAAGTATGTTATTGTACAAAAACACAATAATTAATATTCACTTCAAATTGTTGTTGCACATTGCTGTTGCAGTTTATCTAAAACCAAAAATAAAGTAGATAACGTGTTTACGGTAAATGGTTTATAAATTATCTTCTTGATTATTTTGTTTCTTTTAGTAGCCTACACTGTAGATGACACTCAGTATCACACTTAGTACTATATCACTTTAAATATTAAGTGTAAATCAACCCCAGGCCGCTCTTGTAGCTGAATTTGCTCCATTTCAGATTAAAAACCATAGATGGTAAAAACCTGCCAGACTGACAGTAGGATGATGGAAACAACACTGATGCAACTGTGACCTTTGACCTTTTATCTGTTGCTTCTCTGTGTGGCCAGTAGGGGCAGCTGCTGACTTTGATCAATATCAATTGAAAGATGTTTCTGCAAGTTTGTTAATCTGTTGTTGCTTCCATGGTCTTAATCACTGTGGATTACAATCTAACTACAACAAAAAGTTCTTACATCTAGTTTTACAAGTGTATTTGTAATGACAGGGAAGAACATGAAATAAGTTTATAGTGGGTGTGTGAATGATCAATAATCAGTGTTATTGGCAGTAATAGAGGGGCCCAAAATCACATTTTGCTTAGGGCCCCATGGAGGCTTGGGCCGGCCCTGAAACTCCCCTTGTATGAACATGGGGGAGTCAGGTTTGACCAGTGTCTGAAAGGAGAACAAATGACTTTTGTATATGTTAAAATAGTTTCAATCTCATTAGAAAGACTATTTGTTTATACAGTGTTTTCTGTCTTCAGCGAGCCACCGTACCTGCTTTAGGCAAAAACTAGTCAGAGTAAGGTCCGGTGGGAGTTCTCTGGGAACATGGAAAGGCCACAGTGAAACAGCCTGGAGATATATGTCTGTGGTGCCACAGTACTGGAGACGTCTCATCACTAATGGCTGTTATTTTCTTCCCTTGTTGCAGATTGATTTTTGCCGATGTTATACCAGGCAATGTGTGCTTGTTGAGGAAATGCATACCTGTCGCACTACGCCGAGTGCATCCTTATAGGCTAAAAGCTGCGTTCATTCAGATCTCACTACGGGTTCGTCCTATATTGTTTTATTTTCATCTTATATTTCATGTTTCAAAATAACCAGACTAATGACAGTATCATTTGATCACATTGCTTTAGACCTGAGGTCTGTTCAAACTGTCAGCTCCTTCAAATCAGGCCTAAAAAGATTACTGTTTACTGGAGCATACTCTTAAATTAAATACTTACCTGCTGTACTCTACTGCCCTTACTTTTTAACAACTTGTGCTTTTTATTATTTTACCTCTTTTTTTTCTTTTTTTTTAATATATTTTCATCCCCGATTTTTTCCCCCCATTTTCATCACCCAGTGCTCTACCTAAGTGACAGTCCTGGGCATTGCTCCATCTACCAACCATTTTATCTCTTTTCTTATCATTTTATTTGTTATTTAAGCGTACTCTTAAATTAAATACTTGTGATTTTTGAAAACCACACAAAGTTATGGATAATCCCTGAATGCAGGCATTGTGACGTAGAATTGTCAAATTGGTTTAATTCACCATACGAATTGTTACAGATTACTTTTGTAATACTGTATTTGACCTGGTCTTTGTATGTTTTGACCGTATAGAAACGTAATTCTTGCCATTGTGAGAATGAGATGTACCTGCTGTACTCTACTGCTATTACTTTTTAACTACTTGTGCTTTTTATTATTTTACCTCTTTTCTTATAATTTTATTTCATTTTATTTGTTATTTACTGTTAAATTGTGTTTTGCAGCTTTTAATGTGTATGTAAAGCACTTTGAATTACCTTGTGTTGAATTGTGCTATACTAATAAACTTGACTTGCCTTTCTGGTTTGTGATCAAATGTATGCTGGTACAACAACTCTTCAAGGCCTAGTAAGTTGGAGTGAAGGTTTTATATATATTTAAATGATGATACCCAGTGCGCTCGTGCCGCTAACATGTACAGAAGATGCTGCTGGTCCAAATTCAGCATTTCTTCATCTTCCTACAGAACATTCACTTAGTCTCTTCATCCCTTTGTTTTACTGTAACATGTAGCACAAAAACTAGATGGGATTATCGTGTTCATTTGTGTTCAAACTAAACAAAAGCTCTCAGTCTCTGCGGGGCTTGAAATTCACAACCGGATTATGGGTAAATGATTTTAGAAAATCCTGCACCGCCTGAATTTACAGTGTGAGAAGTTTCTGCACACATTTACTTTAACAGATATTTTTAGATAAATGTAAACAGTTTCAGAGCTAATACAAACAATCACTGCACTGCAAAAACTCAAAATCTTAACAAGAATATTTGTCTTATTTCTAGTTAAAATGTCTAATTTTTAGTCAAAAAATCTCATTACACTTAAAACAAGACTCCTCACTGGAAAAAACAAAAAATTTCACCTGTTTCAAGTAGATTTTCACTTAAAATAAGTAAAAAAATCTGCCAGTGGAACAAGATTTTTTTGTTTGTAATGAGACGATAAATCTTGTCCCACTGGCAGATTTTTCTACTTATTTTAAGTGAAAATTTACTTGAAACAGGTGAAAATTGTCAAATAACAAGTTATTTTTCTGGTAATGACTCTTGTTTTAAGTGTAATGAGATTTTCTGACTAAAAATTAGACATTTTAACTAGAAATAAGACAAATATTCCTGGTAAGATTTTGAGTTTTTGCAGTGTGACCTCAAATGGTGCGTGCATTTACCAGATTTACATTTAAAGCAATATTGTTTAATCATTTTTTTAGCCAACAAAGGGCGCAGTGCAGAAACATAGCAAGATGAACAGATTTCCACTTCTGGAGCAGGATTAGTGTGCCAGCTTTCTCCCTCTATAAAAAGCTACGAGCTCCCATTGTTGTTGTAGCATCTCTCTGTGACACACAGCACACACAGACAGGATTCAGGGATATGAATGTGGAGGTTTGGGTGTTGTTAGGCCTGACTGTCTAGACTCGCAGCCCCGTAACGAGCTATGGTTATTTGTTTTATAGAAGCGCCATACTTCCCACGAGGCTGTAGCCAGTACTGTAGTTGAGGGGGGATGAGGGGGGATGGCATCCCCCCCTGAAATAAAAACGGTCCAAATCATCCCCCCTGTAAAACTGCCATCCCCCCTTTCCATCTCTTATGTCATTTCATCAATGAATGTGGTTTTACTGCTATTTCAACATTTAGAGTCATCACCAGAACAATAACTTATTTGACAATTTTCACCTGTTTCAAGTAAATTTTCACTTGAAATAAGTAGAAAAATCTGCCAGTGGGTCAAGATTTATCTTCTTATTACAAGCAAAACAATCTTGTTCCATTGGCAGATTTTTCTACTTATTTTAAGTGAAAATCTACTTGAAACAGGTGAAAATTGTTGTTTTTTCCAGTGATGAGTCTTGTTTTAAGTGTAATGAGATTTTTTTTACTAAAATGAGACATTTTAACTAGAAATAAGACAAATATTCTTGTTAAGATTGTGAGTTTTTGCAGTGATCCATGTTACTTATCCTGTGAAGGACAGAGTCATATTGATAAGTTCAGAAAAGTGTTTTTTATTGTTGTGTTTTGATGTATTTGATGTAAGCCCAGTGGATATTTAAAGCTTACAGAAGGCTGCATTTAACTGCTGCTATGTTATTCCTGCAGTATTTCTGCAGGTGTTTTGGTCACTGCTATTATTTGTAATATATTATATTATTTGTAATCAGCACAAATTATCTGTCCCCATATGATAAAATACACCATCCCCCCTGATTTTTCTTTACAACTCGAGTACTGGTTGTATCTATTAACTTGGACTGGCACATGCATAATCTGTGCAGAGTGACTCAGACACAAAGAGTGAGCACACCATGCTGGATATAGTTGGCATCGAACGTTAGCTCAGCTGTGTTGGATACGACACCGAGGTGCAAGATAAGGGGGAAGACAAGCTGTCTCCTGTTGCTGTGGCAACAGATGAGACACGGGAGTTCAGCTGCATCATCTGCAAGAGCCCTTTGATGAAGAAGAAAGCTCCATCAACTGGCTGCTTGTAGAAGCTTTAATTGGATTAGTAAGGAAAAAAACTTCTTGTTTTCAGGCCATGAAGAGATCTAAAAGCCCACAAATAACAAAACACTCATGGGTCAATCGAGCGGAGCAGCTAAACTCCAGCAGTCTGGATGAAAATAGAACATGTTTAATAAGTGTACATACATCATGGACTTAAAACTAGTTCTTGCAAATAGAATGAGAGATTTAAAGGAGCATGAGGCTCCTTTTAAGAAATGAGACTCTCTAGCGCCACCCTTCACCACGACGGCCGTTGGGGGTACTGCAGCCAACAGTGAAGCCGGCACGGGAGAACGGGGAGAACGCACATGCAGGGTCATGTGACGTCACATCCGCAGGACAGCGCGGGAAATTTGGGCCCGAATTGCAGCACATTTTGCAGCACACAGCCTGTTCAAGGCAACGGAGAGATACACTAGAGGAAACATTCTTTTGGGTTTGGAACGCTTCATCTGACATTATTACTAGAAAACTTAAAATGTATACGGATTTTTTTCATAAATCCTGCCTCAATCCGGCCTCAAGCTCCTTTAATGAATCTACTAAGCATGTGATCGCAGGACAGGTGCAAGAATGTGAGGTGGTGAGAAAAAAGAGGAGGAGACGTAAAGTAGAAGGTATCAGATAACTTTGATCAAAATGTTCTTCTTTCTTTTAACAAATTTGTTTTTAAAATTAGCGAAAGCCAACCTCTGACAAACTTAAAACACTGAGCTGATTGTACTTTAATGCAAAAATATGTATTCTAAGTAACATTTCCTGACGTTGTAATGACGTGTCTGACATGCCCCAGATACTCCGAGCACCGCACCATTTAATGACTTTCCACCTCATGACAGTCAGGTCTGATCGCTCTCCAATTACCGCTCGCTCTGCTGCGGCATGTATCACTTCACATAACACCAAACCGCCTCCAATTATAGTATTATTTATTGATTCATTTCTTTTAAAATATGTCCTTTTTAATGTAGTGTGACAGAGGCCGAGATGCTGGACGTGTTTGAGTGGAGCTGCTACCCCGCTGTTGCTGTGTGTGGCTCTAAAATATTCTTTCTGTGACTTCTACTGCTTTTATAGTACTCTAGACTGCAGAAATTTAATTAAACAATAAAGACAACGTCGGAATGGAAGAACCTAATGTTAAAGAAGCATTTATCTGTGTTGTCCTTTCATCTGTATCCATATTTACTTCACTAGCTGTATTAAGAATCAATAACATAAAAAAGTGTACAGAGATTATCAACATAATTAAATTGTATTTAATTAAACAGTAATTAGAAAATGTTGGGAATTATTTTACAGATTTCAGGGGAGAACAAAAATGAGAAAAAAGGAAGACATCGTTAACTTAGATCGGGGATCGGCAACCCGCGGCTCTAGAGCCGCATGTGGCTCTTTAGCGCCGCCCTAGTGGCTCCTGGAGCTTTAAAAAAAATGTTGAACCTTTTTTTTTCCTTTTTTTCTTTTTTTCTTCTTTTTTTTCTTTTTCTTTTTTTTCTTCCTTTTTTTCTTGTTTTTTCTTTTTGTTTTCCTTTTTTCTCTTTTTTCTTTCTTTTTTTCTCTTTTTCTTTTTTTTCTTCTTTTTTTCCTTTTTTTCTTCCTTTTACCTTTCCATTTTAATCTCAACATTTCGACTTTTTTCTTGAAGTGCATAATGACAAAATAAATCTTCCCCCAGTTATAACTAATATACAGTAGGTACATGCAGCATGTGTTGTCTTCATTCTAAGGCTGATACAAGACTTTTAATTTTTTGCAGCTCCAAACATATTTGTTTTTTGTGTTTTTGGTCCAATACGGCTCTTTCAACATTTTGGGTTGCAGACCCCTGCCTTAGATCAAAGAAAAATAAACATATAATTCAATTTAAATGAGAAATAGGGCAAAATTAAGACACGTAGTCATCATCACAAGGAGAAAAATACATTCAGGTCCAGTCCTTGGTTTAGAAAGTGATGCCTTTCCCTTTTGTTTCATAAAGCTAAGTCTATTGTTGTTGTGTGGGAGATAAATGTCAGCATTACCTGTGTTAGTATGTGTGTGTTGTGTGCTCTCAGCGAGAGGTGTGCTCATTCACAGCAGTTAGAGAGTGCTAACCTCTCCTGAGAGGCTGCAGGTCTCTAAGTGCTTCTCTTAGCTACGGCTGCCAGGCAATCAGAGTCCCTTCCTACTCGCTCTAACTCCCCTCTCACTCTCAGCACGTGTCTCTATTATTAAGATGGACATTTTGTCTCGCATTAACTATCTTTCTTCCACGATTCCCCTACCCCCTCCACAAAAGTACTGGGAAAATATCCAATCCAGTATTTTAAAAATTCATTTGGAAAGGGAAGCAAGCAGAGTAAAACTAGCCACTCTCCAGTGTGACAAAACTGCAGCAGGTCTATCGCTTCCTAACTTCAATTTTTTTGCATTAGCTTTTATTTTAAGACCTCTTTCTGATTGGTTTGATCCACACATACAGGTGACTTGGAGGCCCATAGAAGAACATTTAGTCTACCCTTAGGCCAGCGGTCGGCCACCCAAAATGTTGAAAGAGCCATATTGGACCAAAAACACAAAAAACAAATATGTTTGGAGCTGCAAAAAATGAAAAGTCTTGTATCAGCCTTAGAATGAAGGCAAATGGCGAAAGTCGAAATGTCAAGAAAAAATTTCGAGGAAAAAGTCGAAATGTCAAGATTAATGTTGAAGTACAATCTTGAGAAAAAAAGTCAAAACGTCGAGAAAAAAGTTGAAATGTCGAGAAAAAAATCTAAATGTTGTGAAAAAAGTTGAAGTGTCAAGAAAAAAGTCAAAATTTCGAGAAAAAGTCGAAATGTTGAGAAAAAAGTCAAAATGTCGAGGAAATAGTCAAAATTTTGTGAAAAAAGTCGAAATGTTGAGAAAAAAGTCGAAATGTCGAGAAAAAAGTCAAAATTTCGAGAAGAAAGTCGAAATGTCGAGATTAATGTTGAAGTACAATGTCCAAATGTCTTCAGGATGTAGTCTATTCAGGAATCACTCACAAACATGCTAAATTACAGTTTGGCCCTATAACTTCTCACCTCTTACTGAGTTGGCAAGAAGGACAAAAATGGCACTTGGAATCTTGACTTGACTCTCGTCCATTTGTCGTTCCTCCTTGGACAGACAGAGGAGTCCATACTTTAAAAGATCTTTATGGCGATGAAGGTCTGCGGACATTTCTTGACATCAAACAGCAATATAATCTACCTGGTACTACTTTCTTCCCTTATCTGAGACTGAGATCCTCGATGAAAACTGGACTCACTGCCTTTCCACTTGGTCATTGTCAAGGCCAATAAATCCAGAGGCTTAGCTTCATCACTGTATTAATTACTTCTCAAGTCGACATATAAAAAGCTTACTTTTCAGTCACGTTGGCAGACTGATCTAATCTGTGATGAATTACCCTGGAAACAGATTTTCACCAACTTAAACCTTACCTCAAAGAATCCTAATCACCAGTTTATTCATTTTAACTTTCTGCATAGAACTTATTTAACACCAAAAAAACAGCATGCAATGAACAAAATCAATTCTCCTCTTTGCAGTTTTTGTTCAAGTTAAACCACAGGATCATTCTTTCACATGTTTTGGCAATGCCCGCCTGTATTATCATTCTGAAAAAAGTCGGTACATATATATCCAATGTCACTGGAAAGATAATCCCATGTTCTCCTGATTAATGATGACTCTCAGTTAAATTTACATCACAAAGAAAAAGTTGTGTACCTGGCAGGATTAACAGCCGCTAACAAATGCTTGCTCTTGGATGGAAACCACCGCACGATCTACCAACATGTCACTGGTTTAATCTGTTTATGGACATTTTACATATGGAACTTTCAGTGGCAAGAATTCATGGTGCGGGAGCTAGGACGTTAAAAATATGGACACATGCCATTGAAAAACTGAAAGAACTGAACATTGACTGTACATTTATCTACTTTTGTTTTTGTTTTTTTTGGCTTTCTTGTCTTGCTTGTATTGTCCTGTTGTTGTGTTATTGTTGTCTTGCTACAGGGTGGGTGGGGGGACGGGTGATTTAAAGGTTTTTGCTATACAATTGCGTGCATAATTGTTCAATTTAATTGTATGCATCAACAAAATAATAAAAAACAGTTGATCACAAAATAATAGCCCCTTCCTACTAGACTGCCTACCCCTCTGGAGCACAATACTGTAAGGACAGTAAAGTTTACTAACGGACATCTACTTGTCTACTCTTTCTGCAACCCTAAAGATGGCTGATGGAAAGCCAATGGTCATTGGATCATGTCTTATTTTGTTGGGGCGTATGATATTTAATCCCTTTTGACACTATGTTTTCACCTCACCCACAATTATAGACTCTACAATCTGAACTCCCTGACAAGTGGTGAAGAGTGCACCATTTCAACCACCCTTAGTTACAGCACAACTTCAACCAGAACATCAAAAAAACACTGAGTGAAACTTCTCTAATGAGATCAGGAACAAACAGAAGGGTGAAAAGTACAAGTGTCAGGAAGTGCTAGAGAAGAGATGTCAGTTCGGCTTAGAAAAAGGTCTTGCTGCATTACTTTTGCCCATTAAAGAAAAAGACTCCTTTTCCATCAGAACAATGAATCACTGGAGCATTAATTACCCTTTTAACCCCCGGCTCCTCACCTTCACAATGAAGCCAACACACAGTGACTGCACAGTTGTAACAAGCAGGTTGAAAAACTTACCAACTTGTGCAGTAACCCGCCCAGTAAAACCTCTGCATGCTCAGGAATAAGGGAGCGTGCTTTCCTTTGCACTTCACCTGAATAGCATGATTGGTTAAGGTGGAGTCGGACAATTGAGAGTGTGGGAGAGAAAGGAGATCTATCATTGTGAAGGCTCATGCTCAAGCTTGGCACAAGATAAATGAGCTCGGGTGAAGCCCGTGGGTGCACCTATAAGAGCGCGAGTGCAGGGTCTTTTAAACGTGATTTCGCTTTCATTGTAGAAGTGGATTGTATTTGTGGGTCATGGACACTCTCCTCAACATTAACTATAAAACATGTGTGCGTTACTTTTGCGAGATCAAGAGAACCGCTATTCTTTCTTTTCCTTATTTGCCTTTGCAAGGAGAGGTGGGCGATGGGGAGGAGGATACAAAAGCAAAAGGGACATAAGGAGATGGCATAGTGTTTCCTCTCAGCGTGCATTATGGATGAGACCTGTCCACAGGGTTCGATAAGATGCTCTCTGATTGCTAGATGGTGGCCCTCAGCGGTTACCTAAGACTGTGTGTGTCTTGAGTTCAAGTGTGGCTGTGACTGACATCCTAGGGTTACAAGTGTCCAAGCACACATCAAAAAGCATTGCTTATTTCTAAATGTACTGTCTTGAGGACAAAATAATGATTTTCCTATAAACTAACATATATATATTGGTGAGTAAACCTTAAAACAATGTCAGTAAACCGCCATATATTCCATAGTTACAGACAGTACTGGAGTTGAGGGGGGATGAGGGGGGATGGCACCCCCCCCCCTGAAATAAAAACGGTCCAAATCATCCCCCCTGTAAAACTGCCATGCCTCCTTTCCATCCATTATGTCATTTCATCAATGAATGTGGTTTTACTGCTATTTCAACATTTAGAGTCATCACCAGAAAAATAACACCAGAAAAATAACTTATTTGACAATTTTCACTTGTTTCAAGTAAATTTTCACTTGAAATAAGTAGGAAAATCTGCCAGTGGGACAAGATTTATCTTCTTATTACAAGCAAAAAAATCTTGTTCCACTGGCAGATTTTTCTACTTATTTTAAGTGAAAATCTACTTGAAACAGGTGAAATTGTTGTTTTTTCCAGTGATGAGTCTTGTTTTAAGTGTAATGAGATTCTTTTACTAAAATGAGACATTTTAACTAGAAATAAGACAAATATTCTTGTTAAGATTGTGAGTTTTTGCAGTGATCCATGTTACTTATCCTGTGAAGGACAGAGTCATATTGAAGTTCAGAAAAGTGTTTTATTGTTGTGTTTTGATGTATTTGATGTAAGCCCAGTGGATATTTAAAGCTTACAGAAGGCTGCATTTAACTGCTGCTATGTCATTCCTGCAGTATTTCTGCAGGTGTTTTGGTCACTGCTATTATTTGTAATATATTATATTATTTGTAATCAGCACAAATTATCTGTCCCCATATGATAAAATCCACCATCCCCCCTGATTTTTTACAACTCGAGTACCGGTTACAGACATATTTGAATTTAATTGAATTGAATGCCTTTTATTATCATTATACAATGTACAGTACAACGAAATCTACTTTATTTTTTCCCACATCAAATTGTGCTCCTTTTCTTTCGTCTTCTGTCCGCAGGGTCTGGGATTTACATATAACTTCATCAGCCTTTTAGCACAAAACTACCAATCAGTAAATTTGATCTGACAAACCCTTCTGGGTGGAAGGTTCTTCAGAAATTAAGAAAATGGAATTCGGTTGCCTTTGATTTAAGCCTTTAATGAATGACCATGACCTGGATGAACCCTCACCAAGACAAAGGGTAGCCCCGCCCCGTGGTAAAATGAATCACCATGAGCTTATCAAAATGACTTTTTACGGCCTTTTGACCCAGACATCCAGTTCAAAACAGAGAATGAGCTTAAACTTCAGCTTTCACACTGGTAAAGATACGGTCGGTCCTTATTTAAGTTTGACTTAAGTGGAACAAGAAAGGAGATGGCTCAATTACAGCACTGTGGTGGGGGAGAAGACATCAATCCCTTGCCTGCTATTTTGGTTAAAGACGTTCCAGGAGACAGAGGTTAGTGTCGGAGAGGAAACCATGCAGAGTTTGAAAGTTTTTTGACGTGTCAGAGTCAGGGTAAGATTGTATGACCCCCATAAGAGGCACCAGGGAAGCAGTAACCCTGATGCCACGTCAAAAAGTATATCCTTGTGTCAACATTTTTGGCTCCACAGAGGAGAGAGCTCTACTGGTACACTATGTCGACAAGGAAGGGTCAAATGGTCTGAGTTTCTAAGAAGCACGAAGTGGGCTCTGAAAAAGTAGTCCAAAATGGGACAGGTCATGATCAGCTCATTAAAAGTGACACCAGATCTGATATGATCCACAGAAAGTTAAGGTTATGGCCCACCTACCTTTCTAGAGCTGTTCAATGAGGAGAAACTTAAAACCTTTCTGTTTAGTAAAGCCTATAGTTAGTGTTTAGTAAACCTCTAGCTGGTGTTGGTAAATCTCTAGTTAGTGTAAACTCTAGTGTGTTAGAGTCAGTAGTCATAGTTGCAGCTATAGAACAAGACTATAATAGTTTCAAATATAGCTTTGTGGTAGATATGCTGCTATAGGCTTATGCTGCAGGGGGGCACCGACATGATCCACTGGGCGGTGCCTCTCACCTTTTTTCTCCTGTCCTCTTCCCTTCCTCTCTTCTCCATTTCCATTTTGATTTATTTAAGTATCTCATAGCTATCATCTTTGTCCATCGCTCCTGTAGTTTCTTGTGCTGGCCCCCCTTTTCTTTTTTTTCTCTTTTGTACATGGTGCAGCATCCTCTGCCAGACGCGAAGAGCATCTCTGAATGCACAACACCGGAACCTGCAGCGTGGGAATGAGAGGGGCAGGGTAACGGCCCGGTCAGGCGGGGGAGAGGTTTGTCTGTCAAGACTCCTCTCCCTGGCTCTGCCCCTTCTCAACCTTTCCCCGACCCTGAACCTAACCTGGGGCTTGCTGATTGGGCCGGAGCTTCGGGAGCTGCTTGTTGGCCTGCGGTCCCCACCCCCGGTCATCCCGCTGCTGCTTCCACCTGCCTGCGGTCCTCACCCCCGGTCATCCCGCTGCTGCTTCCACCTGCCTGCTGTGTGCTGTTGACGTCCCCAACCCCCCAGTCTGGCCTTCGGCAGGAGGGTCCCCCCTCATGATCCAGGTCCTGCTCAAGGTTTCTTCCCTCCTAAAGGGGAGTTTTTCTTGCCACTGTTTGGTTTAAGGTTTTTCTCCCACTAGGGGAGTTTTTACCTGCCATTGCTTATGTAATAATTGCTCGGGGGTTAATGTTCATGTTCTGGGTCTCTGGAAAGCGTCTGGAGACAACTTTTGTTGTATTAGTCGCTATATAAATAAAATTGAATTGAATTGAATAGAATGAGGCCTCCTTAACCAAGTTGAACCCTAAAAATTCTGTACTTGTCAAAAGTACCACAGTAATCCCAGAGAGAGAGGGATACTACATCTCAGTTCTGAGATTGAAAGACTAAAGTCACAAGTTAGTGAGCTCATGGCTTTGTCAGCCGTCCCCCTTTTCATGTAGCCCTCCACCTGCAGCTTGTACCAAGCTAGGAAGGGTAAATGAAATAAAACCATTCAGGCTATAAAAAAGAAGTGGTAAGATTT
This sequence comes from Cololabis saira, assembly GCF_033807715.1. Classification (NCBI taxonomy): domain Eukaryota; kingdom Metazoa; phylum Chordata; class Actinopteri; order Beloniformes; family Belonidae; genus Cololabis; species Cololabis saira. The sequence goes on from NC_084608.1 coordinate 5,165,554, forward strand.
AGAAAGTGGGTTTCAGTAACGTCTGTCAAGTTTGCCACAGTATCTGAAAGGGGCCCAACAGACACTACGCACTCACCCTAAAGGGCCCAGTGAGTATAAGGTCCAGTGTTTTCTTCGGCCATCTGTGTGGAGAAGAACGTATTTTTTCTGAAGTGTAGAGCTGAGGAAAACCATCCGAAAGTGAAGCTAACAGCAGAAAGGGAAAGGGAAGGCAAGTCATACAGTAAGGGCCTGAAGTTGAACTCTTACCAGAAACACTTATAGGCCCTTACTCAAGTGCCAGGATAAAGGCTGGGAGGATACTCTGTATATGGCTATTAAATAGTGATTTGCTGGTGACAGTAATGTTCACAATACATCCAGTTTTAGAATGGTCCAGTGTATTTACAAGCGTTGTGTAGGACGGGGTTTTGGCAACTAGCAAGGAAAACCAAAGAAGGCTTAAACTGTCAATTAATATGTTTTTGCAACTTTGAACATTAATTTTCAACATAATCTTTTGCACATCCACTTTTCTAACTGAACCGTGCAAATTTTAAACTTTACAATGCACCTTATACCCTGAATACCCCCATCCTTTTGAAGCCAGTATACTCTTTTTAGTTATTTAGTTTTCTATACTACAGGTAAGCTCTTTTTATGGTTATGGTAAATATTGTATTTATTATTATTTTATTTTATTAATTCGTTTGAGTTGAGAAGGGAAGTTGCCAAATAAGAATTCCATTGCACGGTGAAAGCTGCTGGGTAGATGACCATAAACTTCTCTTGTTGCAAAAGGAGTGGATGCAGGCAATTGAGTTCTATTGGTCAATAATGGGGGCTGTGGTAAAGCAGTATGTGCATAACTGTGGTAGATGTATCATCCAGAAAGCACTACAACAGAAGGATGCTTCAGTAAACAAGATTACAAGCAAAGGGCCACTGGATTTGGTGTGTTTTTTTTTCTTCTTTCTTTTGAGGCAGATTCCCAGCGGTATGGTAATGTCCTTGCTGTTTCTAATCATTTTACAAGGTATACAAAAGTCTTTCCAGCAAGATATCAGAAAGCAACCACTGTTGCAAAGGTCCTTTGATAACATTACTTTGTGCACTATGGACTTGCTACATGAATACACTCTAGATCTAGAGTGGTGGGGTAGCTACATAGGGGATGCAAATTTACTTTTCATTTTTGCATACAGTACGTGATTTGAAAGAGAGAAGCTAGCTATTGGTTTTGAAGTGACGGTGGATGACCTGGCCTTTGACTCTGACCCATCACCAGAGACAGGCAAAAGTTTAATACAGGTGCACCTTGAATTAAAAGCCAAACCATCTACAGTTTAAGACATGTGCTTTCAGACTCTGTTGGACCATCAGTTCAACAATGTCCTGCATCAACAATCCAAAGTCAGTGGAATGGGTACTGCAACCATATTGGGGTGAGCGAGAGGCGTTGGTGTAACAGCTGCTGACTGTGTGATGCTGGTGTTAGACATGAGTATACAGTTGTACTAGTGGTTCAGGACTAGGATTTGTATTCATGTGCAGTCCCTATTAAAGCCTTATGCAGTAGTCATTGGAAATTACTACTGCATAAGGCAATGGTTTAGCTGGCCTCCGGCTTATGATCCAGGTCCTGGTCCAGGTTTCTTCCCTCCTAAAGAGTTTTTCTTGCCACTGTTTGGCTTAAGGTTTTTCCCCCACTAGGGGACTTTTTACCTGCCACTATTTATGTTATATTTATGTAATAATTGCTCGAGGGTCATGATCTGGTCTCTGGAAAGCAAAGACAACTTCTGTTGTAATAGATGCTATATAAAAAATCCCTTAAACCCTTTTATCTGTGCAAATATACGGGGATTGGTGTCTCAGGCAGTCATGAAGTGTGGAATGTAGGTGGGTGATATAATGCAGTCCATCAATATCTTCCTGTGTTGAAACAACTGCACAAAAATGTTTAGTTGCATTAACATGGGTTGGACATGCTACTAACTGAGTCAAGTAATGACTGAAATGAAGCTGGTGCAACTTTCCCCGATGCTCATCCTCAGATTAGTGCTCTTCCCAGCGGATTGTTATCAATATTAAATATTGGACTAACTGCATGCCAGTAATTGCAAACATGTATATACAGATCCAGAAAAAGGAAAGAAAAAAGAGAGGGAAGAGTACGAGAGAGAGAGAGAGAGACAATTTCAGCTGTACAATTGCTCCGTTTCCCTTCAACTAGTTGGCATCCAGGTGGCAAAGCTGAGAAAACCTGTCAGTCTGCCATAGTAACCAATTTTTGATGGCACTGCAAAAATTGGACACTTACAAAGAATTTGTAGCAAGTTGTAACTGAGTTTCAGTATGATGACGTTTGCACTTTTGGCATTTCTATCAGTTTCATTCTGCAAGGTGGTAACTTTTCTACGCACTGCGGGTTGGCGTCCTCCACCATGTCCCCATGGAGTGTGTCCACGACCCTGAACACCAGTGAACAGTAGGGCATGTCCTACATAGTCGGGTGGTAGAGTCACAAAAGGAATGGCTAGCGAGAGACTTAGTTCACATAGCCCTTGTGGTTATTGTCCTGAAAAAGGATATATCTGCATCTCAGCTGTGTGCAGATGAGTGAGTACTGTATGGCTTCACTCGTCGGCTGCTTTGAACACTGGTCAAGACGAATAATTATTTCACAGTCATGCTGATGTATGCAAGCATGCAAATGTCCTTCAGCTCTTATGTTCCATGTCCTTCTGGGTCTCCTGGACTGCAATGTTCACCTTGACTGGCCGAACAGAAAAAAAAAAAAAACTAAAAAAGACATATGACACTGAAAACAAGCTTTAATTCTGGTCAAACTTACGGAAGAGTATTAGGGCCAGGCAGGAAAAAATAAAAATAATATTTTAGAGGAGGTAGAAGATTTTGTTTTTATTATGCAAGTCGAGAAAAAAGTTGAAATGTCGAGATTAATGTTGAAGTACAATTTCAAGAAAAAAGTCAAAATGTATTTAAACTTTATTATCAAAATTTCTACTTTATTCACGAAATTTCAGCTTAATTGTTGAAATTCTATTTCAACATTAATCTCGACATTTCAACTTTTTTCTCCACATTTCAACTTTTTTCTAAAATATTATTTTAATTTTTCTCATGCCTGGCCCTAATACTCTTCCGTACCTGGCAGCCTTCTTTGTTATCTTATTAAATAACTGTGTGTCATGCTCAGAGCCGGATTTTCTGAGTGTCACCTGAACGCAACCTCATCTGTGCTTCTGATTGCAGATTGACAGCACCTGGATTCCCCACTACATTCACTTCAGCTCCCTCCTACTCTCTTCCCAGACTATCAGCTTTTCCAGCTTGTTCGTATCCCGGCCCTGATTTTCTCGTGATTACCTGATTCGAGTGTTCAGACCCGTTTCCCCTGACATCGCCCTTTTAGGTTTGTATGCTTGGCCTCTATCGGATCTTCTGGTTTTCGGCTCCTGGACTGGCTCGTTGGATTTTAACAGGTATTTATTACATGTTGGACCAAAGCTGGCAGAATACATTTGTGATCCTGGATCAGCTGATGGATGGAACGACACAATAAAAGGTAGAAATACAAACTCAATGTTTCTCTCAGCAGTGGAGGAGAGAGAAATCATAGATATTGTAAAACAAGGTTAAAACTCACTGTCATGGTAGCAAAATCACGATAGTTAAAAAGGTTATTGAGGCACACTGTGATGCTTGGAGCTCTCAGGATGTACTGTATATGTGTATGAGTATCCGTGCGTAGTTGGATGTGATTGTGGATGCTGAAACCGCCCCAGCACATGCTGAAGGTCCCGGTCCCATGAAGCCAACAGGACAACGTCCTGCATTCCAACATAGTGCAACAAATGTTGCTGGTTCCAAAGCATTTCTTAACGTATTATTACGATCATGTTCCCTGGTTGACACATCCAGTCCAACAGAACCAGAAACAAAGTAACTTTCACCCAAAGAAAAAAACAATGGAAAGGGAAATGTGAATAGAGAAGCTTAAATGGGCAGAGCTCCACACTTGCCTTCAGCTGCAGGCACCATTTGCAATATATCTGTGCTTCTCCTTTAACTTTCTTTTCACATGAGGTGTGAAACACACCTGACAGTCACTATTTATACCCGCTTCTCACTCAGTGATTGTTTCTTCATTTACAGAATAGTTTTCCTTCATTTAGTCTTCCTAAACGTACGTTTTTATACATGACAAAAGACATCTTCAACACATGTCCTGGAAAAAAACCCATCAAATGCTCTTTAATGAGTTCTGTCGCACTAGGTGAATCACTGGACTGAAACCGAATGTCTAAGTTACCAAGAGTAAGATTTGAGAAATGATCCAGTAGATTTAATTAAACAATTTAATGCAAAAGGGTCAGAATATAGATCAGGCTTCTCGATGCTGAAAGACAATGAAACAGAGGAAGCATACTGATTTTTAGGCACAAAGGATGATTCATTCTTACGATTCGAGTAGATAAAAACCTCTAAGGTCAGTGTTAATCTTTTTTGAGCAGACTACCAGTCTGTACACAAGGCTGTGATGTTGCTGCTCTCAGCAGTTTGGGTTTAATCAAGTAGCCAAGGCTGAATTTTCCATCACAACGTATCCAACTGCTTTGATTCACTGTTACACACAAAAGCTGCTCACAAACAGACATGCACGCACTACTGAACTCCAAAAGACCAAATCCTAAAGCATAATCTTAGTTGGCTATATCTTTAAGAACCTGACCTCCGTTTTAATGTATGTTTTTCACATCTCAGTTCATCATTCCCATGTCTCACTTTTATCAAACACATTTTTCTCCTCAAGCTGGCAAACACACTGCAGCGTTTTCACACCAGAGAATCATTACCATATTCACCTCCAGAGAAAGTAAAAAATAAGTTGTGCAATCTGCCTCCTGCATGACAAAAACTGCTCCGAATGCTTTTATTTCCTACCGTCTTTTCGGTACAGGTTGATCTCCACCTTCCTCTCCTCCGAGCCCAGCAGGGCCTGGGCCATCTGGGCGATGGCCAGCCGCTTGGTGTCCGGCCCGTACAGGAAGTTACACGCGCACGGCTTCTGCATGATCTCAGCGCGCGTGTAGCCGCACATGTGGCAGAAACCGTCGTTGCAGAAGATGATGGCGCAGTTCTCCACCCTGGCGTTGGCGATGACAAATTTACGACCTGCGGGCAGAGTGGGAGAAGTTGCATTTTTACAACCATTTCGTGTTACATACGGAAGAAAAAAAGAGCAGGTGTGAAAGGAAAAGTTAGTTACAGCAATCGAGTCATAAAAATGTGTAGAAATAAATGAATGTTGTGTCTCTCACATGCAGAACGTTACTTTCAAGATATCGAAAAGAAAATCTCTCCATTAGTTTACTAGTGAGTGCCATCAGGGATTCGTGTCAGTGTCATCCATTGTTGGGAATATTTTCCTAAAACAAACATCAATCTTCCCTCGTTCATGTGAAAGACTTATTTAAAAACTCATGTAAACCTTACTTCATCTGCTCATATACAGGACTGTCTCAGAAAATTAGAATATTGTGATAAAGACCTTTTATTTTCTGTAATGCAAAAATGTCATACATTCTGGATTCATTACAAATCAAGAAAACTCAAATATCCTATCTCAAAAAATTAGAATATTCTGGGAATCTTAATCTTAAACTGTAAGCCATAATCAGCAATATTAAAATAATAAAAGGCTTGCAATATTTCAGTTGATTTGTAATGAATCCAGAATGTATGACATTTTTGTTTTTTTAATTGCATTACAGAAAATAAAGAACTGTATCACAATATTCTAATTTTCTGAGACAGTCCTGTATAGTAGCTTTGTCAGCGTCATAAAGAGTCATGCTAAAAACCATGGTGTTGACATGATGTCTAATTAACTCTGTCCAGGATTAAACTGGTAGAAAGGGGGTGGGACTGTCTAAATAACTTACAATAGTGAAGCTCCACCTGCACAATGTACTCAGGATGTATTTTACTGTCCACACTTCCCTGCCACCGCAGTGGCAGCATCTACACCAGCAAATAACGCCATGGTGGAGTTCTTAAAAATCAAGTAAAAAGAGCACAGATGCAAATTCAGCACCTGTAAAAACTAAATTTTAACCCAGGAAAAATACAACAGTTATGAAAAAAAGAAAATAACTTGTTATGAGTATTAAAGAATAAAGTAACAAAGAATAGACAGAATTAACTGAATAAAGGGGACATTTTTTGTCCATTGTTCCTGTAGTTTCTTGTGCTGGCCCCCCTTTTTCTCTCTTTTGTGCATGTTTGCAGGCCGGAGCTTCAGGAGCTGCGTGCTTGACAATAATATCAAATAGAAAATAACTTATTTCTACAAGTTAACATGGTTTGATTTTTCAATCAATCAATCAATCAATCAATCGTGTTGAAAATACAGTAACAACCATAGTATTAACTGTAGTATTCCCAAATTTTCGTGCATCTCTCACTGAAACTGCAGCTGAATATTTATCTCCATGGCCTCTGCTCAATGTCAAAGGATTATAAATGCACCGGAGGAGCCGCTGTGTCTGAACACGCACACAAACACTATATGGTGAATGGACAACACATCTGTAGTTTGTTAGAGATGATCTTGTGTGTCTTAAACCCATGCAGCATATATGTATGAGCATAAAGTGGGTGGAAACGTGAGGGCGCTGCTTCCAGGTGACACTTTGATAGATGGCCTCGACGAAAGTGCGTTAAGCTTCTAAAGAATCCTGTGGTCCTTTCAATTAGTGCCAGAGCCTACTGTTACAGAAACAGCACTCGGGATGAGGGAAAGACTGTAGGAGGCTCGGATAAGGATGGATGAAATGATGGCAACAGACTGACTGAAAAGAAAGATGAAATAATATCCATCACATCTTAGTTGTTTCATATCACTCTTTTGTTTACTACGGAAGAGTACTAGGTCCAGGCAGGAGAAATATAAAAAAATAATATTTTATAGGGGGAATATTTTTTTTTTCATTATATACTTTGAGAAAAAAGTCCAAATTTCGTGAATAAAGTTCAAACTTTCGACTTTTTTCTCGACATTTTGACTTTTTTCTCAAAGTTCATAATGAAAAAAAAAAAATCTTTCTCCTCTAAAATGTTATTTTTATTTTTCTCCTGCCTGGCCCTAATACTCTTCCGCAGTTTTAATACGCTTTTACCAGGGAGAAAAAAAACTATTTTAATTATTCAAACTAAGCAAAGATCTGTTCTCCCTCAACCAAATACTCAGAAGGGAAACTTACATTTCATTTGTGTAGCTAGATTAATGTATGCCTTAATGTATAGAGTTTGTGTGGAGAACATATTTTCTGTTGACTTAATCAGACGGTACGGGAATTTTTCAGAACTACAATCACACACAAGTATCTGAGCCCCCTCCCAGCATTTTATCCATACAAGGTTGCAAGATTGAACTTGTGCACTGTTACAAGTATCTTGGTGTTTTAATTGATGATCGGCTCTTTTAAACCCCACATAGAAAACCTGAAAAAAACATTAGGGTTGAAACTGGTGGAAACTTCTTTCTTCACAGAACTTGTTTTTCTTTTGCTGCCAGGAAAAAGTTGGTTTCTGCCACTTTTCTCCCTATGCTTGATTACGGCGACCTTTTTATATATGAATGCCTCAGCGAATTGTTTGCAGTCTCTGGATTCAGCGTACCTGGTTGCAGATTCCTCACTCACCACTGCACCTTATATGATAAGAGTTGAATGGCCGACGCGCCGTCTCATCCACTGGTACAGTTTTATCTAGAAAGCAATCCTTGGTCTACTCCCAAATTATTTATGCAACTACATTTCCAGAACCCACAGCAATTGCTGCTTACGTTCCAATGATTTATATCTGCTAAACGTGCCGAAGGTGCATTCAGAACTAGGTAAACACTGTTTTAATTCCTCTGCACCTGCTGCCTGAACTACAGAAGATATTAAATCTGTTGGAATCACTGTTGGAAACTTTAAAAGCCGTATGAAGGATCTTGCAGCAGCTACTTTTCACACTTGTTGTCTTAATGTAAATTCTTAATCTTGTGTTTTAACCTAGCACACATTTTTATTTATCTTGTTGAGTGTTTATTTATTTATTTTACTGAGTGAGTTGTTGGTGTCTGTTTTTAATTGTTGCACTTTAAATGTTTCTCTGGCTGCTGTCTTGGCCAGGCCTCCATTGAAAAAGAGGTTATTGTATCTCAACGAACAAACCTGGTTAAATAAAGGTTAAATAAAAATAAATAAATAAATAAATAAACACACAACTTTGGATGTTTTCACATTCTTCTGGTACTTCATCCAAGAGCCGTCATTGGACATTTGGGCCTCCTCATAAACGCACTACAAAAATCTGGCCATAGTACTTTGAGTCATTTTAGCGAGGCGTCGGAGGCGTCCAGAGCGCCAATTTGAAGTTGAATAATCTCAACTTTTATGCGAATAAGCAGCGGCGATGCCGAGGCAGCGTCCAATCACAGACCGGGATTCCTGAAGCGAGAAGCCTCAATGCAGACCTTACTTTCGTGTACACACAAACATACACTCATTCACATGCACACATGAGCAGAGCTGTGCACTAACAAACTTATTTTATCAGGAATTAATGCATTTCATCCAGCAAACTGACATTTTTGCTGATTTTACTGCCGTTTTTACCTGAACTGCTCATGTGAAACAGTAACTGATGGTTGAGGAGCTGGATGGTCCCAACGATTTTATTTGCTACATCGATCCAACGCAAAATAATTTAAAACCGTGCTTATTTATCACAAAACACAGTTTAAACAATATGACCAAACCACTGGGACCCGGTGTCAGTGTTCACCGCAGACAGACTGCAGCTTCACCGGGACCAACGATGATGGTTGATGTTGATCCAGGACCAACCTGGTTAAGGATCAAACTCACAATCTACGCAGAAATAACGCTGGAATATAAAGAAGTCTTCCCAAAGTGTGATCCATGGTGAAATAGGAAACTGAAGATGTGCAGCTATATATAGATATGTGTAGACTATATGCACTTTGTTCCCTCCAGTTCTGCAGTTTGAAGCCCCGTCCACTGCAGGCGTCCACAGACTTTCCATGTGAATCCACCAAGCAGCGTGATCCCGGCGTCCCGAGCCTCCACAGGCCATTTTTGACGCTTTCAGTGTGAATCCAGGGTAAGTCAGTGGACACGTTGGCTGGAAGTATGGGATAAACAAATGCCAAGAGTTCTGTGACACCTCTGCGTGGCTTTTTGTATGAAGGTATAAGATAAGAGTGGCATGGAGGACCAAAATTGCACGCACATGAAATAAGTTTAATAACCCGTAACCCCATGAGAAGGGCATGATGATCTGGACTGGAACGACATCAGGACGGAGAGGCTGTGTGTCTGTGCCGTGTAAGGAGAGGCCTGCTCTGGCGCTGGCTGGCAGCACGTCTGCGGCGCCAGCGCCAACACTTCCCTCCACCGTCCACCGCTGAGACCGGGCCATGTGCCTGTTTCTGGTTCAAGCGAACCCGTGTGAGGAGTGAAAGTGCTCTTGAGCTGAAGGCTTGTGACTGGGTGAAATTACAAGCTCATCTTCCTGCCTCAGAAGCTCTCTAAAAATAACAATAACAGTGAATTGGTGGATAAATTTGTCTCAGAAGAATGAGAAAAAAGGAAACATGGTAAAAAAAAACAAGGCGAGGAGGTGTTAGTCATTTTAATTAAGTACACCTCTGGGATTATTAACGCTAATTTAAATCGAAATTGAAGTACATAGGAGGAATTACAACGTCAGCAGAAAGTCTTAAGAACGAAAAGCTGAACAAATTGAACGTCTGTTGAACAAAACAGTGCAGCAGAGGGTTGTGGTTGTCTAAACATGACGCCTGGAAAATCCTGGTTGATCTGACCGGTGGGCCGTGGGAGAGGCTGTTGGCCGAGCTGTCATGATTGAGGGATTTTCATGAGCGGACATTTGCACCTGCGTTGGGAGGGCCCGACTATTGGCGCTTTTCCACTAGTACCTACTCAGCCCGACTGGACTCGACTTGCCCTCGTTTCTTTTCAATACCCAGATCAGAAGTAGGAAGATTGGAGCGAAGCTGCTGTGTCGTTTGTAGCCTTGAGCAGACATGGACTGAGAAAGCTCCTGGTATATTTTTTCCATCCTCGTGGCCCCATCTAACTCTCCCTGGATATTTTCCTCAGCCACCAGGTTTAAGAAGGTCTCCATCTAGGAATTTGACCACGGAACAGATTTCTGTGCTGCCATTCAGAAAAAGAACAAGAAGGCGCGAGTCGCTCTTGAAACTATGTAACATCCTGACCCAGACATCTGATTGGCCAACCGCCTGACCAATCGGTGGCCTGTAGTGTGATGATGTCAGATACAGCCGACTCAGCCGCTTAGAACCTCGGCAGAATAAATACAGAAAAGTATCTACTCGGCACGTTAGACCCCTAGTGGAAAAGAAAACAAACCGAGGAGAGTCGAGTCGGGCTGAGGAGGTACTGGTGGAAAAGCGCCATATTAGCCAAAAGATGGTTAAAAAGGATGGTGGAAGGTTGGTCAGAGCTGGTTGAAATGGACTGCATCAGAGTTGTTATGGAAATTACCTTTAACAATAATGACCAAAACAGTATGAAGTCTTTCTTTTTAATTTCTTTGATTGGTATTCCAGATGCCCAGAGGTCTTTTATCTGCTGTAGTGATGCTCTGCCTCGTAGGGGCAGTTCTGACTGACACCAAAGTGGGTGTGAGCCTGACTTTTTATCTGGAGTCGTGTTTAAACCTCAACTATTTGAAACACTGGAAAGAGCTGAACACATGTCTGGTGTCGTCATATTGGAGTACATCTGACGCTTGGTGGAAACACCTGGATGGTCAAATACAGGCCTGATGGAACTGACTATCATCTGTTTTGATCCGTGCTGTGGAGGAAACTGCTGACAGACTGTCCAGCGAGTGTTGATCTGGAGAAACTAAAGGACAATTTCTTCTCAGAGACTGAGATCGTTGACGCGTTTTTGCATTCACCAGACTGAGGATGCGCTCCTCCTGTGGGGGTCATGGAGACATACATCTGGACTTGGCGTCCAGCAACACCCCACCTGTCCTTCAACGTGGAGCTAAGACCTGGCAAATCCCTGAGCATGACTAATGGCGCTTTCACACCTGTCCCGTTTGGAGCAGTTGTTCCGAAACAGGAAGCTTTTCCCCCTAAAGATCGGTTTGTTTGGTACATGGGAACACAGCAATGGTGCTCGGATGCGGCACAAAACAAGCGAGCCGAGATCTCCTAGGAGAGGTGGTCTCGGCTCGCTTCCATTCCAGACCTGGAGCGGTTCGTTTGCAGTGAGAACATAATCCACACAGCAACCGACACAATTCACTCACAACTCGCCTACGATGCTCCATAGTCGTTGTTTTTCCCGGGGTACGGAGGAGGAAACTCCTTCCGTGTTCATTTCTGACCAATGAGAGAACAGTTGGTTCATGGCATTTGTTAACAGCTTTGAACCGCTACAGACGGTTGCCTTGTGAACACAAATGCCACAAACGAAAAACGAAACAACTGTATCGATTTAGGCCCTGAATCAGAACAAAACAAACGGGCCACAGGTCTGAAAGCATCCTGAGATTGTTGACGTGTTTTTGCATTCACCAGACTGAGGATGCGCTTCTCCTGGTGGGGGTCATGGAGACAAACACCTGGACTTGGCGTCCAGCAACACCCCACCTGTCCTTCAACGTGGAGCTAAGACCTGGCAAATCCCTGAGCAGGACTAAGTTTAGAGAACCATAGTCTTCATGACTGTTGGAAAACATGCAAGTCAAATTGATTCAACATCTTTAAGTTGAGGTTAAATGGAATTTTAATATAAATGCATCTGGGTGCTGCTCACTGCAGCAATGAGGAAGTAAAACAATTGGTTCCTGCTTGGAGTGGGATGTTAAGTGAAGCTGAGCCTGAACCTTAGCCAACTCCGTCTCTTGGCCAGAGTAAAGCCTTTTTTTAATCGGCAGGACCTTGAGAAGGCAATCCATGCTGTTATCAGTTCCTGGCTGGACCATTGTAACGCTCAGTATGTTGGCCTCTGCCAGTCATTAGTGGATTACTTCAGCTGGTACGAAACGCTGCTGCCCCATTTTTAACTAGCACGACCAGACGCGAGCATATAGAGGGTCTGCATTGACGTCACTTCCCCACTGGACCAGCCCCCTTACTCACACTGAGTGGCAAAACATCAGCAAAAATGTCTGTAACTAGTGGAGAAGACGGGATAACAGCCGATTATTGGCTTATATTAAAGGCAGTTGGACTTGACAGTGACCCGTACAGTTACCCCAAGAACCAGTGGTCCATGGACATTAATATTTGGTACAGTTACCAAGAACCAGTGGTCCATGGACATTAATATTTGGTACAGTTACTCCAAGAACCAGTGGTCCAAGGACATTAATATTTGGTACAGTTACCAAGAACCAGTGGTCCATGGACATTAATATTTGGTACAGTTACCAAGAACCAGTGGTCCATGGACATTAATATTTGGTACAGTTACCAAGAACCAGTGGTCCATGGACATTAATATTTGGTACAGTTACCAAGAACCAGTGGTCCATGGACATTAATATTTGGTACAGTTACCAAGAACCAGTGGTCCATGGATATTAATATTTGGTACAGTTACCAAGAACCAGTGGTCCATGGACATTAATATTTGGCCACGAATCCAGTTTCCTGATATTTATATGTACTTAATTTCTACGCCGGGGAAATACACGAAGCAAAGCTCGAAGGCATACAAAAGTCTTGACGCTTGGTCCGACTTCAAGGCAGGATTTGTTGTAGAAATTAAAGTGATGAGGACGCTGAACTTTATGATTTGACCGTTTAACGTTAGCTACCCAAAAATCCAACATTACCTGATACAAAATGGGAACCACAAATCCACGTTTCGGTGCCTGGAATCCAGTTGTTTCTGTGAATTGCAGAGATCCATTTGTCTCTCTTAAGCTTATTTTTCAGCAGTCTGTAAAACGATAACTCCGATTTCTTGCTAAATCTATGAGTACAGTCGATCACACAACAGCTCTTTCCCATTTTAGATGTTTTCCAGTTGCTCAAACTGAAAGTCTTTCTGCCACTCAGTCTTTCTGACACTCAGTGGGCCTAACCTGCTGTGAAGTCACATCTGTGACGTCATTCACATTCCCTCTATATCTCCCCTGGCCTGTCGCCGCGCCACTGGCTTCCAGTCCGTTTTAGAATTGATTTCAACCTTTGGACGTTTGTTTTTGAGGCCATTAACGGCCTGCCCAGCTATCTGTCTGAGATTTTAACATCCAGGACCACGGCAGGGCCCTACGCTCCTCAGGCCAGCTTTTACTGGGTGTCCCCGGATCCAAATGTAAACAGTGGGGTGACCGCTCCTTCCCCGTTGCGGCCCCCAGATGATGGAATACATTTACCCCAACATTCGCACTGCCACAGACTTCAACCTTTTTAAGTCAGGGCTGAAGACCCACTTTTATATGTCTAGCTTTTGACTGGAACCAGATATTGGTTTTATGTACCATTTTACGTACTGTTTTATTAACTATATTTACGCGTTGGTTTAATTATCCTTTTTATGGACTGTAGGACTTTCATGTAAAGCACTTTGGGTACCTTTTGGCTTTTGTAAAGGGCTGCATAAATAAACTTGATCTGAGGAGAGCTAAGTGCCCTCCAAAAGACTTTATTTCAGATTCTGCTACTTTGCCCTGAACATCTAACGATTTATAACGAAAATACCAATAAACCTGGCTGGCTTCATGACCTTGAAAGGTTTAAGGTTTTGAAACGGATTTGAAACGAGACGTCAGTTTACAGCGTAGATGAAAATTTAGCCTCCACCAGCTCAAGCTGTTGAGCTGCGTTTGCTGGCTTTGCTCTATTATACTCCATCAACAGCACTTTTTGAGTGTTTCCATTTCCTTCCTCAGCAAAATGTACCAATAAATAAATATATTCTGTAAAAGAAAAAGAGGTAACAACCCTCTCTATGATGGATAAAAACACTGTGCTGAAAGAGCTCGATTAAGGAAGTAGAAAGAACGCAAACACAACACAGCGAGACGGTTAAAAGCACGGGGACAGAACATGTATCAAGCTGTGTGGAAAAAAATTAGATGTTTCTATTTCGAGATCAGCCAAACAGAGAGGACAGAAAATATTCACTCAGGATGCTGGTGAGCAGCAGCACGTCCAGACTCATCCACCTCCATGTACTAGGAGTTAAAATCAGCATGCAGACAGATAATCCCATTATGACCAAATACTCATATAGACATTGAATAAAATTACACATTTATATAAGTGAGGGTCCATTATGCTGAGGCTGCATTTTAAACCTTCTGTCTTGTTTACTTTTTTTATCAGAAATGCACTGTAATTCTTGGGGTGGATAGATGGTTTTGTAATTTTCCCTGAGGATTAATAAAGTTGAACTAAAATGACCAGAACTGAAGTGAAGTGAGCTAAATTAGATGGAAGTGAACTGCACATAGTCTGACATCTGAGCAGGAGACCCGATATTACCACGACGATCCTTCACGTTGAAACCCTACTCAAGCTTAGCCAAAGCAGGGACAGATCATACGACAAACATTTAAAATTTCAAAAGGCCCGTCAAGCATGTACAAACAACAGCAGATGAAGGTCACGCAGGAGAAAATGTTCATAAGGGTTTTGTTTTTCAATTCAATCCAGTTCAGTTTAGTTCATTTCTGTTCATTTCCTTTATACTTTATTATTCCTGATGGGATACACTATGACTACGTTTCCATGCAGTCAAATTGGGGTTAAGGTCAATATTCCGGTTACTGAAACATTGGGAATAATCTGTTTCCATGCGTGAGCAAACAGGGTTATCCCTGTATACATGGTGATTAATCATTTGGGATATCTGGATCAAACCAGCGACGCACGGAGAACATCATGACGCAATTCCCGTCATTTCCGCTTCTTCTTCCTGTATCCAAATCCAAAACAACAACAATAACAGCAGCACGGGGGATAATGAACAGCCCAGTAGAAGTGGTTTTGTTTCTTGTCCCTGTAGTTCTCCTTTTCCAGCGTCTTCCAGCGGAGCTTGATCTGGTCTGGTGTTCGTACAAATCCTGCTTCGCGCAACTTTTCGCTCAACTTTTTGTAAATCTGGCTATCCTGGTACTTTCTACCGTCTACAAATGCAGAAATGTTCATATCCTTCATTACATTTATGAAGTGATTAGTCTCCTCCTGGTCTTGGTTTCTCCGTGTTTATAAGAACTTCCTGGACTCAAAAGACCAAGATTCTTTGCAAAAAGAACATGCACAGAAAACAAATTTGTGACCAAATATTCAGGTTAGAAAAGGAGTAACCCAGGGGTCATATTCGGGTTTTTAAAAACCGGAATATGAGCAAATTCCGGTTATTCAAAGGGTTAATGGTGTTTACATGGCGGTGGAAACCGGGTTATTGCTAATATTCCGGTTAGAAAAGGGTTATTGATGCATGGAAACGTAGTCTATGTCGCAGAGTAACTGTCAGTATTCAAGTCTCTTCAAAAAGTCATTATAGACAGTTGTAGATGTGGACAGGAAAGGTCTCCTGCAGGGGTTTGTGTTGCAGCACATCAGCTGGAGCCTCTTCCTGGGGCTTCTCCTCATGTTTGACCTTGTTGCCAAGCAACATTTGGCAAAAACAAAATCTACCCATATCTACAGTACTGTCAAGTCTATTTTACTGCAAATGAACACAATTTACAACATGTCTGTCTGTCTTTCAAACAAGTAACCATGGCATATTTACTGGTGAACTTGAGATGACAAGTCATTCACTGCAAAAACTCAAAATCTTAACAAGAATATTAGTCTTATTTTTAGTTAAGATGTCTCATTTTTAGTCAAAAACTCATTACCAGAAAAATAACTTGTTATTTGACAATTTTCATCTGTTTCAAGTAAATTTTCACTTAAAATAAGTAGAATAAATCTGCCAATGGAACAAGATTTCTTTGCTTGTAATGAGAAAATAAATCTTGTTCCACTGGCAGATTTCTTCGACTTATTAGTAGTGAAAATCTACTTGAAACAGGTGAAAATTGTCAAATAAGTTATTTTTCTGGTAATGAGTCTTGTTTTAAGTGTAATGAGATTTTTTGACTAAAAATGAGACATTTTAACTAGAAATAAGACAAATATTCCTGGTAAGATTTAGATTTTTTGCAGTGTTCTTCCACAGACCTCTATGCAGTCTTACTTTTTCCTACTTTGTTCAACCAGGAGAGTTGCCCCCTGCTGAATATCAGAGAAAGCACAGTTTAATTGGTCTTACAGTCCATGTTATACTGCTGCCAACAAGACAATGCAATTATTATTTGCAAAACTTGCTGTTAAAGGAGTGTTTATATCCCATCAGTCTCACAGAATTACCCACAAAGGGGTTGCAAGAACATACAGTATATTTGGAAAGGTTTGTTAGCTCATCATTATGAAAAACTAAAAAAAAAGAAGAAAAACAAACAAAGATTCATGTGGTCTGTCCTACTTTCAACACTGGTCACTGCAATGTTTCATTTAATTGGGCATAATAAGCAAAGCTCCCATTGTAAGACAACTAAAGTAGTTTGAAGCAAACTGTGGGCTGTCAAGCAAAGTCAGTAATTGGGAATGTAGGTCCTTGGTTAGAAACTTAACTTAAACCTAAACAATCACCATGAATTCAGCCTTTTTTGTGGCGATGGGAGAACCATCAAAACAAGGACATTACTCCTCCCACCATACTTTGCTAATTGCAATCAGTGAAAACAGTCTAATCTAATGAATCTCCGGGTGTGAGAAACACAATCACAGGACCTGAAACGATAAGGATTAAACCACTGCTAATGCCAATTAAACATTGCGATAACAAGGGCTTACAGTGTTGAAGTAAATCATTATGAATCGAGCTGCTGAAAGGTCCTTCAGCGTAGAGGGGAATAAATGATCTGAATACTTAAATAAATGGGATTTTTCAGCCTCACTTTTAATCAAACCAGCACGTCTCAGAATGTGTTTCTGCTTTGTTATGGTAAAGAATGCTGTGTTGACTTGTGGGGAAAAAGTCCTTTTTAGTTTATCTGAAATGTTCTTGATTTGATTTGATTTGAAGATTGAAGAACATGCATAAAGAATTTAAAAAAAGATTACAAAAAAGTAAAAAAACAGAATACAAATGGATCAAAATTGGGGTTACCAACTTGCTCGAAACGGAGTAGGAATGAAGTAACCACTTATCCAGTCCTACCCCTGAATCTACATACATTCTTACATCTAACAAGAGTTTCAATAAACTTACTTGCAAAACACCCATCCCTACTTTAATAACTGTTCAATATAGTGATATAATACTCAATTATATGTATATAAATATAGTCAAAATCAAGGCAAACAAAAGCAAACAAAACAAACGCCCAGCATTAAGTTTTGCTACTATGTATGTATTTAATAATAGAAGTAATTATAATGCATAGTATTACATTATCATTACTTTACTATAATACTACAATATAATAGAGAACAATAGACAGCAATAGTTCAATATACTTGATTAACTATATAAGAGTAGATATGCTGTATATACTGGTTCATATATTTACCTCCAATTATATACACAAAAATTACTATAAATCTATATATCGACATATCTACATATAACTATAAATCAATATATATTAATAAAGATATAGATACACAAATACTGTGCGTATAATATAACTCAATATATCTATATACATACCTACATATAACATATCTATATCCATAATATACATCTCTATATCTACATATATTAACAAATGTACATATCTACATGTTTATTTGCATCTGTATTTTGAATAGAATGTTTCTTTGTATCTTTTTTTAAATTGTGATATGTTTCTAGTTTGTTTTAGCTCCATGTTCAGGCTGTTCCACAGTTTCACTCCATAGGTCGACTTACAGAAGCTCTTCAGTGTTGTGTTGTGTTCCTACATCTTATCCCTGATACACCTTGACAGATGTCTGCGTGACTGTTCAACTAAACTTTGCTCCTTTAACCACAGTTGGCTCCATAAAGCACCTCTCTAAGCTTAAGATTCTCAACAGCAAATCCAAAGTGATCCTGTTTCTGCCTCTCCCCGCCCAAAAGCACGAATCAGTAAAACTGATGCTGTGAGAATCGTCATTGGCTTCCCTCATATTTTCAGCAAGCAGACATCCGTCAATGCAGGGCTGCTGAATTAAAATGCCTGTGGCCAGTTCTCCCGGCATTAAGCATGCCATTATTACCGCCACTTCTCCACCCCTTCATATAGCAGAGAAATCCTCAATCATGCCCATCCTGGATTCAAGAGGCTGCTCTCACAGGAGACATAAACCAGGGGCAGAGCCTGTTCAGATATTCATGGAAACAGTGGAGAGTGTTTGTGTGGACCAGTTTGATAGCCTGCCTCTATGAATTCATGGCAGCAGAGCTCCTCTGAGTGTCATAAAGTTGAATGAGTTTGCCTGGCTGCAATAAGAAATTGGTAATACAAAGGGAGAGAAATGTGTGGATATTTTAGATTCCTTTTTTCCAGACTTTGAAACTAGGATTTTGGCTCAAGGTTAATGGCCAAAGGAACCTAGAAGATGTTTCATACAAACTGTTTAATTAATTTAAGTACCCTGTGTACCCAATGTGGAGGACAAAAACTGACATAATTAAAAATAAAAGCAGAAATGTATTTAGTTTTTCCTTTTCCTTACAAGTGCATTGCTTGTTTTTACATTCCCTCCTCGTCTCCTCTTTTTACTTAACCTTATGCATTTATGTCCCATTATGCAAATGAGGAAGGCAGCCCTTCTCTTTCCAGCTCCTCTACGATTGGTGAATAAACAGGAAGGAGCAGGATCGGGCCAAAATTGAGACTATTGCGCAACATAAAAACCAAAAGTAATTAAAGCTGCAAGCAGCGATGTACGGGCCCTCGCACCCTTGTGCACGTTCAGGCTGCAGTGGAAGCTTGTATGACTTGCATGTAGATTCTTCAGACCTGGACATTTAGCGGATGAAACCACCCACGACTCTCTATATCAAACCATTCAAAAGTTATGGCAGAAAGTAGGAACTATCAGATGTTGACCAATCAAAATAAGGGGCGGGGCTAATTTGCACCGATTATGTTCAAGGAGTCAATACCGAGTCCGATGACACCACCCACGACTCTTTATGTCAAACCATTCAAAAGTTATGGCAGAAAGTAGGAACTATCAAATATGGATCAATCAGATGAAGGGGGGGCGCGCTTTTTGACGTCTAGCGTCGCCACGGTAATGCTTTTGAAAGAGAAAAGTAATGCACGTCGTTGCAGGATGGAGACGCACATTTTGATGTATAACACACCTGGGTGCACGTTACGGTTTGGGCCGTATTAACTGCGGAAGGAATGGCATAAATTGCGCCAAAATTACACGATTAATTCAAAATGGCCGACTTCCTGTTCGGTCATGTACGTCAAACCGTATTGTGGGGCTTGAGGCACAAAGTTTTCCAGGGGGCGCTGTTGAGCCATTAGCCCATTAATTAAAACCATTAAATATCAAATTTTTCGCCAGGCCTGGCTTGCGTGCAAAATTTGGTGACTTTTGGGGCACGTTTAGGGGGAAAAAAGGCCCTCCTCCTACAGATACAATAGGGCCTTTGCACTGTAAGTGCTCGGGGCCTAATAATAGCAATGTCCAGATTTATTGTTAATATACACTAGCTGCTTTGTTGGTTTTATAATGTCCCTGTGACGATGCCTACACCACATAACATTAACAGGTCATTTTAGAAATTCACCTGTTAGACAATATTCAGTCTTCAGTAAGGCTGATTGTGTAAATGAAAAGGTAGTGAGAGCAGCATTATACATCCACTTCAACCAATGTGAGGGGGATGTGCTTATCATAGTGTGTCACCGCCGGCTCATGTTTCAGGCCATGGTTGGATAAAAGAAAAATGTTATGACCAGACAATCAGGCATCATGATGACGTTTGCAGATGATGCCATCCTAGTTGGTTCTCATATCCGACAATGATGAGTTTCACTGCAGACAGGAAATCCAGCCTCGGAGTTTGTATACGCTGGCCAGATCCTGGGGAAGGCTCCACATATCCCTACCCATCCAGGAAATGGACTGTTTATACCACTTCCGTCTGGAAAACGCCACCGAAATATAAAAGCCAAGACCAACAGACTGAAAAACAGTTTTTTCCCCAGAGCTGTTCAATCCCCCCCTCCTCCTCCACCCACCCCCACCCCTTCACTCTCACACAGTCACGGAATGTGCAATTAAGGACTGAGCCTTGCACTGCACTGCACTTTATTATCCACTTCACTTTGCCTGATGTGCTGCAGCAACAATTGTACATGTCTTACTTATTTTTAAATCCTCCTGTTCATACGGTGTCATCCTTTGTGTTGATTATTCAAAGCCGGGAGTTAACAGTCTAAAACATCGTTATATGGAAGCATAAGGACGATAAACATTCTTGATTCTTGATGATGCGATGTGGTATCTGGGCCGGTAAGAGAACGACACCTCATCTGGCTGTGTGTCTGAGAATGATGAGATGAAATCACATCACGAATCGGGTGCTTAAGTGTTGGAGGTTTTCAAATGAATGAAGGGACCATGAAGAGGAGGGCTGTGCTTTTTTTTCGGTCCTCCTTGGTCTTCTTCCATGGAGCTGTTATTCAAAGGGTGAAGGACAGTGCTGTCACAAAGTACCATGACCTTGAATTTCAGCTTAAGTATCTGAATATTCTCTTCTTTTCTACCAAAATTACTATTCTGATCAACGTGGGGTTGCATCTCCTCTTTGAGCCATGTCCTGGGACTTTGGCTCCACAGGCCTTATACTTCCTAATAATATTTGTAAGATGATTGGAAATGTTCTTATTCAAGTTCAGAAGACAAATGTCTCCTTTGCTTCTATGACAAGTGAGTTGCAGACAGACAAAGGTGTCAAGTAACGAAGTTTAAATACTTCGTTACCTTACTTAAGTAGAAATGTTGGTTATCTATACTTCACTGGAGTAATTATTTTTCAGACGACTTTTTAATTTTACTCCTTACATTTTCACGCAATTATCTGTACTTTTTACTCCTTACATTTTAAAAACAGCCTCGTTACTCTATTTCATTTGGGCCTTTAATAAAAACTATCCAGTTAAATTGCTCCATCCGGATAGAGTGAATTTGGTTGTGGTTGTTTCAGATGTTCTTGTCCAGTTTTGTTCTTACATCCGTTCCCTCAGATTCCTGCAACTAAACTTGGATGTACATTCCAATAAAGGTTAGGATAAATGATAACATGCCTCTGAAGTTTTACTTTTTGCACCATTACAATACTTATAGGCAACTAGTCATCATATCTGCTGCTCTCTGAAACACATGTTAATGCTCAATAGTACACATATATGCTTCTTTAATATATTTGCATTATACTAAGATGCAATCATTTTCAATGGCTTTTGTCCTTAATGGCTTTTTTCACCCTTACATTACTTTTACTTTTATACTTTAAGTAGTTTTGAAACTGGTACTTTTATACTTTTATTTGAGTAAAAACTTGAGTTGATACTTCATTTTTAAACTCTAGTATCTATACTTCTACCTGAGTAATGAATGTGAATACTGAAGACACCTCTGCAGACAGAGCAGCGTGTCTGAGAGCACGCTGTGGTTTTATGTGTGAGAAAACACGTATCTGTCTGAGTGTATGTGCTTGGAATCTCCCGGAGTACGCTGCGTGGGTGGATGGGGAGGGAAGCCTGCACGCTAGGAGCGAAAGCAAATCCCTGGCGAAGGACATGAATGAAAAAATAAAGTGGCGGAGAGAATAACGAGGAAAAGAATGCCACAAAGCAGAAACACGTGCATGGTTGGATCAGACATGTTGACAAATATGAGGCAAATGATAATTTTTTTCTTAGTTTCCCAATTTCTAACTGTGCAATTGCCATGGAAACTAAAAATCTGAGATAAGTTAAGCTCTCAGACACAGACTGCTGACACACTAAGAAGTAGAGCAGCGAATGAATGATTTTTAACATCCTGGGGTGTAAATTGTCTCTGTGCAGCCAACACATGCCCATGCTATCCTAAGAGTGTACCAGGAAAGAAATAAAAGTTCCTCAGCAGAGATGGCAAGGAGGTTCATTAGTCATTGTGGATACCAGCAAGTTATCCGGTGTATTTAAATAGCAGCTCCTACTAACTGTCTTCCTTTCTATTGAAACATAATGGGCATGCTTACATTTTCACATTCTAATTTTACATTTTTGGCTTATTATTTTGAGAAATTCACAATAAGACATTAAAATATGTCATCTGAAGTCAGTTACCTGATTTTAGGACCAGATTACTCTTACTATGTCCTGATATGCAAAAGCTTGGAAATGAAGTATACTGTGCGTTCCTTCTCACGTAACCATGCAGTCACTCACTTGCGATTCACCGACAAGAAAGGTGTCTGGATCTGGAAATCTGCAGACATCAATCCGTCCCCTGAATGTGCAAACATCTATTAATATTCTTTAGCAAGAAATGTGTTTGAAAGAACTGGAAGAATTTCAGGGAGATATAAAGAAATGCTGGATGATGTTTTTGCCTCTGAGGACGGTTGTATTGTTACTAGCTTTACCAGTAATGAAGTTCCAGGGAGATGAGGACTTGGAACAACAGTTAGAACTGATTGAAACTGTGTGAATTGTGTTCCTGCAGGTGTTAGAGGAGAAGATACAAGACAAAAAGGATGAGTCATCGTTTAAGAAAAAGCTATTTGATTACAGCACATATGAAAATGTGTTCACAGTGTGTGTGAATGCTTTGTTAAAGTCAGAGGTTCAGAGGTGGTGCAGTGCTTCACTCTCACAATGCCAGTGAACAGAATTACATCCATCCCTTGATTGGTTTTCTCATCTTTACAAAAATACAGTATTTCTAAAATGATTTCTCAGCACACTATGTTATTCTAGGACAGACTTTTACTTTAGTTCTCTCGCCAAGACACCGAGCTGAAGAAGTGTTGATGTCACCGATGTCAGAGATAATAGGCTGATAGGACCAGGTATATTGTCCTTTTGTGACAGACTTTTGGAATAGTTTCTTACAGGTTTATACAGGTAATTATTTGAAACTAGAAAGTGTTGACAGAAAATGCTGTTCTTGCTGACACATTGTTTTCTGTGTTAACGCCGTACCACAGGAGATACAGAGTCGAAGCTTCAGGTAAACAAAGATGGCACACATTAGCTCAGGCAGGGTGTATACTTTCTATATATATATATATATATTCAGAGATAAACAGTTTGGTGCAATACAGGTGCTGGTGCAACATACAGTATGTATCCACAGGGGAAAAGACGCCCATTAATGGAATCAATTTAAAACAAAATAGAAGAAGGCCTGTCTTATTAAAACCTTCTTTTCTGAATGGGCATTCTGCTGAGAAAGGCATTGTGCGAGAAATCTGGGTACATTTTAAAACAAGGGATATGTAATAATCTGACCGGTTCCTAATCAGTTTACAAACATCACCAATGGAAAGACAAACACCAGACTACAGGCAGCAGAAACGTAGCATATTTACTTTTTCATTAGCTTAGACCATTGTTTAATCTGTGGCATCTTTATTTTGATTTACTTAAAATAGAGTAAAAAGATAGCCAAGAAATCGAAACATAATGCGAACAGATACGTCTAGCTACCACCCATTGGAGTCCAAAAGTCATGGGGAGTAGAGAGTCTCTGGGCAGGCTTAACACGATGCAAAAAGAGTGATGACGTGATCTGGATGTAAACATCTGAGGAAAAGCAGCGGTTTGAGTTGATTTTGGCATCAACAGTTAAAGATTTGAAAATGTAACTCAAGACAGCACTCAAATAGTTAGTCTCAAACATAGCTTTGTGGTAGATATACTGCTATAGAGCTACGCTGCAGGGGGACACCGACATGATCCACTGAGTGGTGGCTATGCCCTCTCCTTCTCTTTCCTTTCTCAGTTATTAATTATAAGTATTTCATAACCATCATTGTTCTCCATTGTTCTTGTCGTTGGTTTCCCCCCCTCCTTTTCTCTTTTGTGTATGTTTGCAGGCCAGAGCTTCAGGAGCTGCATGCTGACCTGCAGTCCCCCCCTCTGATCATCCCACTGCTGCTTCCACCTGTCTGTGTAGATGTCTGGTAGATGCTTGCTGACATCCTGGCCTGCATCTCTCAATCACAAATTTGACTTTCTGCTCTGCAGCTTGCCACAACTGTGAGAATTGAAGTGCCTGATGCCGGCAGATATTCAGCAGTCCTGAATCCTGGGTTTTCCGCATGAAATGTCGAGACATGTTGAACACCAAGCAGTGGCGGATCTAGAATATTTTATATGGAGGGGGGCAAAAGGGATGGCAGGAGGTCTAGACAGGGTGGTGTGGGGCAATAGTGCAGTATGAGGAAATTCCAGTATCTATGTAAACTTCTTTTTGCTGCTCCTTGGAGGGTTTTGAGGAATGTCTTTAAATTAGGGTGCACTGGTTGCACCCTTTGCATTTCGATACCCTTACCCCCTGTAGATCCTCCCCTGCCACCTAGGTCTTCTGTGACAATCTCTCAGGGATTGTGGTATGAGGCCCATCTCATTTACAAATCGTAAGAGGCATCTGGTAAACTTGTTCTAAAAGTAAAGCGAGCTATTCAAAAAGTAATGTGAATGATATGTCTGTCTAACGTAGCTGTAGCCAGCTGTGTTACACACGGTCCTTGATGTGAATGGTATTGGTTGAGTGTTTGACAACACCAGTTATTCTCAAATTTTGCTCGCAAAAATGGATACAACTGTTGCATTTTATTTTAATGACGATGTCTCTCTCGCTCAATCAAACTCTTCAACACAACACATTCTCGTGTTGACTCATTTTCATCGTCCAAATATGTCAACATGTTTGTTGCTGTGATTGGTCATATCACCAATCGCCAGTTGCACCAACCGCCAGTTGCACCAACTGCCAGTTGCACCAACCGCCAGTTGCACTAGCCGCCAGTTGCACCAACCGCCAGTTGCACTAACCACCAGTTGAACCAACTGCCAGTTGCACTAGCCGCCAGTTGCACTAACCGCCAGTTGCACTAACCGCCAGTTGCACTAACCGCCAGTTGCACTAGCCGCCAGTTGCACTAGCCGCCAGTTGCACTAGCCGCCAGTTGCACTAGCCGCCAGTTGCACTAGCCGCCAGTTGCACCAACCGCCAGTTGCACCAACCGCCAGTTGCACCAACCACCAGTTGCACTAACCGCCAGTTGCTCTAGGGGTAATTTTCAGACCTTGCATCTTTTGTAGATGTGGGTCTGATCTATCAAGGTTTGAAACAGCAAGAACATATCCAGAACATATGCAGTCTGAAGGTCACCTGACTCAGATGTCACATCTCCCTCAACAAAGCTCAGCATTCAGCAATGCAACAAGGCACTTTTCAGAGTACACACCCATCCAGTCCCCCAACAGTCGTTAAGAGTGATAATCCCATAATCACCACAATCCTTGATTGGGCTGTTTCGCTTCGAAGTGTCTCAGGCTACTATGTTTGCAGCTTCTCTCACTGCCTTAATGAGGTTATGCAGATTTATGTAAATGAGGCTTAATCCCCGGGACACTGGGGACTCCCAGCTCTTTAACTTGGACATAGCTTTTCCTGTGCCAACCCTGCCAGGGTGGCAAAGGAGTCATGGTGGATGAGAGAAGGAGTCCAAGAACCAAGAGGCAGATAAAAGGAGAGCAGATGAGAGAGGTGTGATGATGTTTTAGAGGAACCATAGAAGATGATGGCTTGATGGATGGGAAGACGAGAGTGAGAGGGAAGCAGCCAGGAGATAAAACGGTGAAAAACAGATGTCAGGGCAATGGCTGAGAAGGGGGGACATGAAAATAACAGGACCTGGCAATGATCCTGGGACATTACACTTCTTTTTAAACAAAGGTGTGCAAGCAAGCGCTCGCTTGTGATTTCACAATCACTATGATCATAATGACCCATTTCTGAAGATGTAAGAGAGCACGGTTCTCATTCATCATTGCACGGTTTATTGATTCCTGTTAGAAAACATCTGTAGATCATTAAATTTGATTTCATAGATAGACAGATAATCTATAAACATATTCAGAGAGGTTCTAGAGTCGCTTGGGGCCCTATGCAAAAAGATGAAAAATATGAAACATTGTTTAATTAATTAATTAATTAATGCACTTGCTGTTATAGCTTTTTAAATGTAACTTTTGAATGTTCTTTTTGTCACAGTTTTCCCTGTTCTTTTACTGACTTACGTAATTGTGTACAAATTTCATGTTGTTATACAATATAGGCAATATAATGTACAGCTGTTCCAATACAGAAGATTAAACTATATGCTGTTTCTTGCATTAAGAAACTGGCTTTATTTACACAACATAATACAGGACACAAACACAGTTTTAAGAAGTATAAAGAATCAACATTTAAATAAAATATAAACACCACTGGTGAACAACATACATTTACCTCCATCCATGCACCTTAGTAGTTCATAGTACAATGAATTCTATAACTTTTACCTGGACACAACTTTGATTTGAGAGTTGAAGAAAGAGTTTTGTCTGTTTAATGTTCAGCCTGCGGATAGAGCGAGAGGCAGAGGAGGAGCCCCTTTATGGGAGTTCTCCACCAGCCGACCACTGTCGTTAAAAATTCTCCTCATCGTCACTGCTTTGTTGTGATTCAAGGTTGGCCCTTGGGACCCCCTTCTGGCCCGGGGCCCCGATCATTTGCCTGGTATACCTGTTGGCAAGCATCATCCATACATATACAAAGGAGGGAGAATACAAATGTGGAAATGAGAAATTATCCTTCATTCAGAGATTTATCATTTTTATCACTCACAATTTGTTTTATTATTATATCACTTTCTTCTTCTTCTTCTTTCTTCTTCTTTATTATTCTTTCTTCTGATGAAAGGAGGGCCTTTTTGCCCCCCTAAATGTGCCCCAAAAGTCACCAAATTTTGCACGCAAGCCAGGCCTGGCGGAAAATTTGATATTTAATGGTTTGCATTAATGGGCGTGGCCTAACGGCTCAACAGCGCCCCCTAGAAAACTTTGTGCCTCAAGCCCCACAATACGGTTTGACGTACATTCACAAAAATCGGTACACACCTGTATCATGTCACAACTTAAATAAAAGTCTCTTGGCGCCATGGCCGAAACCGAACAGGAAGTCGGCCATTTTGAATTAATCGTGTCATTTTGGCGCAATTTATGCCGCTTATTCGCCCAAACCGTAACGTGCACCCAGGTGTGTTATACTGTACATCAAAATGTGCGTCTCCATCCTGCGACGACGCGCATTACTTTTCTCAGTCAAAAACGTTACCGTGGCGACGGTAGACGCCAAAACTTGAACTGTGGGTATGTGGGTATGTACGCCAAAAAGCGCACCCTCCCTTCATCTGGTTGGTCCATATTTGATAGTTCCTACTTTCTGCCATAACTTTTGAATGGTTTGACATAGAGAGTAGGTGGGTAGTGTCATCGGACTCGGTAATGAGTACTGGACCTTCATTGGCATGAATTAGCCCCGCCCCTTCTTCTGATTGGTCGATATTTGATAGATCCTATTTTCTGCCATAACTTTTGAATGATTTGATATAGAGAGTCATGGGTGGTGTCATACAAGCGCTTCCACTGCAGCACACCTGAACGTGCACAAGGGTGCGAGGGCCTGTTCATCGCTGCTTGCAGCTTTAATTTCAGTTTGTTACTTGTATATCTTAAATTATTTTTCACATGTAATGACGGCCTGTGTCATTAATTAAAACTATTAATGTCATATTGTTTACATATAAAATGCTGGATTAAAAAAAAAACGCAGGGAAGAGCGCGTCAGTTACAGATAGTTGATGGGAGAACTGCTGAATGACCCCGAGTATTGCTGTGTTTGGAACAAGGCTGCAGTTGTCATTGGTCATGTGATTTCTAGGAGAACAATACAAGCATTGAATTCTAGTTTGACATTGTCTTTCTGACTTAACACGTGTCTCATCCAGGATAAACCAACAAATAGTGGAAATGGTAAAATTGCTTGTTGGCAGGTATGCCTTTTATAACAGGCTGTTTTATGCTCATTATGCCATCTGTTGTGCCTTTCTAGGAAGGAACCAAGCATGGTTCCATGTCTGGGAGCCAATTACCGGAGCTAACGCGCCAGTCTGGTTATTTTCTTGGTGGCAGCAGATCACAGGGCTGCTGCTACTTTCTAGACAAGCATGTTAGGCAAGGATCCTTGAAAAAATACAGCATCCCAAATGTTCAACTGCTGCCTGTGATTTTCCATCCAAGTTGTGTAAATCCTGCCTCAGGTGGAGGAGTTCAAGTATCTCGGGGTCTTGTTCACGAGTGAGGGAACGATGGAGCGGGAGTTTGACAGACAGATCGGTGCAACGTCCGCAGTTATGCGGTCGATGTACCGGACCGTCGTGGTGAAGAAGGAGCTGAGTCGAAAGGCGAAGCTCTCGATTTACCGGTCAATCTGCGCACCTACCCTCACCTATGGTCATGAACTTTGGGTAGTGACCGAAAGGACAAGATCGCGGATACAAGCGGCCAAGATGAGTTTCCTCCACAGGGTCGCTGGACGCTCCCTTAGAGATGAGTTTCTTCCGCAGGGTGGCTGGACGCTCCCTTAGAGATGAGTTTCTTCTGCAGGGTGGCTGGACGCTCCCTTAGAGATGAGTTTCCTCCCTTAGAGATGAGTTTCCTCTGCAGGGTGGCTGGACGCTCCCTTAGAGATGAGTTTCCTCCCTTAGAGATGAGTTTCCTCCGCAGGGTGGCTGGACGCTCCCTTAGAGATAGGGTGAGGAGTTCGGTCACCCGGGAGGAGCTCGGAGTCGAGCCGCTGCTCCTTCACATTGAGAGGAGTCAGCTGAGGTGGCTTGGGCATCTGTACCGGATCCTCCTGGACGCCTCTCTAGGGAGGTGTTCCAGGCATGTCCCTCCTCCCTAGGGAGGTGTTCCAGGCATGGCCCTCCTCCCTAGGGAGGTGTTCCAGGCATGTCCCTCCTCCCTAGGGAGGCGTTCCAGGCATGTCCCTCCTCCCTAGGGAGGAGTTCCAGGCATGTCCCTCCTCCCTAGGGAGGTGTTCCAGGCATGTCCCTCCTCCCTAGGGAGGTGTTCCAGGCATGTCCCACCGGGAGGAGACCCCGGGGAAGACCCAGGACACGCTGGAGAGACTATGTCTCTCGGCTGGCCTGGGAACGCCTCGGACTCCCCTCGGAAGAGCTGGAGGAAGAGCTGGAGGAAGAGCTGGAGGAAGAGATGGAGGAAGAGCTGGAGGAAGTTTCTGGGGTGAAGGAAGTCTGGGCATCCCTGCTGAGACTGCTGACCCCGTGACCTGGTTCCAGATAAGCGGAAGAAAATGGATGGATGGATGGATGGATGGATGGATGGATGGATGGATGGATGGATGGATGGATGGATGCCAGATTAAGTGGTGATTCTAAACTGCTCATAGGGGTGAGTGTGAGTGGTTTACAGTGTACCCCTGCAAGTTGAAAATGTAGTACAGAGACACACAGATCTGATGCACCATGATCTCCCTTATCAGTGTTTTGGTTCGACTTGATGAGATTGTAACTGGCTTGACAATACAAGCAAACAACCCAACAAAAATAACCATTTCACTTCTCCTCAAAGGTTATTAAATTCTGTCTGGTGGTTAAACATAGTATCTGTGACATAATGGTTTTCCAGTTAGTTGCTTCACAAAGGTGCTTTTCAAACAAAAACACAATTATCCCGGTGTTGACACCCTTTGAATATATTTTCTTGGAAGGCCAACATCCCACATAAATTAGCTTTTTGTGTTTTTCCAAGTCACAAAAGGCTATTTTTATGTTGCAGATCATCAATTATTTCGATTTTACTTGTTGGATAAATGGCTTATTTAAAAGATCAATATAGGAGATTTTCTGACATTAATATTACAGCAGATTATATCGAAGCTCTTGGCCCTCTCGCATTCATAGCTTGTCTCTTCCCTCCCATGTTGTCAAACCCAGATGGCAGAGCACAGAAGGTTGAGCTGGAGGCAGCCGTGCACATTTTCCTTCACGAAGGAAACCGTCTTCCACAGCTAAGAAGGCCTCAGAGAGACAGACAGCAGGATAGAAGAGCGGTATCAACATTGGTCTGGCTTTCCACAGACACGGAGCCTAATGAGCTACCAAGACATCTCTGACTCTGTTTTCAGCAGAGTCCCAACTTCTTTAATTGTGACATTCTGGTACTGTAGTGTGATATTCACTGGCTCTTGCTGCTCTTTACATTGACAATTCAGAGAAGTCAAAGCATGCTTTAACTTGGCTTTTATTTCAGTTTATAACAGAAAAGTTATGTAAACAGACTTGAGATTTAACAATGCAATATATTAGACTTTATTCATTAAACATTAGAGGCACTGACGTGTTTGTTGTCTTATCTCTTACTATCAGTTTTTTACTGAAAGCCAAAAATAGAAGCGAGCAGCTCTTTCAGTAATGAATTGGTCTTTTGTGGACCGGTCTTGTGTCTTCTCTGCTTTTGATAGTAATAAAAAAAGAATCCACCATTTTTCCAGATTTACGTCAAAGTAAGGAATAAACAGTCTGAATACCTGATGCTGAGCACTTCAATTTCCTCTGGCAAGATGCCATTAGTGCATCCAATCTTCTATTTTCTTTTAATCAGAGCACAAATACACACCAAAGGCAGTGTCGGGTTCTTTGGTCTTTGGGCACGTGCTTTTTTTTTTTTTTTTCCTGAAGGCACATCCAATTAAAAGCTGATGATGTGATAGAGAGACGCAGCTAACATATGCGCTGTGAACTGAGAAAACAGATTGGAAGCTCATCTTGCTCTGAATCGATGTTCAGTCACAAGCATTAGGTCTTACTTTGAAAACGACATTTTACAAAGAGCTTTTTGTAAAGATTTGCTCCAGGACATCAGCAGCTTCATAAAGGTTCATCTTTCTCACATGGGGCCAGCATGTTCCTCTCTCCATGAGCAATGAAGTGGGCTTTCCTGGTCTGTTTTTCACTTGTGCTCACATAAACCTCTGCACACAGTGTATTTTTGGACAATAACAAATATCATATGCAGACGGCTGACGTCCAGGCTTAGGCCCTATGTGCTATTATTTCCATACCACTTTGAACTGGGAGCTAAAAGTTAAAGATATGTGGCATCAAAAATAAGCTGACATAAAATAGAATCTTTTAACAATGTCTGTGACAAAAACACACAGGCAACTGTCAGGCAGATGCAGCACAGCAGCAATCCAAACCCAGATTAATACGGACTGCTTAGTTTGTGTCACCAATCATAGCGCCAGTGGGAGCGTCCAGTTCTGCTGGTCGTTTCTGCAGACTGCTGATCGGCACAGCTGCAACCAGTTTGATTATGGGTAGCTTGGGTAGCTAATGTGAGCTACCCTCACAAAAACATGCAGCAGTCCTGGGCTCTACTGCCCCCTCTGGCCAGCCGGGGAACAGATGATATTACGTCCAGTATAGGGAGTCTTTTAGTGCAACGGTGAGAAGAACATCTACAGTTTGTAGAATACAAGACAAAAGCACTTAAACCTCAAAGAAAGAATGGGATGGATTTGCAAATGTATTCTTCTACATGTCATAATACAGTGACTACATTTACATGCAGTAAAAATTAGGGTTATTGCTAATATACCGGTTACTGAAACATTAGGAATATTCTGTTTCCATGCGTGAGCAAACAGGGTTATCCCTGTATACATGGTAATTAATCATTCAGGATATCTGGATCAAACCAGCGACGCACGGAGAACGTCATGATGCAATTCCCGTCATTTCCGCTTCTTCTTCCTGTATCCAAATTCAAAACAAATGCTGCTTCGCGCAACTTTTCGCTCACCTTCTTGTAAATCTTCTATCCCGGTACTTTCTACCGTCTACAAATGCAGAAATGTTCATATCCTTCATTACATTTATGAAGTGATTAGTCTCCTCCTGGTCTTGGTTTCTCCGTGTTTATAAGAACGTCCTGGACTCAAAAGACCAGGATTCCTTGTGAACAGAGCATGCGCAGAAAACAAATTCATGTTCCGTTTCATGGGGATATTCCGTTTGGCGTTTACGTGACCAAATATTCGGGTTTTAAAAGGAGGAACCCAGGGCTCATATTCGAATATGAGCAAATTTGGGTTATTCAAAGGGGTTATTGGTGTTTACATGGCCGTGCAAATTCGGGTTATTGCCAATATTCGGGTTTTAAAAGGGTTATTGACTGCATGTAATCCCAGTCAGTATTAGTAACTGATTAAGAAATCTGGAGGAAGTTTGGAACATGGAGGGCAAAGGAGGCACAGGGAGGACACCTGAATCTCCGATCCCTCCGACAACACTGACTACGTTTACATGCACTCAATAACCCTTTTAAAACCCGAATATTGGCAATAACCCGAATTTGCACGGCCATGTAAACACTTTAAATAACCCGAATTTGCTCATATTCCGGTTTTTAAAAACCTGAATATTGCCCCTGGGTTACTCCTTTTAAAACCCGAATATTCAGTCATATAAACGCCAAATGGAATATCCCGACCAAACGGAACAGGAATTTGTTTTCTGCGCATGCTCTGTTCGCAAGGAATCCTGGTCTTTTGAGTCCAGGACGTACTTCTAAACCAGCCTTTCTCGACCGGGCTGTCGCGGCACCCTGGTGTGTCGTCAAAAAATGACCTATTCTGACATTTCATATATAAATACCGTATTTAGCAACCATTCGGCGTGCTGTGTGGAAAGGCATACCCTCATTTTTGTGTGTCATTTGTATTTAAAACACACACACACACGGCGCGCCGTCTACACACTAACACACACGCGCCGCGGAACACACACACAAGCACGCAAGTGTGCGTTTTTAAAACTAGAGCCGGAGCAAAACTTAGTTTGTTTGTACTTTATTTCAGTTTTTACATTAATCAACCCCATCGAAGTCTCATCCCCTGTTTCTGCATTAAAGAGCTCCGCTAAATCAGCTCTGCCAGTCCGGATTCCTCGCTGTCAGAGTCTCTTTCCGTGCCGTGCGGCGCCTCGGAATGCTGGCTTTTGCAAAAGCTCGCAAAATAGTCCCAGCAGACACGTTAGCCCACGCATCAACAATACATCTGCAAACTGTGGCATAATTTGCCCGGCGCTGCTTTCCACTCCTGGAGAAACTGTTCCCCCTCAGTCATCCATCTCTCCCACGCCGGTGCAGCCTTAAGGCTGATTTATGGTCCCGCGTTAAACCGACGCAGAGCCTACGCCGTAGGTTACGTAACCTCCGGCGTAGGATCTGCGTCGATTTATCGCGGAACCATAAAGGCTTCACTTTGAACGGCCGGTTCACACCAACGTCCAGCGGTTGGAGTTCCTTTGTCAGACCTCCCGGAATAACAGCAAGCACAGCGTTAATATTTTTCACTTCTTTTTTTACATTGTCTGTGAGATGGGCGCATAGAGTCACAGATCAGCAGCGATGGTGATGTGTGGAAAATACCACCGGGTCCCCGCAAACATACACCTGCCTCAGCCACTCATCATCATGCCTTCATCCATCCAGCCTTTTTTGAACATTTTGTCATTTGTGGACGGTAGAAAGTACAGGGATAGCGAGATTTACATGAAGTTGAGAGAAAAGTTGCGCGAAGCAGCATTTGTTTTGAATTTGGATACAGGAAGGAGAAGCGGAAATGACGGTAATTGCATCATGATGTTCTCCGCGCGTCGCTGGTTTGATCCAGATATCCCAAATGATTAATCACCATGTAAACAGGGATAACCCTGTTTGCTCATGCATGTAAACGGAATTTTCCAAATGTTTCAGTAACCGGAATATTAGCAATAACCCGAATTTTGACTGCATGTAAACGTAGTCACTGTATCAATAATTAGCACAATAAT
This sequence comes from Cololabis saira, assembly GCF_033807715.1. Classification (NCBI taxonomy): domain Eukaryota; kingdom Metazoa; phylum Chordata; class Actinopteri; order Beloniformes; family Belonidae; genus Cololabis; species Cololabis saira. The sequence goes on from NC_084608.1 coordinate 5,199,609, forward strand.
AGATGACAGAACTGTACAACAACTACTACTAGGGGGTTCATTTCGAAACATTTGCTGAGCATTACTCTACTAAATCAGAGTTAAAAATGCCACCTAAAATGTTTTCTGTACCAAACAGGAACCCTTGTGTTGACCTTGTAGCCAGATTATAATCCACTGTGATCAGCAATAATCTGAGTTTGATGGTACGGAGTTGCATCAGCACATTCAGCCAGGCTGTGTTCTCATTCAGAGCATCACACCAAGGGAATAAAGTACCACAACCAGTCAGAGAATATCCATATCACACTCTTAAAGTTAATGCAAAGGACTGGCTTGTTGACTCACAAAGATGTGAGCACTAGTAGTACTACTACTAGTAGTAGCGCTAGTAGCTCTCCTTAATACAAGCCATTATTTTACCTGTGTCAGGTAGTGAATAAATGTCATTTAAAACTGTATGCTAGCCAATTTGGCTGGTTTTAAGATGATTGTACTGTACTTTTTATTCATTTGTTTTATTCTATTCTATTTTTGCACTGTATCTGTCTTTGTTGTGATATGTCATGCATGCTGTATTTGTGTTTGTCTATTGTGCATTTTTAATTTTATTTTTTTAAATGTCTATTAACATCTGGCGATGGGACTGCCGATGAAAATTAGCCTTTCGGCTAACTCGGGTACGTTTACTTTCTGCAAGGAAACGTTGATCAATGTACACTGTCCCTTTTTTTAAAAATAAAGAATTATCAGTGTCCTTTCCAAAATCAGAACTGTCATTGCAGCATTAATGAGATGAGAACATTAATGTTTCAGAGGATCATATACTGGAAAGGCCATGCAGTCTTTGATGAGACAATACAGACTGACATTATGCACTCATTACAAAACGATAGGAAACGAGGCTGAAGTGCTGACAAACCCCAGTGAAGAATGTGAGGAGACATTTTACACACACACATGTATTGCTGATTTATGATGGTAAGTGTATTGTACAGTAGTACAAGTATTAGTACAAGAGTATTGAACCTTCATTTTGTAACGAGCAGGGGAGCAGTGTTTCTCAACCCTGGTCCTCGGGACCCCTGTTCTGCAGGATTTAGATGCTACGCTGCACAACTCTGTTGATGACACAGCTACTGGTATCACGGTGTGCTGAGGCAGGGAAGCATCGACGACATGCAGGACCAGGGATGAAGACCACAGCATTAGAGGATAAAGAGTGTTAGGATTTTAAGAAATTGTTAAAAAGTTTGAAGGGTTTTTCTATAGGATTCTACACTGGTGGTTTTTCTCTATTTGCAGAGTCACCTCCTGTTCAGGAGTTCAGCTATAGTTCAGCTATTTTCTCTATTTGCAGGGTCAACTCCTGTTTTATGACTAGGCTGTTCTTTAGGAGAAGACAATTAAGAGAAACAGATGATGGGTCTCATCCGATATCCGGAAAACATTGTGCATGATATAATAAAAGCTTGTATTACCATTTGATTCTGTTCACTGGTTTTCTTATGGTGCACCAGACAGAGGAACACGCAGATCTTTCAAGAGCAATCGCTCGCTTATTTATGTTCAATGGCTTGTTGAACATAAATACTGATAATTTGTATGACGAATCAGTGGACCTTTCTTTGGCAACTCACACGCTGCCACTGCCGCGTTACCCTGCTCACTGCACGCCCTTCTAATATTATTATGCCAACAGGCACTGGCACTGTGCTGGTCACTGGAGGCAGAGGAAAGGGAGACACATACCAGGCTGTCAAATGTGACAAAGAACAGCAAGTAAAGAGCGAGGCGGAGATGGAGGCCAACTAAAGAGAAGTGTTCACGTGTACACTCACATATTGCCTATGTGTTCTGTTGTGTGCCCCCAATACTTCATGTCTGCTGGTGTATGTGTATGAACATGAGAGCAGAAGAAGACGAGGCACTGAGAATGTGAGTGATAAGTGACTGGTTTTGTAGCAGCGAGGTGGAATGGTGAGGCACTGACTCAGTCCTGACTCCAGCAGCAGTGAAGCAGTGTGTTTACACCCTCCAGATGAAACACGAGGAGCAGAGAAATAAAGCTCAATGCATCAGCGGACTTGTATTTACTCCATGGTGGCATGGCTTTACTACCAATGTGGCCTGTCTATAATAATTAATATTATTAATAGATTTTCTGAACATTAGTGGGATCTCAATGCAGCTGTAAAAGAGTACTGTGGCACCATTTATTCTGCATCACTCCTGCAGTAGGAGTAAAATTAGACAACTCCCGTGAACGACGCTATAGATGGAACGCTCAAACGTCTCGTCGTGGCCGAATCTGTTAAGTCAGCTGCAGAAACAGAAACACAGACGAGACAGCAGCAGAAACATCCAGCCTCTGCGTGTCATGCGTCTCCGGTTGGATTCACAGCCCAAAGAAGCAAGCAGAGATTGACCCGTCTGATGCAGGAAAGAAGCAAAGACAGACTCGTTTGACCCAAATGAGCTGCAGAGGACAATTACACAGCAGGAGACGCCTCGTCTTCCATGAGTTCACAACCTCTTATAATACTTGCCTACCTCATTTTATGTCCATTTATCTGCCTCTTTCTGTTGTTTCTTTTTTCACCTCTGCTGTTTTTAAATGTTGTCTGATGTTTTTTAAACGTGTTCTGCTGGTTTTATTTTTTTAATGTGTTGTGTACGGCGACCTTGAGTGCCAAGAAAGGCGCCTTTAAATAAAATGTATTATAAATATTATTATTATAATTACGGAAGAGTATTAGGGCCAGGCAGGAGAAAAATAAAAATAATATTTTAGAGGAGGAAGAGTTTTTTTTCATTATGCACTTTGAGAAAAAAGTAAAAATGTCGAGAAAAAAGATGAAATGTCGAGAAAAAAGTCAAAATATCAAGATTAATGTTGAAGTACAATTTCGAGAAAAAAGTCGAAATGTTGAGAAAAAAGTCGAAATATCAAGATTAATGTTGAAGTACAATTTTGAGAAAAAAGTCAAAATGTTGAGAAAGATGTTGAGAAAAAAGTCCAAATATCAAGATTAATGTTGATGTACAATTTCGAGAAAAAAGTCGAAATGTTGAGAAAAAAGTCGAAATGTCAAGATTAATGTTGAAGTACAATTTCGAGATATTGATTTGAAATACATATCACACATATGCAGTTGCATAACTTCAGAAACGTCCCCTTAACGTTCCACTCCAAGGATGTAAGTTAGTTAGTTAGTTAGTTAGTTAGTTAGTTAGTTAGTTACGGCTGCTGCTGCAGAGCTGTCAGTCTCTCTAACGGGATTTGATGGAGAGGAGACATTTACACTTTATTCACCAAATTGTATTTCTACTTTATTCTCGAAATTTCAACTTTATTCTTAAAATTGTACTTCAACATTAATCTCGACATTTCAACTTTTTTCTCGACATTTCGACTTTTTTCTCGAAGTGCACAATAAAACAAAATCTTCCCCTCTCAAATATTTTTTCTCCTGGATGGCCCTGATACTCTTCCGTATATAATGAACCATGTAGTTCCTCAATCATGTACTCATATAGACTATAATTCTTGGTTCTTACTAAAACACGTAAATAAAGGTCGTGGGGCAAGACCAACTAGAAATTATTTTGAATGTTTTCTTCATATATTTTTTCATCTTGTATAATCCACAATCAGAAAAGGTTGAGATTGTCTTGTATACTTAACATTTATAGAAAATATTTTACAAATTTACCAAAATAAAACACTGCTAATATAAATACAATAAATGGGTTTTCTATCACTGCTGCAGCTTAAGAAGCAGCCTGGGCAGAAAAATAAGGACTTTCTTGAGCCATGAAAGGATTGAACTGTGATGAAAATACCAGAATGAATGTATTTATTTAATCATTTGCTCTCATGCTGTCTTCATTCTCTTTCCAGATCCACCTCTACACGTTGCTCCACCTAGTTTTTCTGTGCTCCAACCCCTCCACAGATAAGCCTTTTTTCTTCGCAGTATTAACGATCCGTGCTTATTTTGGCTCCTCTGCCTCTCTGCCGTGCCCCGGCTCTGCAACCTGCTCTTCAACCTTCTCTTCAGGCGGCTCTGCCCTCAGAGGCCCGGTGACTTGTTTTTGCTTTCTCTTGTACTTTGTAAAATAACTGCTAAGAATACTTTTGCCCTGCAGGTTGTTTTCTGTTGCAGAAATTTCTGGTGGAGGACACTGAGCCACTTCCTTAACCTTGGTGAGGATACATTTATTTTAAAACTCCAATCGAGGTGGCTGTGCTTATTTTTGGGTCCACGTTGCAAAAAACTAGCATCACACAAAGTGATGTCAAGGATACCAGTTTGTCAAGGGTAGCAACAGACGAATACTAGATAAAGTACTAGATATAGTCTACAGAAGTGCATTATTTATTTGATCTTTTAAGTATGATATTATTTTAAAAAATCTGTTTTTTACCTTATAGTGACATTTGCAAATGTATGCTCTTAGTCTCAGGTATCTGACTGTAGCTGCTCCCATAGACTAAATACAATGGATGAAGCATCAGTCACATGACCCATGGGTTTCTGCAGAGCAATTTTGAAGCCTCTTCTTCTTGTACTGCATGCAATTGTGTTGCCCGGGAAACCAATTGTCAATCAAAGTTAATTGAGACTATTCACGATGTAATAACTGCAGAGCTGCCGGGGGACGTTTACAGATTCTGTTTTGGTGTCAAAATCAAAGATTACAGCTGCATTTATCCAACACAGAGTTAGGATAAACGGTGGATTACTTCCCTTAGCTGTGTAGCATGATGATGACTGATGAGGAAGTATAAATGGCTAGCCATGTCTGAACGGTTGAATTAGAAATAAAAGTATTGCTTGATATATCTTTACCTTATTTGGAACAAAAAATTCTCAGAGCTGTCATGATTGTGAATCAAACGATAGGAGACCCAGACGTTTTTTTTTTTAACCAGACTGTAAATATGTTTATTTCCGCTATAAAGTTGGCACATTTTCACAAGGACTGACTTGTTTTTGCAGCCAGCCTCCAGTGGTCACTCAAGGAACTGCAGCTTTCCTGAGCTCTGCATTGGCCTCAATCAGGACGTTGGATGGCTACGGCTTGACTGTTACCAAGCTGGAGAAGCAGCATGTCCCTTTCACTTCAGCACTCACTCATGGTCGTCTTGCTTCAAGTACATCCTTCCTCAAGTTAGCAATATGGCTGACTTTGTACCCAGAAGCACATGCACAATAAGAGATGCCATTTTCTGCTAGTACTGCTTAACTTATGCTTGAAACCCAGTATTTTTAAAACCATTGTAGCACCACACAGTTTGACCACCACTAACATGATATAGCTGTTATTATCTTCCATCAGGTGCCTTATCAAGCACACCCTGAACCTTCCACAGGCTGCCCCCCTACGTAGCTGCTGTCTGAAGCAGCGGCAACAGCAGACCGCACTTCCTCCCTGTTTTGTAACACATCAGTGGCTTTAGCCAAAAGTGACATTGAGTCATTGTGATAGCTTTTATAAGAGTGAGATCTGTATTCATTTGTGTCCTCTCCAACACTGATACATCTTGGAAACCCACTAAAGTGTCCCTCATAAGCTCATCATGGAGTTGTCCACGAGTGCATACAGAGCAGTGAAGAAAGAGTGCCCTGATTTGTTGAAACTCGTCCATTCTTGTCCAGTTTTTATTTGAGACTAAATATGTCTTTTTCCACACAACCATACCATGACCACTGCTCAGCTGTTAAGTACAGCCCTCACAACACCTTTGTGTGAATTTGGTTAGCATCAGAGAAAGCACCCGACTATCTTGTCAAGTAAAATGCTCATATCCTCTCATCCACCTCTCCCATACTTCAAGGAGACAGAACGTTGTTGGAGGTTTGATTGTGACAGATGGTGTTACCACGGTTTCTTACCAGACTATCATGAGCTAGCATGTACAGTAGAGCCCTGCGTGGGACTGTTTTCTTCATCCCGCTCCCGCTGAATTTCTGACCATTACCGCCCGCAACGTGTGTGTTACACTCCCGCCCGCTCCCACAGTGTGTATATCCCCTCCCACCCGCATCCCACCAGCATCCAACCCGCATCCGCAAAACAAATGTATGCCCGCACAATAGAGATGCATTGATTAAGTGTCTTCTCCCGTCCCGCAAGAGAAATGTCCCAGTGTTTTTTTTAGCCGCCCGCAGCAAAGTTCAAAGAGTTGGGATCGCTGCGATCGTCCCTAGAACAAATGGGCCACTGCTCAGAGCAGCTTTGCTTTTGACATCATATTAGCAGCAATAAACTATGTAAGCTAACCAATTTTATTTAGCAGCTAACGTTACTATTGGCTAACAACATGCAACCATTTACCCTACCACGCCCACCCATTAACTGTATGCCCACACACCTGTGTGGAGTTAATGCTCATGGCAGTGCTCCTGAAGTGCTTTTGTCATACCGTGAACAATCAAATTTCTTATCTATCGCTGGACAAACAAACTTTATACTTGGAAACTGTGTTTCCCCCGTGCATGATTTCACTGGCTAGCCCTCGCTGGACTAATTCCATGTTAACCATCATCCCGGTTGCTAATGTTGGAGCATGAAACGTTGAGACATCCCAGCCTTTGACACTCCCTTCACAACACATGGAATCCACACTCCAGTCCGCCAATGCTTGACGCCACTCCATTCACTACACTTCCAGTGCGTTATAAAGGGTATGCATCACTTTCCCACTGGACCACGTCCCCTTACTGGCACTGAGTGGCCAAACATCAGCAAAAATGGCTGCAACTAGCGGAGAAGACGGGATAACAGCCAATTGTCGGTTTAAATTAAAGGCAGTTGGACTTGACATTGACCCGTACAGTTACCCCAAGAACCAGTGGTCCATGGACGTTAATATTCGGCCACGATTCCAGTTTCCTGATATTTACAGTATATGTACTTAATTTCTACACCGGGGAAATACAAAAGGCATACAGTCTTGACACTTGGTGAAATTGTTGGTGAAATTAAAGTGATGAGGACACTGAACTTTATGATTTGACCGTTTAACGTTACTACCCACAAATCCAACATTACCTGGTACAAAATGGGAACCGCAAATCCATGTTTCGGTGCCTGGAATCCAGTTGTATCTGTGAATTACAGCGATCCATTTGTCTCTCTTAAGCTTATTTTCGGCAGTCTGTAAAACTATAACTCCAATTTCTTGCTAAATCTATGAGTACAGTCGATCGCACAACAGCTCTTTCCCATTTTAGATGTTTTCCAGTTGCTCAAACTGGAAGTTTACGCTGACACTCAGTCTTTCTGCCACTCAGTCTTTCTGCCACTCAGTCCTTCTGCCACTCAGTCTTTCTGCCACTCAGTGGGCGTAACCCGCTGTGAAGTCACATCTGTGACGTCATGCGCATTCCCTCTATAGGGGTGTACAGTAAGGGTAGTGCAGATTGGAAACTGCTGGCGATGTAAACAGAAATTCCCCATGGCTTAACCACCTCATTTACGTGCTAAATTCAGCATTTGCAGCCTTTGAAGAACACCCCTTTATAGACTCTGGAGTTATACACCTCTGTCTTGGTACAGAGTTTATGAGTAGTGTTAACCAAAATGTTGTCCTGTGCAGTCCAATGTATACATGTTGGTGGCAGTATATATCGTAGTTACCACTGCAACACAGCAATATGATTGGTAGAATCTGATCCTCATTGAATTTGTTCTGGAGGGTTTTTTCAGTGTTTTAACATTTAATGTAATAAAGATGAGCCTAAAATCTACATTCAATGGCTTCGTCTCTAACTTCCCCTCTATTAGTTGACCTCCCACCAAGGAAGTATAAACAGTTCTGTAAAACAGGCAGGAATTAAAAATTACAAACATGTCGTCTAAATATACTGTCCTTGAATCAGTTTTTAAGCGACTAAGGTAATGGGCCAACAATAACACTTACTAATAGTTAACACACTGACAGCTAGGAGAGTATGTTGCTCAGCACTTCTAACAGTTCTTTAAGGACCATTGTCATTCATTAGCACCATAGATGAGTGCATGCAGACGCTTGGCTTCGTGGGATGCATCTGTGCGGCTAAAATGCCAGGTTTCGGTCTGTTTTCAGATGTTCTGATGACATAAACGCCAGAATTAACCTGCAGTCTAACATTTCCCAGACAAGACACTGTTTACAATATGTCATGCTCTTTTTATTACAGCCCAGTGGGTCACGAGACAATGTTCTCATAGTGCCAGTCCCACGCCCGGGTAAAAGGGTAAACGAGGAGCGTGTCAGAAAGGGCATCAGACATAATGCCGGATGCCAAAACAGTTTGCGAAACATGATGATCTGCTAATGTGACCCCGAAGAGGACAAGCCGAAAAGAGAAGACATTCTTTTATTTACAGGACTGTCTCAGAAAATTAGAATATTGTGATAAAATTCTTTATTTTCTGTAATGCAATTAAAAAAAACAAAAATGTCATACATTCTGGACAGTTTAGGATTAAGATTCCCAGAATATTCTAATTTTTTGAGATAGGATATTTGAGTTTTCTTAAAGGCATTCTCCCTGATTCTCCCTGAGCTAGCCAGAATTTTGAAAGAGGCACCTCTAAGCCCCCCCCATTCGGTCCGAATGATACGGATTGGTCCAAGTCCAGGAAGGGAAAGAACCAATCAGATGTCTTCATTTTAAACCACGCCCCCCCGCTCCCTGTCCCATGCGCGCACTCGCTTCCAGCTCCCCGTGTCCACTTCCCACGGGTCCTCCTGGGCTCACAGTGTCCCAGTGTAACCCCCTCCCTCCCTTCTGCCACGGAGCCCAGTATATAGATATTATGTAGTTATTTCCAGAGCAGCTCGGTCCCCGCTGTGTGTGACCGGGGAGCGGGAGCCGTTAGTCCGCTGCTGCTGCTGCTGCTGCTGCTCTCTGCCCAGCAGCAGCCTCTGCAGCAGCAGCAGCCCGCAGGGACACGTGAACAGCCGCAGCCGTGAAAAGCTGCAGCAGCTCCGGCTCGGAAGCTGTATGGGGTCCGTGGGGATGTAGGCGTCTCACGGCGAGAGCGGAGAGCGCCGGTGCACGGCACGGCAGTGCAGGCTCTGTTGGCACAGCTACGCCGTAGGCGTAGACACCGTAGCCTACGGCGTAGCCGTGGCTTTAGAGCCTGCAGCGCACCGCAGCGCTGCCGTGCCGTGCACCGGCGCTCTCCGGGATGGAGACGCCGTTGGGCAGGATGCACGTTTGGGTGGGCACAGCCCCCCTCCCCTTTCCCCCCCTAAAACCGGCCTCGCTTACAGGTGAATGAGACATGGGGTAGTTTTGCTGTAAATGTGCTGTCCAAAATGTTTAATAATCGTATGCGCGTTCGTGTTTGTGGGGGCGTGGCTTTGGACGGAGCGCTCGTGGTAGGGGGCGGTGGGGGCGGGGCTTAGAGGAAGCGCCACTTTCAAATCTTGCTAGCTCTAGGAAGTTGCATAGAATAACTTTAAGCTGTAAGCCATGATCAGCAATATTAAAATAATAAAAGGCTTGTAATATTTCAGTTGATTTGTAATGAATCCAGAATGTATGATATTTTTGCTTACAGAAAATAAAGGACAATATTCTAATTTTCTGAGACAGTCCTGTATGTTCCAGTATGTCAGATTTGATGCAATAATGCTTAAAATTAGACTAGAAAACTAGACTTAAAATTAGATTGATATTTCTACTCGTGACACTTTACTGACAGGTAATAATATTATTATTAAAATTATTATTAGTAAAAATATTATTTTCTGACACTGCTATCAGGTAAGTAAGGTGCTCTACTCATACTGTGGTGCACCAACTCATCTGATCCCTCGTGCCCAGTGTTATATTTAGATGGCACATTTTCTATTGTAACCATTGAAACATAATTATTAAGGGTGCCAAATGTCCAGCTTGTGATTTTTGTATCATGAAATAATGTGATTTTATTTGTTTAGAAATTTGTGTGTTCCCTGCTTGACATTGACTTGCTTGTCTTTTCCCCAAAATCGATTTATCTTCACAATTTCTTTTAAAATCAATCAAAAAGTATATCATTCAAGAAACTTCCAAAATCAGTCCAGCACTTTTATGTTAAGCTAGTTACCCTCAAAAATCAGAAAAATAATGTAAGAGAAAAATAGAGAAAAATAAATTAAATTTAAATTTGACTCAGGTTCTCTGTAGAGAGTTTGAGCCAAAATGTTTCATATTTTCTTTACAACTTAATACACACATTTTACTGTTTCAGACCTGCAACACGGGAAAAAAAATTAAATTACTAACCCTAACCACGAAGCACCGTCAGTGAACACCAGATTTTACACTAGATATCTTTAGTGTTACAATGGTAGTTCTTTAGTTTTCCTAAGAAATAAACTTTCACAGACTTCCCTACTTTCTTCTATATGGTACAAGTGATGCCACACACACTGAACACTTTTCCAATCTGCATACTACACTATTAGTGCCTACTGAGTTTCCCAAAACGTGGTTTGCAGCGTGCAGAATGTAAAACACAGCACACCCGGCCCAATGTGGGGAAAAAATTTTATACTCTGTTGTAATGAGGAAAACTGTTGCCAGTATGCAGTATGTGACGCATACTGCAATATATGGGTAGGTTTCAATGTGTGGTTTTGAAAATTGTATTTTTCTATGTTTTTGTGTTAGCATAGTTTCCAGTTCTCTTGCTCCCGTAGATGTTTTTTTACTTCTTCATCTCACCTGCCTCTTATCAAACATATGTGCACCTCTGCAGAGCGTTGTTGCAGCTATACAGGACTGTCTCAGAAAATTAGAATATTGTGATTTTCTGTAATGCAATTAAAAAAACAAAAATGTCATACATTGTGGATTCATTACAAATCAACTGAAATATTGCAAGCCTTTTATTATTTTAATATTGCTGATCATGGCTTACAGTTTAAGAAAACTCAAATATCCTATCTCAAAAAATTAGAATATTCTGGGAATCTTAATCTTAAACTGTAATGAATCCAGAATGTATGACATTTTTGTTTTTTTAATTGGATTACAGAAAATAAAGAACTTTATCACAACATTCTAATATTCTGAGACAGTCCTGTAAATGTACTAATTTCAGGCCAACGAAATTCTCCTTTTTCCACTGACCTATACTTTACCTCTCCTTTTCCCATCACCTGCTCCCTGCCCATCTGAACATCATCACAGAAGCTTCAAATAAATGCTTTAATTATGTTTCACTTTTCATACATAAAAAGTTTAGCTTGTCATCTATGCATAATGGTAACATTTAGATGGGTTACCCTTCCTATTGCACAGTCGTACTTCCCGTCAGTACTCATGGGGATGCAAGATGGAAGTGAGATATTGTTCAAATCTGATTCAGCTGTACTTTCCAACGATCAGATTGTGTGCTGTGGAAAAGGGCTTTTAGCACCTGCTGAAAACACTCCCAAAGCATTATTCCACACTGAGAAGTATTGTATCTCTGAGGGATGTAACTGGTAATACTTAAGAAGCGTTATTCTATCTTTTTTATGCTCTTGTCTGTGCATGCATGTGTGCATGAGGGTGTTTGGGTGTGTAGGTGGAGGAGTCAGCGGGCAGTTGCCATGGTAATGAAGTATTTGCACTTGAGCTGTGGAATAGTATCATCCTCCCTCGAGGACAGTGGCTTCAAGGCTTGTAATTGGGCAGAGTCTTCTTTGTGGAGTGCCAAACAGACAACCGATGACCCAAGTGGTTGCTGTGACTTCCCGTTTAGGGCAAATGAGATGCTGGTTGTTAGAGGAGTTACGCAGACGGTCTAATCTGTGCAGAGCAGCATAGATTTCAAACACGGGGATCACTGTGCATTTATCAGAGAAGGATACCTGTACGGAGGACCAGTGTACAGTCAGTCAGTGAGTCAGTGTAAATAACAAAGTAGAAACACCTCTGCTGGAAACCTCCATCTCTACATTTCCACAGTTGCTTACCATTTTTGCTTTTAAAGAGAGTGTTCTCATAATACTTGAGTTTTATTCAACATATATACTCAACTGCTTGTTAACACATATTTTTAACCAGCCAATCACATGGCAGCACCTCATTATTATTGTACTCCAGAGGTGTCAAGTAACAAAGTACAAATACTTCGTTACCTTACTTAAGTAGAAATTTTGGTTATCTATACTTCACTGGAGTAATTATTTTTCAGACGACTTTTTACTTTTACTCCTTACATTTTCACACAATTATCTGTACTTTTTACTCCTTACATTTTCACGCAATTATCTGTACTTTTTACTCCTTACATTTTAAAAACAGCCTCGTTACTCTATTTCATTTCGGCCTTTAAATAAAAACTATCCAGTTAAATTGCTCCATCCGGATAGAGTGAATTTGGTTGTGGTTGTTTCAGATGTTCTTGTCCAGTTTTGTTCTTACATCCGTTCCCTCAGATTCCTGCAACTAAACTTGGATGTACATTCCAATAAAGGTTAGGATAAATGATAACATGCCTCTGAAGTTTGACTTTTTGCACTATTACAATACTTATAGGCAACTAGTCATCATATCTGCTGCTCTCTGAAACACATGTTAATGCTCAATAGTACACATATATGCTTCTTTAAGATATTTGCATTATACTAAGATGCATTCATTTTCAATGGCTTTTGTCCTTAATGGCTTTTTCCCCCCTTACATTACTTTTACTTTTATACTTTAAGTAGTTTTGAAACCAGTACTTTTATACTTTTACTTGAGTAAAAAAACTTGAGTTGATACTTCAACTTCTACAGGAGTATTTTTAAACTCTAGTATCTATACTTCTACCTGAGTAATGAATGTGAATACTGAAGACACCTCTGTTATACTCCAAATCTCTAGCTCCGCAGCTGCGGAACCGCAGATGAAACTCCACTTTCCATGAAGATGATCAACATCGTGCTATGAACATTTTGAAAACGTATAATTAGTTTTGTCTCTAGAACCTCAGTGTTGTCTCTAGTCCTGCCTTTTGCTGCAAAGCGGACTGACAAACCTCAGCCCCATTGAAATCTGGTTTTGCCCTGTGTTGCTGACATTAATGACGTTTATGTGCCAGATCAGTGCGATGGTGGTATAGTGGTGAGCATAGCTGCCTTCCAAGCAGTTGACCCGGGTTCGATTCCTGGCCATCGCAGCACTACTTTTATGACAAATCTGAATGTGCTTAGTTTATCGCAGTTGTTTCTCTGGAATTTGCAACTCTTAGAACTTCTTAACATGCCCTCCAACATGTAAATTATAACCACAATACAGAAGGTAAGACAAAATGTAAACATCCATGAATTGCCCTTTCTACGGTTATCTAGAAATTAAACCGGTTTTCTCAAGATCAACTTTTTGAATAGTAGACTGCAAGAACACAGACACATGGACAGTTTGTGTTTATAACTACTTATGTTGAATTACTTTATCCACTGCAATAAAATAATAAGTGATTTGTTCTGTGAAATAAAAAAAAAATCCTAAATTTGTATGTATTATTTTGCCCTGCGTTGATGGCAGACATTCATCCATCAGGTTTGGATTTTGGAGGGATAGAAAGACTTCCACTGGATACGGGGCTGGATATGCCACGGTTTGCCACCTCACTACTTTCCTCTCAGGACCAGCCACCAAAGGGGATGTAGCTCAGTGGTAGAGCGCATGCTTTGCATGTATGAGGCCCCGGGTTCAATCCCTGGCATCTCCATTAATTCTGTTAAGAAAGCGTAACCAGCAACACTGATTGTTACATACAGTAAAAGATTAATTATGTTCAGAGTTAGACAAACAAGATGAATTGAACTGGCTGCCACAACCATCAATATGGATCAGCATTCATTGAGCAGTTGCCTTCTATCGCAGTCACTAAATCTGAGTTACTATTATATTTGAATTAAATATTAACGATACTATGATTTTTACAGTCTGCATTGATTGAAAAAATAAGTTTAATCACTTTTAGCCTCAACTCCAATCTAGTCTGTTGCAGTGATGGTGTACATAAGGACATCTCCCACATTTCACTGTATTTAACATCAATGCCTTCAAAAAGCTTTAATGGTCATGAGGAGTATATATGGGACACATACATGCATTTACACTCACCGGCCACTTTATTAGGTAAAATAACTGCTCCAACTGCTCTTCGACGAAAATGTCTAACCAGCCAATCACATGGCAACAAATCAATGCAATTAGGCACGTAGACATGGTCAAGACAATCTCCTGTAGTTAAGACCAAGCATCAGAATGAGGAAGTACGGTGATTTAAGTGATTTTGGACGTGGCATGGTTGTTGGTAACAGACGGGCCGGTCTGAGTATTTCAGAACCTGCCAATCTACTGGGATTTTCACGCAAAAACCTCTCTGGGGTTCACAGAGAGTGGTCGGAAAAAGAGAAAATATCCAGTGGGCGGTAGTTCCTTGGGGGCAAATTCCTTGTGGATGCCAGAGGTCAGAAGAGAATGGCCAGGCTGGTTGTAGCTGATAGAAAGGCAACAGTAACTCAAATAACCACTGGTTACAACCGAGGTCTGCGGAAGAGCATCTCTGAATGCACAACACGTCGAACCTTGAGGTGGATGGGCCTCAGCAGCAGAACCACACTGGGTACCACTCCTGTCAGCTAAGAACAGGACACGGACGCTACAATTCACTCACTCAGACATTTTGAAAACATATAATTAGTTTTGTCTCTAGAACCTCAGTGTTGCCTCTAGTCCTGCCTTTTGCTGCAAAGCGGACGGACAAACCTCAGCCCCATTGAAATCTGGTTTTGCCCTGTGTGTCTGGAATCATGACGTTGATATTACACATCTGTGCGATGGTGGTATAGTGGTGAGCATAGCTGCCTTCCAAGCAGTTGACCCGGGTTCGATTCCCGGCCATCGCAGCACTACTTTTGTGACAAATCTGAATTTGCTCAGTTTAATGCAGTTGTTTCTCTGGAATTTGCAACTCTTAGAACTTCCTGTCTTAACAGTAGTATAAAGTATAACCAGAATACAGAAGGTAAAACAAAATGTAAACATCCATGAATTGGATGCAATTTCTACGGTTATCTAGAAATTAAACCTGTTTTCTCAAGATCAACTTTTTAAATAAACAGTAGACTGCAAGAACACAGACAAACAGACAGTTTGTGTTTATAACTACTTATGTTGAAGTACTTTATCCACTGTTTTTTTTTTTCAATTTTTTTTCTTTCGTTTTTTCCCTTATAAATATCAACAGTCACGTTCCATTACAGACCTAAATGTGTACTAGTCTGTGCATATCAATAAATATATGTGCAATGATGCGTCTGTTGTTCAATACAACTGATCAGACCAAGCGCAGACACAAGCTGCTCTGATCCAGACGGTGGAGTTGGAACAAACTGTCACACAATGTCGAGAGAACGAGACAGATTCAGGAAATTTCCATCAGGGGATGAAAAAAGAAAAAAAACTAAAGAAAATGGAAGAGTTTAATGCCTCTCTGAAAGGCTCGTTTGATAAATTTGTTACAAAAATCACCGGGCGTCAGCAGGTGTTGTGTGCTGCTGACGCCCCACCTCTGGTCATCCCGCTGCTGCTTCCACCTGCCTGCTGTGCTGTTGACGTCCCTGACTCCCCCAGTCTGGCCTTCGGCAGGAGGGTCCCCCCTTATGAGCCTGGTCCTGCTCAAGGTTTCTTCCCTCCTAAAGGGGAGTTTTTCTTGCCACTGTTTGGCTTAAGGTTTTTCTCCCACTAGGGGAGTTTTTACCTGCCATTGTTTATATAATAATTGCTCGGGGGTTTATGTTTATGTTTATGTTTATGTTTATGTTCATGTTCTGGATCTCTGGAAAGCGTCTAGAGACAACATCTGTTGTATTAGACGCTATATAAATAAAATTGAATTGATCCGACCGGGTCTCCAGCAGCTGTGGGGCCCCGCGTCGAGGCAAGAGATGATGATGAGGCAGGAGAAGGTATCCAGTATTTTGCTAATTGGAGAGTTAAAATTGCGCATATAGACACCCGATCCGACCTGAAAAATCCCCAAAAAATTTAGCCATTTCGCACAGGGCCTCGCAAATCTCTCAGGCGGCTCTGATGCCACCTCACTACTTTCCTCTCAGGACCAGACATGGAAGGGGATGTAGCTCAGTGGTAGAGCGCATGCTTAGCATGTATGAGGCCCCGGGTTCAATCCCCGGCATCTCCATTATTTGTGTTAATTAACCTCTTAAAGTAAGAAATAGTAATCAGCAATCCTAATCTTTCTGCCTATGCTTAACCGAGCTAGTGACTGCCCCCTTCCGGAAGTGAAGAGCGGGAATAACTACAGTCTCAGCATCACAGAAGAGGGAGACTTTGCTGCATCTAACCTGCAACAAGATCAGCTTAGTATGTACGACATCTACAGATCTGCTGCATCGTTAGTATGGGTGTAACGATACACTAATCTCTCGATACGGTATGATACACGATATTGAGGTCACGAGCAGTATTTTTTTAATAACATATGACTGGAAAAAATTGTCTTTTATATGAAAGACAGAAAATACAACCAAATGCTGTGCATTTGCCCTATTGTTACAGTTTGTAATGCTTTATAACTGTTTCAGTTTTAAAGAGAAAGCCAGGCCTACCATTTTCCACAAACTGAACTAAAAGTAAATGTCAGGTTTGCATTTTGCATCTTCAGTTTCATACAAGTACAAATATTTTGCCACAAACTGAATAGTTTCTCTCATGTATGACTTGACTTTTTTCTTTTCCAGAAATTTAACAACTAAAATTAACTAAATAAATAAAATTAAATAAATAAACTATGAAAGTCCCAAACTCCAAATGCAACATGACTGTTATTTATCTTGTGCCAGAGCTCAAAGCTTCACATGCTCCAGCCTGAGGCCGTAAGGTGAACCCGTTATCGTTTCATCCTCCCACCTTTGGGGACGACACAATCTTTACATCATAAAAAAGATTGATTCCTGCTCACCTTAGAAGTAAAAGTTCTGAGCTCAAAACCCCCAAGAGTCCCGTGATCGGGACCAAAACGGTACTAGTTTCTTCTGAGCGTAGTCAGATTTTGGTCCGCGGGTCGAGGTCGTCACGTGATCCCGCTGCACCAATAGATGTTACTAGTAAACACAATATATTCATATTAATAACCCAATATCAGCTACAGTTTGTCACCTCCACGACACGTATCGTTACGTTTTTGTATTGCAAAATTTCGTGGTACCATATATTGTTACACCCCTAATCGTTCGCGTCCATTTTTTCGCATCTTAACGTCCTCCTTCGCGCTTGTTTAATAATTGTACTGGAAGAACGCCAACGTGAAAGTGCGTCTGGCGCCACCTAGTCGAATGCAACTCACTCAATAATGGATTGTTTTCTCACGCATGTATACTTGGATTTCTCTGAACCTCCAGTTCAATCCTTAGCTAGATAAACACTACACAACCATTGATCAAACATATTAATGACGGAGAACTTTGTACTGATTACCATATTGAATTAATGGATTTCATTGTTTTCTGTATGCTTGATGGATTCATGAATTTGATAAGTCACGTTGCCCTATAAGAAAATGTCATGATCCAAGTATTCATGCTCCTGTGAGACATCAATAATCGCTATTAATATTAATCCATCTGAAACACAGACATACATTAAGCAGTGACTGACTATCAGCACAGGCTTCCTGTTACGGATTCTAGTCATATGCTCCTTTATGTAATGAATGTAACATTGTGTGTCTTTGAAGGTGATTTCCAATACATCCAGTATAACGTGCGATTCATTAGAAATACACTAGCATGGTAGTTTTGTTACATAAACCATGAATTGATATGATATAACACACTGATGTAGATAAGTCGAACTCAAAACAGCTAATTTAGCAAATTGCAATGAGATTGTGGAGTTAAATTTCAATGCCTGCACAATTCACAGTAAAATGGGAAAAATGAGATATCACTCCAACATTTTGGACACAAGAGCCTATCACAGCATGATTTTAAAAACTGTCACTGATCACATTCATAATCAGATTAAGAAAACCACCTGATGGGATAAAATATCATATGTTTTCCTCTACAACAGAAGAAAAGAGCCAGCTAGCCAGACACACTTCCGTTTAAAGCCGTCATAACCGCACAAAAAACAAATAAATAAAATGAAAAGTATTTTATCGGAACGGTTGAAAAATGGAAGTCCTATTTGAACCTAAAATGATTTTCTGTATGTGTTTGGTAGAAGAAATATGCCATTGTTTTTGTATTTCCCCTCTGCACAAAAAGAATGGACTTTTGAGTTATGTAAGAATGGGAGACATCTTCCATCTTCCTACGGAACGCTTAGGATCTACAAGAAACAGAGTGAAGGATCTAAAATCCTCTAGCACCACAATCTGCACACATGGACACTAAGGACCCAATATATTTTGATAAAAATGTAACCCGGACCCATCCAATCTTGTTTCTACAATATGCATTTCTTTACACCTGTGATGACCCTGTCTGTTTTATGTTTTGTTTTTGTTGAAAAACTAAATAAAAATAAAATATTAAAAAAAAGAAAAGTATTTTATCTTCCACTGGAGTGCTGCCTACTTTGAGATAGCAGCTAATTTAGTGAACTTCCTTCCTCTTAGAATCTGCTGTATATCCAGGACCTGTGAGCTGAGGGAACACTGGTAAAATTGTGATTATCATTTTTATGTACGCACATATTATGGCAGACATTTGGCATCAGAAGCCATTATTATTCATCCATGTAATTCTGAGAAATAAAAATAAATGGCCTAGCCCTGCTTGATGGGTTCCTATAAGACTGCTTTGCACCCAGTGTAAAAAACCCACAGCTGATTCTCCCAGTTATTACCTAACTATGGAAACCTGAAGACAGTGAACATTTTGTTCTGGCGCTAGTACAGCCCTGTCCCACGTTGGGAAGTTGTAACAGAGGCTTAACAATGTCTAAACAAGTGCTGTGTGAAAGGACATGACCGGAGCGCGATGATGGCAGTAAACTCTGTGCAGAGGATGAAATCAGCACATCATGGAGATGGTGAAAGGCTGCTTGTTGTCACAACACCTAACCAAAATCTTCAGGGACATGGATACGGAAAGGACAAAGCTCAGGTGACGAGCAAGATAGAAATGTTGCAGAAAAAAATGCAACCGCAACTCTCAGTGTCAGACCCTCGCTGGGCTGTATAGAGGGAATGTGCATGACGTCACAGATGCAACTTCACAGCACGTTACGCCCACTGAGTGTCAGAAAGACTGAGTGTCAGAAAGACTGAGTGGCAGCGTAAACTTTCAGTTTGAGCAACTGGAAAACATCTAAAATGGGAAAGAGCTGTTGTCAATTTGTCAATTTATGATTGTCATTTTGTATCAGGTAATGTTGGATTTTTGGGTAGCTAACGTTAAACGGTCAAATCATAAAGTTCGGTGTCCTCATCACTTTAATTTCTACAACAAATCCTGCCTTGAAGTCGGACCAAGCGTCAAGACTTTTGTAAGCCTTCAAGCTTCGTGTATTTCCCCGGCGTAGAAATAAAGTACATATAAATATCAGAAACTGGATTTGTGACCAAATATTAATGTCCATGGACCACTGGTTCTTGGTAACTGTACCAAATATTAATGTCCATGTACCACTGGTTCTTGGTAACTGTACCAAATATTAATGTCCATGGACCACTGGTTCTTGGTAACTGTACCAAATATTAATGTCCATGGACCACTGGTTCTTGGGGTAACTGAACCAAATATTAATGTCCATGGACCACTGGTTCTTGGTAACTGTACCAAATATTAATGTCCATGGACCACTGGTTCTTGGGGTAACTGTACGGGTCACTGTCAAGTCCAACTGACTTTAATTTAAGCTGATAATCAGCTGTTATCCCGTCTTCTCCACTAGTTGCAGCTGTTTCTGCCACTCAGTGTGAGTAAGGGGCTGGTCCAGTGGGAATGTGACGTTAATGCATAATCTCTATTATAACGTCTGCCACCCGACTTGGGTGCTGGCACCAGCAACCCGGAACAGCCGTCAACTGAGGCCAATCCAGCATCTCCACGCCTGCAGGAGCAGAATCACCACATACACCAGAAGCAATGGCAAAACTGAAGCCAGTACTGATGTGGGATGATCTTGTTATTCAGTCAGTCAACCCCGTGGTATTCTGGAGTCAATGGGAACCCAATCCGTTCAAAAGATAAAGCTCAGCCAAAATGATCAATATCCCTGCTGTGGGACCAATAAATGATCTTATCATAAATGATGTCCTACAATGTGATGGTGATCCTGAGCACATGGCAAAGTCTTCAGCAGAGCTGCTGAAAGCATCAAGGTGTCATTAGTCAAAGCTCACAAAGCTCCATGAACAGAAAACTGAAAAGAAGATTGTGGCAAAGTTCCCTCACAACCAGGTGAAGGCCGCCTGGATCAGGAGAGGTTAAAGGGTGGTACAATGTGAGAGACGCTGACATCTTACAGAAAACATTTACCTCAGGTGTTGTGATGCTGAATGTGATTCAACAAGCTATCCAACTACCGAACTGCTATTGAATAACAGCACCTATCTGCAACTTCATTTCTATGCAAACAGTGAGGATTTACCTATTTTTCATTGCTTCTGCATGTTGGTTTTTGTCATTTATTGTTCATCTGAGGTTGTATTTATCTAATGTCAAAACTTGGTAAGAACCACATTGTTTTTTTTAATGATTATTATTATTATTATTTAATTATGTCCTGTTGCGTAGAAGTTTATAAATGAAAGAGGATGAACTTTCTCTTTCACATAATGTAATGGTCCAGTCTCATAAACAATGATCCATCACAGGAGGAAGCTTCCTGGCGCACGCCGAACAAACTGCCAGTGCAGTAAAGACAGAGCAAAGATATAAACAAAGTGGAATGAATCGGCAGCGTTCCAGTGAAGAAGAAGAAAGTGTTCACCTTTTCAGAGCTATCCACGCTCATCAGGACGGAAAAATAAGCACTGCAGGATTAATGTCAATTATGCAAGGCGACTACACTTGTGCGGAGCAGCGGTGCATTACCTCTACATCACGAATCAGTGGCAATTCTTCCACTAAATCCACACCTTGCTTTGAGGATTTTGATGAATGCGAGCAGACATCATCTAATGCTCCAAAGCGGCCCGCTAATCTGCACGAGTACAGGAAACATGGCTCGTGATAGTTCAGAGCCGGATTTAACAAGTCATTCCAGGCGGGGTTTTGAAACCCTTGAGGGTAAAAACTGACATTTACAGTCTGTGATTTATCTTAACTGTGATAATTGATGCACTGTTAATAAAACACATGTTCCACTTTTTCACTCGTACCACAGCGCTCGGCTTCTTCGTGAGCCCTGAGGTAAGATAATGGACGAATCGTAGTGTTCGTGACTGCTGAGGTAACTTAAGATTGGTCCCATGGTTGGAGGGGGACACGGTATGAATACATTTCACGAGTGAGAACACTTCTCGACACGGGGGAAGAGTATGCCTGGATATGCTGAAACTAGAGAGCTCTGACTTTCATGCCCCAGGGGCTTTCCCTGAAAAGTTAACATCTTAGATATTTGGTTTTGTAGATAGGACTCCGGCTGTGATCAATAGAAGGAATGTGCATGACGTCAGACATGTGACTTCCCAGCGGATTACGCCCACTGAATGGCAGAAAGACTGAGTGTCAGAAAGACTGAGTGTCAGAAAGACTGAGTGTCAGAAAGACTGAGTGGCAGCATAAACTTCCAGTTTGAGCAACTGGAAAACATCTAAAATAGGAAAGAGCTGTTGTGCGATCGACTGTACTCATAGATTTGGCAAGAAATCCGAGTTATCTTTTTACAGACTGACGAAAAATAAGCTTAAGAGAGACAAATGGATCGCTGAAATTCACAGAAACAACTGGATTCCAGGCACCGAAACGTGGATTTGTGGTTCCCATTTTGTATCAGGTAATGTTGTATTTTTGGGTACTAAAGTTAAACGGTCAAATCATAAAGTTTGGTGTCCTCATCACTTTAATTTCACCAACAAATCCTGCCTTGAATCAGAATCAGAATCAGAATCAGCTTTATTGGCCAGGTTCGAACATTGTCCAACAAGGAATTTGACTCCGGTAATTTCGCTTTTTGGACCAAGCGTCAAGACTTTGGAAGCCTTCAAGCTTTGCTTCATGTATTTCCCCGACATAGAAATTAAGTACATATAAATATCAGGAAACTGGATTTGTGGCCAAATATTAATGTCCATGGACCACTGGTTCTTGGTAACTGTACCAAATATTAATGTCCATGGACCACTGGTTCTTGGTAACTGTACCAAATATTAATGTTCATGGACCACTGGTTCTTGGTAACTGTACCAAATATTAATGTCCATGGACCACTGGTTCTTGGTAACTGTACCAAATATTAATGTCCATGGACCACTGGTTCTTGGTAACTGTACCAAATATTAATGTTCATGGACCACTGGTTCTTGGTAACTGTACCAAATATTAATGTCCATGGACCACTGGTTCTTGGGGTAACTGTACGGGTCACTGTCAAGTCCAACTGCCTTTAATTTAAGCTGATAACCGGCTGTTATCCCTTGTTAACTTGTTGCAGCCATTTATGCCAGTTGGATGTTTTGCCACTCAGTGTGAGTAAGGGGGCTGGTCCAGTGGGAAAGTGAAGTCAATGCAGACCCTCTATTGGTGGGATAATGACATGAACATAAACATGACTGTAAATGTAGTTTTGCAATGATCAAAAATGTATAAAAATCCTTCGATAAGATATTCTTATGAAAAAAGCATATATTGCCCTGAAATCTGACATTTTTCCGCATGAACTTGCCATTAAGGAAGTGTAGGTGACCTTTACCAACAGCACTGATCCATGACCACACACTCACACACCGTGGCTTCTATCTGCCATCGTTGTCTGGATAGTCCTTTTTGTCTTTGGTCCTGATCATTCGGTGCCAATTCCTTGTGAGACAATCTTTAAAAAAATGTCCTCCTGTCGAGATACATGTTTCTAAAGTGTAATAATGCGAGTGGATGCCTCCGAACCCAGAGATGCTGGTGTTGCCTCTGGAGACAACCAACACCAGGACTGTTTTGGCAGAGTAGAATTTTAAGTGGTATTTGTGAATGTTAGCAAAAGTATTGGAGGAGTGCTTGACAAAATATTCACTTGTTCATGTGGCATCAACTATTGGCTGCTTGGGTTGGGATGATCGTTTTAGTTGCAGAACTGATAATGTATCAAAGATCACCGGTGTTCAGCTTAGGCTTGCGCACTTCTCCGGTGAAAAATTCCTCCAGATTCATTGAATTGTCTTGACAAAATGCAGTTAAGGAAATATACAAATCATTGTTGCTCTTATTTGAAGAATATTGATTCATGGACTCTGCTGGGGTCCCACGTCACCATGACAATCACCTGTGCAGTAGTTTCTGCATAATCAAGTATTGTACATGCTAAAATATATATATATATATATATATATATATATATATATATATATATATATATATATATATATATATATATATATATATATACACATATATACATATATACACATCATTTGATACTATCTGCAAAGAAATTAAGAAGAAGAAAAGAAATCATGGTGATTTTCCCTCACCACTCCAACTTTTTTAATTTTGGGGTTGCAAAAAAATGAGTGTATGTGTTTCCTTAAACTATTGTGTGTGCAGTAGTTTCTGCATAATCAAGAATTACGTGCTAAATGAGACATGATGGATGCTGTGCGCCCTGAGGCAGTGAAGTGCGTAACAGATTGCTTATCAGACTCATCCAATCAACTCAGAGCATTACACACTGATGGAACATCAAAGCTGATGCTAAAACTTATCTGTCTTTTTAATTTACTTTTTTAAATGATCATACCTTGCCCTGTAAGATAAGTTAAAGACTATGAACAGCCATTAAGGCTTTGACAACTTGGCCTCAGTGTGATCTTTCGCAGGAGAAGTGCTGCTTATCTTACCATTTTTCTGTAATAAGTTGCTTCACTTGTGACTGATTTTCTAGCCTCGCTGCACAACTGCTGACTTACAGTATCACTAACATCATTATTAAAGCTAATCTCAGAAAACAAATATCAGCTGAAAGATACATCATCATTTAGATGCTAGTATTTTCAGACGGTTCTAATGATTAAATGATTAATTATTTTAACACTTTGTCGTAATAAAAGGGTCAACAATTATTTTTTTTAATTATATTACATTAATTGAAATTTGATTTCTTAGGAAAAAGGGACAGATGAAACAAGCTTAGTCTTCTTCCTGTTCCCTTTCATTCAAGGAAAGAGATTTGTTGTAATTATATTGAACTGTTTTGTTTTTCTTTTAATGAATGAAATAAAGAAATGAAAAGAAGGAGGGCGACGCGTGCTCTTACTTTGACTGTCAAACTTCCTGATGATTGTGTCCAGGAAGGTGTTCTGCGGGGCCACATGGCCCCTCCGGACAGGCATCCTGGCTGTTAGTCCTGGACTTCACAACACTTCTTACTTTTAATAAAAACACCCCGGAGGTGCGTTTTGGACCAAACGCAGCAAATACGCACGACGCTCCCTGCGCTCCCTGGACGCGCAGCAGCAGCAGAGATTTCAGAGACAGAAATCTGGGGAACAAAGTTGTCCTCAACTTGTTCGGATAGTCAGTGTAGCCTGGAAAGATGTCCAGGAGATGATGAGGGAAGGGTTCTGGGGATCCGCGGTGCGCGCACAGCGGAGCGGAGCCGGTTCCCGGGTTGGAGGAGAGAAGGTGCTGCTTGTGTCCCCGGGGGACAGGGACGCCTGTCAGGTGGTGTTTCCAGCAGCTCTCACACCTGGAGTCCGGCAAAGCTCTCCTCCTGCTGCCCAGGAGCGGCCGAGCCGACCGGAGCCATAGTTGGAGCTGCGCTGCGCGTCCCCGCCGCGCGTCCCCGCGCCGCGTCCTGGAGCTGCGCGTCTGGCTGGAGAGGAGAAGAGCGCAATAGTGATTAAAACGCACCAGACACGCGCAGACCGGCTGCCTGCTCGTCCTAGGTGTCTGTCTGTCTGTCTGCCTGTCTGTCTGTCTGTCTGTCTGTCCTCCTCCCGGCTGTGCGCGCGGCCGGGTGGCGTGTGCGCCTCCTTTAACCCTTTACTGAGCAGGGAGGCGCGGCGGCGCGCACTGGTCCCGATTCTCCAAATACACGAAAAGAAAAGCTCTAGGACTCGAGGTTACAGCTTCACAAGTCCTAGTTAAATCAGGCTACAAATACAAAAAAAAAAAAAAAAAAAAATAATAATAATAATAATAATAATAATAATAATAATAATAATAATATATATATATATATATATATATATATATATATATATATATATATATATATATATATATATATATATATATATATATTAAAAGAAAAAATATATATATAGGCCTATATATGCCTTAAGTTTTTACCAACATGGTATTAACCATTAATATATATATGCAGACAGAAAAAGGAAAAATACACATTTTTAATTGGTCAAATAGTATATAAATAAATAAATACAATTATATTTCTCGTTTTTGAAATAATCTGCCTCACAAATGACAACGTGGCTCTCGGGTTTGTTGCTGTTATAGTCTTTTAGATAAAACATAAAGATGGTTTGTGTAGCAGACAAGCACACACCTGCTCCGGCTGCAGACGCAGATTGTTAACAAGTGTTGTTCTTCATGGACGACTCACGCCCACCCACTTGCTCCGTCTGCCCTAATTAGGCTGCTACTGCTCTTTGAGATAGAAACTCGTCCTTGGTGTTTCCGAGTGTTTCCAAATGCAGCAGTCCCCGACTCCCCGGCCACCTGAACCGTCGGGTTTACAGGAGAAGATGCTGCTTTGTTGCAGCTCGGTCTGGACGGGGATTCACCACTGCTGCTCAGCTACGTCACAGGCCGGGGTTCCCCCCTCCGACACGCGCCCGGTGCTGCCTTCACGGGCGTCGGAGAGGATCGTTTCAGCTCAACTACACGCTCGCTCTGTCTACACACCACCTTACAGGCTACACGTGCTGTGTGCAATTCATCTAAATATTTGAATAATATTTAGACATTGAACACGTGTAATTACAGAAGAGTATTAGGGCCATGCAGGAGAAGAAATATATGAGAGGGGAGGATTTGTTTTTTATAGTGCACTTCGAGAAAAAAGTCGAAATGTCGAGAAAAAAGCCGAAATGTGGAGATTAATGTTGAAATACAATTTTGAGGAAAAAAGTTGAAATTTCGTGAATAAAGTAGACATTTCGCCTTTTTTCTTGACATTTTGACTTTTTTCTCGACATTTTTTGACTTTTTTCTCAACATTTCGACTTTTTTCTCAACATTTCCACCTTTTTTCGACATTTTGACTTTTTTCTCGACATTTCGATTTTTTTCTCGACATTTCGATTTTTTTTCTTGAAGTGCATAATGAAAAAAAATCTTCCTCCTAAAATATTATTTTTATTTTTCTCCTGCCTGGCCCTAAAACCCCTCTGTATGTAATGCTTCTTTATGTAACACTAAACCAGGGCACGGTTAGGATTGGGCCTCTGGAACTGAAATAAATCAGCCTTCCTACTCTAGAAAATTAAGAATTGAGTGTGTGTGTTGATTATGACATAAACGATAAGCATAATAAAATGTATGCATTGGATGGTACAAACTTACGAGGGGCTTTGCACTGACTGCTGAGATAAAAAACTATTTCTAAATCATTGCAATAAATCATAAATAAATCATGTCCATTACAACGATTGGCTCAGGGACTCGAAATGGGGAGATTCTTTAAAATGATGAAGTGTGCATGCTAATGTCCATCCTAGCTGTGTCTCTGCATGTCTCTAATTGGCAGCTAATATTGTAAATGGCCAAAAGGCAAGCAGGCTCCCTCGCTGTGGCCCTTTGGGTTAAATTAGAATTAAGTGCGCCGTGACTTTTTCTTTTCCTGACTGCACTTGAAGGCATCAGCAGTGAGAAACATCCACATACCAACTCCGTCTCTTCAGTCTAGTCAAGGGGCAACTTTAGAAAAGAGCCTCCGTCAAGACTTTTGCTCACATGTCTGGGTAAAGTTTGACAACCTATTTTTTTTGTTAGAACACATCTATAGAAGGAATTTTAGAGGTGTTGTCATTTTGAATTTTTTTGCTGGTGACGACTAGAGGCGCTAGAATATTCAAGATCTCAATTCAGGCATATGGTCAGTTGCAAAACGGCCGTGCAGCTCCATGAATGCGTTAATATAGAATGCAAAAAAAAAAAAAAAGATGCTTATTATGTGTGTGTTAAAAACGCCTATGAAAAAGTCATATTTTTAACCAATAGTGGACAAAATATAGCAATACAATTAAAAAAAAAGTTTTTCAATTGATGTTTTATTAATTTCCCTAAATATAAAATCTTGAACATTGAAGATTTTGCATATAAACTGTACATTTTGACCATTATTGTGACCGTATGCATGAATTGAGTATTTGAATGTTACAGCGCCTCCAGTCGTCACCAGCAAAACAATCCAAGATGACAACACTCCTATTATTCCTCCTAGGGGTTCCTTCTAACAAAAAAATAAGGTTGTCAAACTTTACCCAGAAGCGTGAGCAGAGTTATCAATCTTAGGGTTTGCCCCCTGACTATTCACTAAACAACATTTCTATACCTATTTTGCTGTGAGATGCTGAGACATAAGGGGCACTAAGGGTCAGTAAGGGACATTAAGGGACAGTAAGGATCAGTAAGGGACATTAAGGGTCAGTAAGGGACAGTAAGGATCAGTAAGGGACATTAAGGGTCAGTAAGGGACAGTAAGGATCAGTAAGGGACATTAAGGGTCAGTAAGGGACAGTAAGGGACATTAAGGGGCAGTAAGGGTCAGTAAGGGTCAGTAAGGGACAGTAAGGGACATTAAGGGACAGTAAGGATCAGTAAGGGACATTAAGGGTCAGTAAGGATCAGTAAGGGACATTAAGGGTCAGTAAGGGTCAGTAAGGGACATTAAGGGTCAGTAAGGGACAGTAAGGGACATTAAGGGACATTAAGGGTCAGTAAGGGTCAGTAAGGGACAGTAAGGGACAGTAAGGGACATTAAGGGACAGTAAGGATCAGTAAGGGACATTAAGGGTCAGTAAGGGACAGTAAGGGACATTAAGGGTCAGTAAGGGACAGTAAGGGACATTAAGGGGCAGTAAGGGTCAGTAAGGGTCAGTAAGGGACAGTAAGGGGCAGTAAGGGTCAGTAAGGGACAGTAAGGGGCAGTAAGGGTCAGTAAGGGACAGTAAGGGACATTAAGGGACAGTAAGGATCAGTAAGGGACATTAAGGGTCAGTAAGGGACAGTAAGGGACATTAAGGGTCAGTAAGGGACAGTAAGGGACATTAAGGGTCAGTAAGGGACAGTAAGGGGCAGTAAGGGTCAGTAAGGGACAGTAAGGGACATTAAGGGACAGTAAGGATCAGTAAGGGACATTAAGGGTCAGTAAGGGACAGTAAGGGACATTAAGGGTCAGTAAGGGACAGTAAGGGACATTAAGGGTCAGTAAGGGACAGTAAGGGACATTAAGGGGCAGTAAGGGTCAGTAAGGGTCAGTAAGGGACAGTAAGGGACAGTAAGGGACATTGAGGGACATTAAGGGACAGTTATTCCCTCCATTTCTGCTCATTCAGGCCAAAACCAACACTGCTGCTTCTCCGTGAACTAATTCATCAAAACGGCCGTGCAGCTCCATGAATGCATTAATATGTTTTTCTTTCCCCCTTTTTCCCAGCGATCAGCTTTAATAATTGGTTAGCCGTGATGAATAGCAGCCTTGGAGTGGGACGGCTGCTCGGGAGACATCCATCAAAGGTGACGTTTGGGTTTTGAATTAAAAATGTGCCAGTTCCTGCTCTTATACTTCCTATAAACTATACTTATACTTCCAACTGTATTTACTTCAGCAGCTGAGAGGACAAGGAGGTATGCTGGACACACACACACACACACACACACACACACACACACACACACACACAAACTCCCATATTTAGTCAGGAAAAACGAGGAGGGAAGGAGGATGGAGGAGGTGAAGGTGGAGATAGCAGAGAGCAGGGAGGAAGAGGATTGATTTAACGGAGGGAGGGATGGAGGGAGGGAGGGAGGGAGGGATGTAACTTTAGTTCATTGATGGTTTCTTATTGGATCTCGCTGCATGGAAGTAATTGTCCTGATAAACAGGATGGAAACACTTCTTTGACTAACCAAAAAGCTACATCTTCTGAAAAACTATAGCAGCGACGTCAGTTTTATTTATTTATACCACGGTCTGTGTGAATACTGGATTCTGATTGGCTGGCAGGTGGAGGTTATAAGTTATAATCTACACCTAGAAAACAAGTTCGGTCAAATTGCCTGATAACTTTAATATCATTGTGCTGGATCAACTGCCAGGTGGTAACCACGGCAACGGAGATTCAGAGAAGAAGAGCCGGCTACCGCAGGACGGAGACATGATTGATTTTGTAATTTATTTTAAATGATTTGGTGAATTTAACAATTTAATGACTGGGATGCAGAAGAGGAGAGAAAAGAAAATAGCCGAGCGGAGCTGAGCGGACTAGAATATCCCCTTACCAAGGAAACTGAGTTATGGCTTGTTAAAAAACTTTGTAACTTACCAGGTTCCAACGGCTGCAGACGAGAGATTAAATAGTCGCTCAGCTGTGGCTTGTTATAAAACTAATGATTTACACTGAAAACACATTAAAGCATGAATAACTGATTTAATATTTATGTTTTTGGCCAATGAGCCGTGTTTTGCGCACTTTTGATTTATATGATGCAAGCATTGGCTTTTAGAGTATGTAAACGTGTCTGGTAGGGCTGGGGATCCATTCAAATGTCAAGAATCCATTCCATTCTGATTCTTAAGATTCAGAATCTATTATCAAGATTTGATTTGATCCGATTTGATTCCGATATTGATTTGGGTTAGTGTTATTAAAACTAATTTTTAAGCTGTTGCATGAATTATATGACTGTAGTTCTGCAACATATGAATACTAGTATTATATTGAGATTCAACAGCAAGTATTGCAGCTAATGATGCTGTAAGGACCAATCAGCTCCCAGAATGCTGATAGAACTGCTTTCAGAAACATCGTGGGCAGAATTACCAAACAGATCCAGGGAGGAAATAGAGACGGAAGAAATCGGTTTTATTTTTTCCTAAATTTAATTTAAATTTTTTCCATGTTCATACTATTTCGGTTTTTAATTTTTGAGAAATTAGGTTTTTAGTATTTTATGCAAATGTAAGCCCAATACAGTATATAAAGTAATGAAATATAGACAATTTAAGCAATTATAACTGAAAACTTTAATGTTTTCATACTTAAACATATTTAAAGGCAAAAACATGGCACCAGTTATTCTCGTGTCCAACAAAACATTCCTTTTTAGGGCATAAACAAAAAAATACCAAAAGTTGTAATGTAATGATGAAAAAAAATCGATCTTTAGACATACGAATAGATTTTTAGGAATGAGAATCGATTTAGAATTGGAAAATCGATTTTTTCAACACAGGCTTAGTGTCTAGTTATAAATGTGGCATGTAAGACTGCTTTCTGCTCTTCCTGATGACTTCAGTGAATCATGAACCATGGACCGCATGATGCCGTCCTCCCAGCTCCTGGAGATCAGAGCAGATGCTAGACCTGGATCTCCCAGCACCACTTACACTTGTATATGTCTGTATCTGAAGTAAATCATCTGTTCAGTCTTCACATTCCTCTCTGTAGCAGACAACACCTTTGTCTCACCAAACTCTGACCTCTGTGTGCATTAAATTATTTATTTTAGTATATTAACCATCATTTGGGAAGGTTCTAGCTTTCATACAAGCCATTTCTAAAAACAATAGATTATAAGCAGGTTATACAGGTTATAAACTGTTGTTTCTACAAAATGGAGAAGTGACAAGACTTTGGTCAGGGGCGGTATTTTCTCATTTCTTCCTAAAGCTTTTATCTCTGCGCTCTTTGTGTCAGTGTTTCAGTAAAGGAGGATGATGTAAACGAGTGCAATTCCTCTTTAATTATTCCTGAAATGTGTCTGAGTTTTTTGAAAAGCGCTATATAAATAATATGTATTATTATTATTATTAATGACATGTATTTAGTTACAATGTTTCCTTTGTGTTGAAATAAAACAGAGGAGAAAGTGTCATGTCGTTATATTGTTTGATGACAATCATAAACGTAGACGTTAGAGCTTTTCTATCTATTAAACTAAACTGAGTAAAACATCCGTTTGTCTGATATCAGAACACAAGAGAACAGAAATGGTCAAGTAGTGGAAAAAGGTCATAATACAGGACTGTCTCAGAAAATTAGAATATTGTGATAAAGTTCTTTATTTTCTGTAATGCAATTAAAAAAACTAAAATGTCATACATTCTGGATTCATTACAAATCAACTGAAATATTGCAAGCCTTTTATTATTTTAATATTGCTGATTATGGCTTACAGTTTAAGATTAAGATTCCCAGAATATTCTAATTTTTTGAGATAGGATATTTGAGTTTTCTTAAGCTGTAAGCCATGATCAGCAATATTAAAATAATAAAAGGCTTGCAATATTTCAGTTGAGATTTGTAATGAATCCAGAATGTATGACATTTTTGCATTACAGAAAATAAAGGACTTTATCACAATATTCTAATTTTCTGAGACAGTCCTGTATGTCATTTTCAAATATAAAATTAAGACAGAGGATGAAAAAATGTTGGAAGACATAACTGACGGATAAAGACAAGAGACAAGTTAGTTTCCTCTGTGTATCAATCATTTATTGATCAGTCTAATGAAACAGGACCAGCTCGTCACAGTAAAGTCCAAAATGAAGGAGAATAAAGGTAAATATACATTTACTTTAAACATATTTATGAAATTTTAGATTTTAATCTATAAATACACGATAGAAAAAGACTGTACAGGCTGGAGAATAAACAAGAGCACTACAATCAGCAGTAGCATTCAGTCTTGATGACGAGGGACAGTTTTCATCAGCAGGGACTTTCTTCCTTCCATCCCAGCTTCCAGAAACATCCATCACTCCTCCATCACTCCTGCTCCGTGCAGCATGGGGGCCGTCCTGTTCTCACTCCACCTAATGTGCACTCATCATCCTGGACTCACAGAGGCACTCGCTCACACACACCTCACACACACCTCACACACACCTCACACACCTCACACACTCTGACTCAGCGCCGGGACAGGTCCCCCCCTGTGAAGGAAGACAGGCAAATGGATTAGCTGTGCTTTTACTGACTTCCCCTGAAGGGACCTAATGCTTTCATCAATAAGAAAGAGCTTTTTTTTCCCAGTCAATCTGAAGCACAGCTGATATGTCTTCACTAGAAAAGGAAATCTGTTTATGGACGGTGACTGATGACGTGTCTATGTGAGCCGCTCTCAGTTGTGTGTGTTGTGGCTGTTATGAGAACATGCAAATACACGTGGTCGAGATTTTACTGCGTTTAAATGCAGTCAAAATTGGGGTTAAGGTCAATATTCCGGTTACTGAAACATTGGGAATAATCTGTTTCCATGCTTGAGCAAACAGGGTTATCCCTGTTTACATGGTGATTAATCATTTGGGATATCTGGATCAAACCAGTGACGCACGGAGAACGTGATGACGCAATTCCCGTCATTTCCGTTTCAAAATCCTACAAATGCCGCTTTGCGCAACTTTTCTCTCACCTTCTTGTAAATCTTCTATCCCGGTACTTTCTACCGTCTACAAATGCAGAAATGTTCATATCCTTCATTACATTTATGAAGTGATTAGTCTCCTCCTGGTCTTGTGTTTCTCCGTGTTTATAAGAACTTCCTGGACTCAAAACACCAGGATTCCTTGCAAAAAAGAACATGCGCAGAAAACAAATTCCTGTTCCTTTTGATGGGGAAATCCCGTTAGGCTAAACATGACCAAATATTCGGGTTAGAAAAGGAGTAACCCAGGGGTCATATTCAGGTTATTCAAAGGGGTTATTGGTGTTTACATGGCCGTGCGCAACCGGTGCTAATATTCCGGTTAGAAAAG
This sequence comes from Cololabis saira, assembly GCF_033807715.1. Lineage (NCBI taxonomy): Eukaryota > Metazoa > Chordata > Actinopteri > Beloniformes > Belonidae > Cololabis > Cololabis saira. The sequence goes on from NC_084608.1 coordinate 5,232,704, forward strand.
GGTTATTGACTGCATGGAAACATAGTCTATATGTGATCACCTGTAAGACACCTGAACGGTGAGATGTGTGAGGCAGCAGGGCAGCAGTGGCAGGAGGAGGATGCTCCGTCCCACATGTGGCCACGTCCTGCTACCCAACACAATCAGCCTCGCTGATGAATGGAGGACAACCTAATTGCTTTAGAGGGCTTGAATTATTCATACCGGACAAAGGCGGGCAGAAGTTTACCGGAAAATTTAGTGCGCATGAACTAGTGGAGCTGTGTTTAAGTGTCACCGGCCAAAAGGGAAGCGCCTGAGAAATTGTACGAGGAGAGGAGGAGGTAACAAGTAGCTCACAATTAATACATGTAAACGCACTGATGTATCCCAGGGTGGGAGGAAAAGAGAAGCTTGTTTCCAGGGAGGTTCCACTGTTCATCCTCACATAATTCATGGTCTCAATACCTATACATATACATATATACATATACACATATACTTATATATAGGGGTTTCAGGTGCAGCTCGCTGGACGTGCACCGATGTAAACATCGAGTCACTTATATCCAAACAGAATTTACAACATCCAGAATGATCCATCTGAAATCCATAACTGGTAAATACGTTTCTAAGAGAGAAAGATTTTTGAAGCTACGGAAGAGTATTAAGACCAGGCAGGAGAAAAATAAAAATAATATTTTAGAGGAGGAAGATTTTTTTTCATTATGCACTTAGAGAAAAAAGTCGAAATGTTGAGAAAAAAGTTCAAGTGTCGAGAATAATGTGAAAGTACAATTTCGAGAAAAAAGTCGAAATGTCAAAACGATATTGATCTGAAACACATATGACACTAATGCAGTTGCATAACTTACCCTTAACGTTCCACTCCAAGGATGTAAGTTAGTTAGCTCTGCTAACTGGATTTGATGGAGGAGGAGACATTTACACTTTATTCATGAAATTACCCACTATGGGAGTTTTTACCTGCCATTGTTTATATAATAATTGCTCGGGGGTTTATGTTTATGTTTATGTTTATGTTCATGTTCTGGATCTCTGGAAAGCGTCTAGAGACAACATCTGTTGTATTAGACGCTATATAAATAAAATTGAATTGAATTGAATTGAAATTTTTACTTTATTGACAAAATTTCGACTTTATTCTTTGAAATTGTATTTCACATTAATCTCGACATTTCAACTTTTTTCTCGACATTTCGACTTTATTCTTGAAATTGTATTTCACATTAATCTCGACATTTCAACTTTTTTCTCGACATTTCGACTTTATTCTTGAAATTGTATTTCACATTAATCTCGACATTTCAACTTTTTTCTCGAAGTGCATAATAAAAAGAAAATCTCAAATATTTTTCCTCCTGCATGGCCCTTCCGTATTGAAGCACGTCTTCTCTGTGTAACACGATTAGAAAAGTAAGTAAAAGTTCTTTAATCACCCGGTTATCTATTAATCAGAGTGCAGTCAGGATGGGGAAATGTGTTAGTGCTGTGGTAACGTGTAATTAATCGGTGCTTCTCAGTGTGATGGTAGTCCCGTGATTCGTAGTCAGGATGGATACTTGTGGAAAAGTTCATTTGGAGGCCTGTAGTGGGTTATTGATTACTTTGCTGAGCACTGCTGATTACCTGGTGTGATTGAGCAGCCAGAGCCAAGTCTGTTGAAGGCTCACACCTTTTTCTTCCTCTTTTGCTTTATTCCCAGGTTCTGTTTTTGTGCCTTGACACCTTTTTTGGTGGCAGCATAAACTTTCAGTTTGAGCAACTGGAAAACATCTAAAATGGGAAAGAGCTGTTGTGCGATCGACTGTACTCATAGATTTAGCAAGAAATCAGTTATCGTTTTACAGACTGATGAAAAATAAGCTTAAGAGACAAATGGATCGCTGCAATTCACAGAAACAACTGGATTCCAGGCACCGAAACGTGGATTTGTGGTTCCCATTTTGTATCAGGTAATGTTGGATTTTTGGGTAGCTAACGTTAAACGGTCAAATCATAAAGTTCGGTGTCCTCATCACTTTAATTTCTACAACAAATCTTGCCTTGAAGTCGGACCAAGCGTCAAGACTTTTGTAAGCCTTCAAGCTTTGCTTCGTGTATTTCCCCGGCGTAGAAATTAAGTACATATAAATATCAGGAAACTGGATTGGTGTCCAAATATTAATGTCCATGGACCACTGGTTCTTGGTAACTGTACCAAATATTAATGTCCATGGACCACTGGTTCTTGGTAACTGTACCAAATATTAATGTCCATGGACCACTGGTTCTTGGGGTAACTGTACCAAATATTAATGTCCATGGACCACTGGTTCTTGGTAACTGTACCAAATATTAATGTCCATGGACCACTGGTTCTTGGTAACTGTACCAAATATTAATGTCCATGGACCACTGGTTCTTGGTAACTGTACCAAATATTAATGTCCATGGACCACTGGTTCTTGGTAACTGTACCAAATATTAATGTCCATGGACCACTGGTTCTTGGGGTAACTGTACCAAATATTAATGTCCATGGACCACTGGTTCTTGGGGTAACTGTACCAAATATTAATGTCCATGGACCACTGGTTCTTGGGGTAACTGTACGGGTCACTGTCAAGTCCAACTGCCTTTAATTTAAGCCGATAATCAGCTGTTATCCCGTCTTCTCCACTAGTTGCAGCTGTTTTTGCCACTCAGTGTGAGTAAGGGGGCTGGTCCAGTGGATAAGTAACATCAATGCATTCCCTCTATAGACAATGGATGCATGGATGAAGTCACTCATGTATCTTTGTAAACATTTTTGCAAAATATTTAAATGATTGATTCTTGTATTGACATGAGAGACCGACATGCAAATCCATTTGTTGTCATCAGTCTCATCACCTTGGCAACTAGTGCACTCGCAGCTGTGTATGACGGGGAGCACCACGGGCTCGCTCTCCCCGCTCTCACACTGCAGGCTGAGGAAGCGCACCGGGTTGTCCTGGTCCAGCCGGTAGCTGCAGCACTCACACTCTGAGCGCAGGTACGGCTCCTGATGGGAGGATGGAGAAGAGGGGACAAGATAGGATGAGGGAGGAGGGCAAACGAAAACGGAGACAAAAGGAGAGGGATGAGGTGGGTGAAACATCCACCAAACATTTTAAATCATGGCTATTGGAGGAACAACACTGTTATCACAACCAGGTTTAAACTTGTGTAGTTTGTCTTAATGTTAATTAGGGCCCGAGCATCGTGCGAAGGCCAGTGACAGTGAAGACAGTGTGAAGGCCCTATTGTATCTGTAGGAATTTTTTTTCTTCTCGTTTTTATTTTTCTGACGAAATGAGGGCCTTTTTTCCCCCTAAACGTGCCCCAAAAGTCACCAAATTTTGCACCAAGCCAGGCCTGGCGAAAAATTTGATATTTAATGGTTTGCATTAATGGGGGTGGCCTAATGGCTCAACAGCACCCCCTAGAAAACTTTATGCCTCAAGCCCCACAATACGGTTTGACGTACATGCACAGAATCGGTACACACCTGTATCATGTCACAACTTAAAGAAAAGTCTCTTGGAGCCATGGCCGAAACCAAACAGGAAGTCGGCCATTTTCAATTAATCGTGTAATTTTGGCGCAATTTATGCCATTTCTTCGGCAGTTAATGCGGCCCGAATCGTAACGTGCACCCAAGTGTGTTATACATCAAAATGTGTGTCTCCATCCTGCGACGACGCGCATTACTTTTCTCAGTCGCGTTACCGTGGCGACGCTAGATGCCAAAAAGCGCGCCCACCCTTCATTGCAACACGAACTTTGTATGTCACACAACTTGGATACTTCAGTACCATAATATTACCATCGCTGGTATTTCATTATTGTAATATGGATTTTTTGCTCAAGTCACTTTAAACTCAAGTCACTTTAGATACAATCCATACTGCTTTTAAATGCTGCTTAATCTATTTTGCTACTATGTATGTTTTATGTTTGTTCCCTTGTTTGATTGTATTGTTTGACTGAATAGTTTTTATGTTTTCTGTGGGGACTGCAGGTGGAAACTAGAATTTCTGTTAAAATCCGGTGTATTTACACTGCTTAATGTAGTGTTCATTAATATGCATTGTCCCATCTAAATAAACTTTGATTTGATTTGATTTGATTTGAAAGTGTGAGAAATAGAGAGATTGAAGTAAAATTCAGGGGAATTTAAAGAAGGTAAGGGGAAGATGGACAGAAGCTTTGTTACTTACGAGGTGGAGCAAATGCAGCACGATGCTGATCATATCAGAAAGTCAAGTATATGGTCTCAAACATTTACAACACAGAAACAAAGGAAAACATGAACGTACAGATGCAAAAACACACGTGCACAAGCAACCTGTGTCCAGTCCCGCACTTGAGAAGCCCTCTGCTACACTGAAATGCTGCAAGGGCTAAAAGTTTGGCCGTTTTTTTTGCACTTCCACTGAGGTGCGAGGTGAAGTGCAGACCAGTCAACGGAGACGTGGCTTCTTGCTTTTTGTTGCCGTGGACACACAACCACCCAAGGGCCGTCAGAACCTGCAGTGCACACATCCCTTTTCCACGGACTGAAACGAGCATCATCTGAATGGGTTTCAGTGGGACAACTCAGAGTTACAAGAGTTTCAAACTTCTCTGGATGTTAAATCTGATGTCTGAGAGAAAAATAGAGCTGAAATGCCAGGAATCATAAGATCATCTCAAAAGTTTGTCCATCTACCTTTAATAGAATGTCTGAGGTCGTGAGGATTGCGATCAAACCAGAACCTCTACTCGTTATTCTTGGGGTATCTGAAACACTCAAGAAACTAAGCGAAGCACAACAATGCTTTGTCTCATACAGCCTTATAATAGCAAAGAAACTGGTTCTCACATTATGGAAAAGTGTAAATGCGCCAACATCTAAGATGTGGGTAGACGGCATAACTAACACTCTTCATACTGAAATAATTAGACACATTCTGAAAGACAGAGTTCAACATTTCAATAGAACTTGCAAATGTAAACCGAGCACAGCAGCACGTCTCTGAGCAAACGCAGTACAGCTCCTGACAGAGTAGATAGCGCCCCTGCAGACTCTAATGGTGCTTATTTCCACTAGAACGTACTCAGCCCATTTGGTTCTTTTCCACCAGGGGTCTAACGTGCCGAGTAGATACTTTTCTGTATCTATTCTGCCGAGGTTCTAAGCTGCTGAGTCGGTTGTATCTGACATCATCACACTACAGACCACCGATTGGTCGGGGGGTTGGAGTTTTGTTGCCGGTGTTGATATTTATTTTCCTCATACTAGCTGCAAATATTTTAGTTAATACTAAAGCATGCTAAATCCTATTTTCTCCACAAACCTCCAAGATGACGTCGGTCCTGGACAGGCAGCGTCCCCTGCAGAAGCTGACCTCCACGTTGTCCAGCCTGCAGTCTCCCTTGGTGATGTTCTGGGCTCGAACGTAGCGCCGACACTCCGGCACGGGCTCGTCTGACAGAAGCAGAGCCACAGAGGACAGAGAAAAGGGGACGAGATATAAAAAGATATTAAAACCAAAAGAAAAAAAAAAAATACTTTAAGCTTTTTCTGTAGTATGAAAAATTAAGAAAAAAAAAGACAAGATGGGGGAGCGAGAGCCAGAAACGTCCTGACAGAGCAGTGACATTGCCATGCCCCTGTCAGAATGTGACATTCTCTCCACTGGGAGGGAGATTAAAAGCCTAAAAGTGGGCTAAGTACTGTAATCTTTCACTAATTGGAAGCTGCAGCGGGTAGGTTTGAACCATCCCATCAAAATAACTGATATTCACCCACACATGCAGCTCAGGAGCAGGAGCACATGTTTTTTACTAATTGACACATTTCACCTGATGAGTTCGCTGGTGTTTATATCGGAGCAAAGCCCTACGTGGGACAAAAGGTGTAGAGTGAAGTGTTTGAACTTGTGTGAAGAGGAGAACGATGTTTCTAATGTAGAAAGTGTTCAACATGACGACTGAAAAAGAAGACAGCTGGACCAGTAGAGGAACATATCAGAGCCGGGCCGGGGGGCCGGGCGTATGACCGGCCCTTTGCAGCTGCTGAGTCCCTATTATCATCATTGCTGCAGCCGAGAGACAGAGACAGAAATAAGCTCGGCAGCCGGGCTACTATATCAACAATTTACCACAAACTCCCATGTTCTTGCTGCCAGTGTGTGTCTGTGATTGTTAGAACTGTAGCTACCTGTAAACCTGATGCAGCTTTGGGCCGGGGATGAATCACTGCTAACAACATCAGCTTCATCTCCCACAGGAGGAGGATTAAGGCGAACAAAATATCCATCTATCTTGGGCAATTTGGCTTTTTCATTCTCCCTTTTTTTCTTTTTCTCTGCGTTTTATCGCTCCACTTTTGTGTTTCTAACTCCCGCTCATGTTTAGGCTGTAGGATTACTGCTCTGTTGACAAGTGATGGATGATAACGTTGATAGACGGCTGTTGATGACCAACGATTTTACCCAAAATACATTTGGAGATTATACTTACAATTTTTTTTTTTTATGTCAAATGAGTGTGAAAATCTCAGCACAACATATTATACAATGCTTTATACCTAATATGTACGGAGCCCCTAAAGGGATACAGATTGTTTTTATATATATAATGAGTTTTACGCGCACATGAAACCTTTACGCGCGCGTGCATAAAACATTTAAGTGAGCACGTAAAGTTGTTCACTTGCAAGCAAAGTGGTAATGTCCTTATAATGGAGTCCCAGGTTAAAATATAGCTCAGCTAAATCCTGTAATGTCATTTACATTCATAAACAGAGCAGGAGCAACTGGAGGGTCTCCTGTTCCAGCAATAGTACTTATAGTACCATAATACTCCCATGTACTTGTTTTTACGCGCTCACGTAGAACAACTTTTAGGCGCTCACTTTTTGCGAGAGGGCGTGAAACTTTTTAGTGAGTGCATAAACGTTTTACGTGCTCATGTAAACAACTTTACGTGCTCACTTAAGGTTTTACGCACGCGCGTAAACCTCCCTATATATATATATATATAAAAAAAAACGGGTCCCTTTAGGGGCTCCGTAAATATGAAGTGGTGCCACAAAGACGAAAAAAAAGAAATCTTGCGGGCGGCGGGGCCTGCTGCCTTGGGCTCCGGGCCCCCCTAGCCCCCCCTGAAGCCCCGCCCCTGAGCTGGACTTCTCTTTAGGGTTGAAGATGCTTCACCTCTGGGCTGAAAGACATCACTGACCCACCTCAACTCTCCCGTGGCCGTCGGGGCTCATGAGATTCTTTAATCACAGGAACAAGTGTGAGTTGCTGTGAAACCACCTGGGGGGGTCGATCAAAGCTGCATTACAAGTGCTGTGTAGAAGAAACCTGAGGCCAGCTCCTGTGTGTTTGCCTTTTTTTCCCTGTATAAAACGGCTTCTTTTACTCCGTTCTCAAAACATCTGTCTTCTCTGTCTAGAATGTAATCTTTATTGTCCTCGGGGGAGTGTCTCTGATCTTTGAGATGCAGCTGAAGTACTTTCTTCTCTGAGTTGGAAAAGGTCCAATATTCTTATCCACAGCTGTGAAACGCTCCTTATGGGCTTTTTTCCCTTTTCTTTTCTTATATTTCAGACTTTAGTATTACTATAACCTGGATGGTTGAACATCTAAACCATATTATCACACCTGGCATGTTTCTTTAATACAGTGGGAAAAGGATAACTGTATTATAATAGCAGCAAAATCAGTTTAAAACCATGATAGGATGAAACAACTGCTGTCAAATAAGAAATGTCTGCTATTGTGTCCCAAAGGCCCATCGTGTCTGAGTTGATGGATGACTTTTGAGTTGTGACACAAACCTGGAAACTGTTTTCTGCAGACTGGACAGCAACTGCCTGGTTCCTCCACTTTGACTTCTCCCTGAGGAAAGAAAAAGAAAAAGGGCTCATGGATGCTCTCGTAGGCATTATTTCAAACGATTTCACTGAAAACAGAGAGGTGAATATTAACAACCATGATAGTGATAGTGAAAATGATAGGCGTCCCGTTTTTCACAGAGTAGCTGAACATTATGAATGTGGTGCATCAAGACCAGAGTTGAGGGAACATCTAACCTCCGTCAGCAAGTGCAATTATTTGATCATTGATGAGGTTAAAAACACAGCTGAAATAGTTTAAGGAGAGCAAGACAAGATATGGAACCATTTAAAAAGTGAGCAGAAAAATATAATTATTTTATTCTGGATTCATTGTTTGTCTTCATATCCATACCGAGTCGTACTACAATCAAGAGCAGGTGACCTGCACTTTTGTCTATATAGACACCTATGTGACCCATGGGAGCCAGTCTGTAGCAACTGGACCGTCCAGTAAAAGCTGACGGAAAATAGTCAAAATGTAGAGAAAAAAGTCGATATTGATTTGAAACACATATGACACATATGCAGTTGCATAACTTCAGAAACGTACCCTTAACGTTCCACTCCAAGGATGTAAGTTAGTTAGTTAGTTAGTTAGTTACGGCTGCTGCTGCAGAGCTGTCAGTCGCTCTAACTGGATTTGATGGACCAGAGGAGACATTTACACTTTATTCACCAAATTGTATTTCAACTTTATTCTCAAAATTTCTACTTTATTCTTGAAACTGTATTTCAACATTATTCTCGACATTTCGACTTTTTTCTCGAAATTGTATTTCATTAATCTCGACATTTCCACTTTTTTCTCAACATTTCAACTTTTTTCTGTGCACAATAAAAAAAAACTTCCCCTATCAAATGTTTTTTGTCCTGCGTTTTCTGGATCCTGTCACACAGTTGCACAAACTGAATAGTGTTATATTCCCCGGACGAATCAAGGCACACGATCCTCACGCAGCCACTGTCATTGTTCATGAGGGAACGGACTTACTGAAACATTATGATGACAGACGCTTCAGCTCCAACACCTGAGCAGTAACAAAAACTGCAGTGGCTCCTGAAAAATAGCTGTTAATCTCTGTGTAAGCCCTGTGATGGAGTGGCCTCCGGTGTCGGAATCATTATCTAACCAGCGCCGTATTGATTTGAAAAAGGTATCCCAAGGAGCAAAAGGTTTGGCTCTAAGTTTGAGGAAGGTAGATGAAAGAGAAAAGTGGACTAGAGAGCCATGAAGTCAAACCGACGGTACAGATGTACAGTTATAAAAAACAAAAAGGATGATGTGAACAAGGGATGACAGATGAAAAGAAGAGAGGAAAATATCATACGACCAGGCAGGCACTGACAAAGTTAGTGAGACCCAGAGGAAAATTTTACTGCTCAAAGCTCAGGAGACAAATTTGAGATTCTCATCTCAGCCTCATTAGTTTCTATTTTGTTTCTCATATATTTCTCCTAAAATTCACTAGGAGAAATAGGTGAGACAGAATAAATCGAGGGAGTCATACTTGAGACTTAAGGGAGATACCTTGCTAATCTCAATTAAGTGTTTTTAATGGCTCCTTTATTTCTCCTTTGGAAAAGAAAATGAGCAATACTGGATCTACTATGGAGCAATATCACGCACGCACGCACGCACGCACGCACGCACGCACGTTGTGTTAATGTTCAGTTAGTTGTTGTTTATGTGTAGGTTAGGCATCGGAATTTATCCTAAGTTTTGTTTTATCATCTTTTAACACTTGTGTAAATAAATTCTGATTAATTTGAATGAGAGAAGTTGTTTGTGTTTATTTTATACATATTTGTCACAGCTGCTGGTTGTAAAGGTCTGTGCTCGGACTCCTTCCTTCACTGTTGTTCTGTAACGCCATCCTTGGCAACAGGCTGCACGTATGGAATAACAGCTATTTTGAGACTGATTTTGCTGATAGTTATTATTTTTAAGTCAGGTGGTGCCCCGTTTTGATTAATTCATTTTGATAAGTAATCTATTTTATTAATTATTGAAGGACAATTATTAATAACTCTTTAATAACTGAACCAGCACACCCTTTGCGCAACAAAAAGGAAGTTAACTTGTGAACTGAAAGCACTCCGTCTGTGTGATTGACAGGTGTGTGTTGTTCAGCTATCACATAAACTATGTTTGGTATTGTTTACAGCAGAAATCAGCTGACGATGTGTCACCAAAATTCCACTCAGGGCTTCTAAAGTTTCATTTTCATCTCAGTTGTTTAGCTGTCAGCGGGTCTCCAGGGAAGAGGGTGGGGTTAGGATCATCTACATTCCTACCCTCATCTATGGTCACCGCCTCAGACTCACTGTCAAGCACGGTGGTGGAGGGATGCTGGTCCGGGCCTAGACCCCTGTCAGTCACATGTGATGGATGAAGCTTCACTGAAACTGGGTCATATGACATGAAATGATCCCAAACACGGTGGCAGATCCACATCAGAACCATGAAGAATGAAAGAATCAAGGTTTTAAAACGACCTTCACAAAGTTGTTGATAATTAAACGCCTTAAAATCCCAACAAAGTGCAGGAATATTGTCAAGACTTGCCTCTGCAGTGTATATCAAAAGTGTGACAGACCTCCTAACTTCAGAATTACGTCATATATGAGTGATTATCTATCATACTTGTGGTTTCTTTTCCATATGTGCCACTCCCCGCCCAACCGTCAGCACACGTCTTCTAATGCTGTACTTGAGACCAAAACCAGCACCATTCCAGGTTCCGCCCTCCTCCTGATCGATGTTGTGTAAAGTGACGTCAGGAAACTGAAACTTTAAGAAACAGATAAAGAGCGCGCCCAGTGTCACGGAGATGCACACAACACAGACGAGAGATGGGCGTTCAAGGTCTCAGCAGTCTCCTGGAGACCCGCGGGGAGGTCTACCGGGACGTCCAGCTCCGGGGGTCCCGGCTGGTGATAGGCGGAAGCAACCTGATTAGCCACCTGGACTACACCTCAGGTGAGACGGGCATCACTAAAACTCCTCCGTCACTGACACTGACATACAAGGATTGCAGAAGTTATCAGGAGTATATTCTAAAAACAAAACGACCAGGGGCCAGATTCACCAATATGTTCTTAAAGGTATTGTGACATCATTTTTAACATGCTTTTAACACTATTAAAAGTCTTGGCCAACATCCCTTAAATGTGTCTAAAAGAGTGTAACAAGAAAAACTTCACTCTAGTACTCCATTCTGTCCTTTTTATGACAGTGTTTTTTTGCGCCGTGAAAAACGGGTCCTTTTCCCCCTTTCCTGTCAATCATTGCTCCGCTCCTCCTCCAAACCTCCTCCAACCAACCGCTACACACTTCTGCCAGCGTCTCCACACACACGCGCGCACACCGACCACAAACACCGACACACAGCCCAGACAGGGCGACTACAGCCCGGGGATGAAGTCCAACCGGGACCAGAGGACCGGGACCGCAGCTCCCCGCGAGCAATACACTAACAGCGGCGTCGGAGAGTTAAGCCGGGTGCGACAGGCGAAGCATGCACGGAAAAGCAGCAGGGCGAAGCAGACAGTCCACAGCAAACAATCACAAAAATAAAGGCATGTAAATAAAGTGTCCCCTTATCTTAAGTCCAGTCAGTGGCCGCGGGTCTTCTTAGCAGTTTTCCTCCGGTGATTAGAACAGAAGAGGCTCTAAACAGCTCCGTGTTAAGCCTGATTTATGGTTCTGCGTTAAATCGACGCAGAGCCTACGCCGTAGGGTTCAGCGTACGGTGCGCGTCGCTGCGTAACCCTACGCCGTAGGCTCTGCGTCGGTGTAACGCGGAACCATAAATCGGCCTTTATGGTGCGCTGGAGAAGAGAGGAGGCAGGGAGCTGGGTGGAGGGGGCGGTGATTTAGCGGATCGTTACGTAACGATCCGCCACCAAACCAGGTGCGCGTTTTTGCATAGTTATGCGGAAAATCCCAGAAAGCACACAATACACTGAATGTTAAAAGTTCGTTGTTTTTTGGGTGTAATTGATGTCAAGACACCCAACAAAACACAAAAAATCAAGAAAAATGTGTTTTTTATGTCACAATACCTTTAAGAACCATATTAAGAAATGTCTTAAGATCTAAAATTAAGAAGTTCATAAGAATGTTCTTAAGTGAAATTCCTCAATATTTTCTTAAGAACCGTCTTCACAAGAACTGTCATTTCCTACTAATTTCTTATTTTTCCTACTTAAGAACTTCTTAAAATATGTCATTGCATTGCACGCACCAACTAACAACATTTATAGGTAGTTTGCGTCTTAACCGTCAGTCACTCACTAAACATGGAGAAGGAGAAAAAGAGATGCAGGAACTTTTCAAGGTTATGGTGGATGAGATTAATGTGCGAAAAAAAATACTATTGGGGAAAATTAATAATAATTAACTACCACGCTAACTAACATGCTAACTAACAGTTAACAGGCTCTTTGTATAATTAATTACAAAGTATATCCTCAAACTATGACCTACTAGTCTAAATTTGTTTAAAATGTGTTGAAAAAGGTGATATTAGAGTCTTACCTTTTCACATAAGAAATTTTAAGACAGGTCAAGGTTATCTTAAAGTTAAGAAAAAAGTCAAGAACAAATTTGAGAACTTTTATTTCAAGAATACCATTTATTCTTAAGTTTTTTCTTAAGAAGAAACTTAAGAAGAAAGTTTTGTGAATCCGGCCCCTGGTCCCTAGAAAGGATGGAAGGCAGGTGATGGAGGCGCTCTTTGGAATGAGGGATGGCGAGGGAAAGAGCGTCAGGCTGGGATTCAAACCTGCGCTGCCTGCAGGAGGGCCATGGTTGGATGTGCAGAGCTAATCCGGATAAGTGGAGGTTAAGATCGCAGGTAAACCGGCTGACAGGCGTGTCAGTTACTGGGCCTGTTTACTACACTCATCCGTGCGGTATTTAGATTAACAGGTAAACCCAGTATGGCCTCAGTACTTTTGTACTTCAAATGCACTCTTCACGAACCTCGGGTAACATCACTGATGGGTTTGTGCAGGATCTGGCTGCCACGCTGGTCTAAAGATAGAGTTCTGGTCTCAGAGAGTCCAAATGTCCACAGAGTCCACAGCTGCTGGATGACTGCTTCTGTTGTTGCCAGGTTTGGACCAGAATTGCGGTGGCGAGTATGCATTGTTTGCAGACCTTATCGAGAGGTTCATCTCAGCGCTCTGGACCTGTGAGGTCAACCCGTATGTGGTTCTGGGCGGAGGTCCCGACCCCACAGACAGGAACCTGGAAGCGGTGACGATGAGAGCTGAGCATTTAATCCAGAAAGCCCACGTGGCAGCGGAGACCGGTGAGAGAAAGGGAATTCTCCCGCAGATGGCCAAGGTGGTCTTCAAACAGACTCTGACCCAACTACGGGTTCCGGTTGCCCAGTGCTTCCGGGAGGAAAACCATGAAGTAGCTGCCCTCGCTGCTGAATTGAACTGCCCTGTGCTTTCCAACGATGGGGACTTCTTCATCTTTGAGCTCCCTGCAGGGTTTCTGCCCATCACTCACTTCCACTGGGAGGAGGTGAAGGGCGGCCTGCGGAGCTACATTCCCTGTAAGAGCTACACAGCCTCTCGCTTCTGCAACGTCTTCCGGATCGAGCCCCAGCTCCTGCCCACCTTCGCCGCCTTGGCCGGTAACGTGAAGCTGAAGACGGTCAGCTGGACTCAGTTTGCCCCAGTGAGAAGCAAGACCCCGGGTCACCTGGAGGGGCTGCTCTGCTGGCTGAGGGACTTCCAGAAGTCTGAGGACGCTGTGGCGGCAGCACTGGGGCTGATGGGAGAGCTGGACACGAAGAGGAGAGGAGAGGTCCAGAAAGGACTGTCGGAGGGGATGAAGGAGTACAAACTTCATCAGAGTTGCTTAAAACGCTTCTTCGTCCAAAGGGTGCCACCCCCGTTCCAGGTAATGATCCAAAACTGCTGGGGTAGGCGTCATTTTGTGAAATTATATTTTTATTAATACATTTTAATTACTAGTATTTCTCACATATAATTTCATGAAAGTCGTCTATTCAGGTGCAACAACTCACAGATTAAAGCAACGTTAGGGCGTTTCCACTTCTGACCACCGGGGGGCATTCAGAACTGAGCCCTCGACGATACCGCACCGACGAGGGGGGATGGCCCCGAATCTCTTCACTCAGTCCCACTAGAGATGGACACAGTTGTGTGAGGCTGATGCATGAACGGTCCTACTATGAGCTGCCCCCGTGTGGCCAGAAGTGGTACTGCTTCCTTTGAATGTGCTTCCCTTGTAGGAAGGCTGGTGGTCCATGTGAGTCTTCGTTTTATGCCAAGACCGACTACCAAATATATTGGGGGTGTTATAAACTGTTGTCTCCCGCAGGGATCCGGTCTTGTCCCAGACTGGGCCCGTCTGGCTCTGACGCAGACCCGGCTCACCCCAGACATCGTGGATGTGCTGCAGCTGCAGAGGATGTCACTGGGCATCGCCGTGGAGCCCCGGAACCGGCCCAGCGTGTATGTGATCTCCAGGCCAATCCGGCAGGTGATGTACGGGCTGCTGTTGGGCGGAGAGACATCGCTGCAGGTGACGGAGCGAGACCGGGACGATTCGCAGCTGATATACGTACAGGTCCCACCAGCCTTCAGTGAAACCAGCAGGCGACTCAGACTCAGCTCGCTGCATGAGGTGACGCTTCTTTCTTCCAGGTTGTGCGACACAATAACAACGTTGCACATAAATAAACAAAAGTGTCAGAGATTAATCTTAGCTCCTTGGAGGTTATTGTTTTCAAATTTTATGATAAACGATTGATTCCCTGAAGTTTTACCATCTCGTCATCTCTCCTGCATCTTGGCGGCGCCAGGCGGAGCCCTCTGAGCGTCTGCTGGTCCTACTGGAAGCTCTGGATATGACCGAGGACTTTCTGAGCCTCCTTCCCACTCAGCTGAAGCTCCCGGTGGCCGTCACCTGCTTCTGGCTGCAGATGGCTGAGCCTCCTCCAGACCTGACCCTGCTGAGGGCGCTGCTGCTGGGAATGAGCATGGGAGTCGTAACCAGACCCAAAGCAGGTAAACAGGACTGGATCAGGCAGCAAAACTGCAGTAGAACTTAGTGAGATGGCAGGATAAACATTCAACCCATATCCAAGCAGCCCCTCCTTGAACCGCCACCTTACTGTGGAGGGGTGTGTGTTGCCCAAATGATCCTAGGAGCTATGTTGTCAGGGGGCATTATGCCCCTGGTATGGTCTCCCATGGCAACCAGGTCCTAGGTGACGGGCCAGACTAGAGATACCATCTAGAGATAGTCGGGCTCACCTCCACACAAACCTTGAGCTCTGGAACCCAGCTGCTTGTGAAGGGGCTGGACCCTCCACTACTCTGGAGTTGCCCAGGGTGAGAGGCGGCGAGCTGGTGTGGGCTTGTTTATAGCCCCCCAGCTCAGTATGTGCTGGGGCGGTTTGAAGCCAAGTGAGAAGCAGCAGGGATAAGAATCAGCACCTCCAAATCTGAGGCCAGGGTTCTCCACGGAAAAGGGTGGCGTGCCTTCTCCGGGTGGATGGAGAAGTCCTGGTGGAGGAGTTCAAGTATCTCAGGGTCTTGTTCACGAGTGAGGGAACGATGGAGCGGGAGATTGACAGATGGATCGGTGCAGCGTCCGCAGTTATGCGGTTGATGTACCGGACTGTCGTGGTGAAGAAGGAGCTGAGTCGAACGGTGAAGCTCTCGATTTACCGGTCAATCTACGCCCCTACCCTCACCTATGGTCATGAACTTTGGGTAGTGACCGAAAGGACAAGATCGCGGATACAAGCGGCCAAGATGAGTTTCCTCCGCAGGGTGGCTGGACGCTCCTTTAGAGATAGGGTGAGGAGTTCGGTCACTCGGGAGGAGCTCGGAGTCGATGCTTCTTCACATGGAGAGGAGTCAGCTGAGGTGGACATCTGTATCGGATGGACGCCTCCCTAGAGAGGTGTTCCAGGCATGTCCCACTGGGCGGAGACCCCAGGGAAGATCCAGGACCTACTGGAGAGACTATGTCTCATGACTGGCCAGGACTAGTTGAACTGAAACCAGGACTAGTGGAGCTGGAACCAGGCCCAGGCCCCCCTTGTTTGTAGGTCCATAGAAAAATGGCATGGTAAGGGCGGAGCTACTGGCGTCACACGATACAACAAGTTGATTGGCTGGAGGAAAATGCCACCACCCATGACAAAAGCAGCGCAAAGGTTTGTAAGGTGGGGTTCACTACATGAATTTGAATCGGTATAGGCTTGTGCCCCTGAGGACACCGACCCTGACCCGTAAACATGCCCCGGCGGACCTCCGTGTTTCTGGGTCGATGCATCAGTGAAAACGGGTGTCTCTGTGCTGCAGCGTCTCAGACGGGAAATCACCGCAAAGCAAAGAAGCCGGACGTGGGCGTGGTCTATGCCTTGAACCAATGGCAGGCGTGCCTGAAGGACAGCGTCCACCTCAACCAGCTGCTGGGCTTCCCTCTGCCAGAGCCGGAGATTGCACGGTGAGACTTTCACCAGTTCCAATCGTATTTCTGACTCTCTTCAGGGTCGTCTGTTGCTCATGTCCAAATGTTTGTTTTTTATATTTTGCTGCCATCAAATTCAATATGAGCTTAGATTTGTGTTTCTTAACTTCTTTGGTTTTCTATTGTAAAACGTTGTGGTCCGTCTGATGTTATGATGCAGCACCATCACGTCAGACTTCAGCAGCCTGAAGATGATACATTGTTGTTGTCCAGGTTGTATCAGGGGACGACGGTCCACATGCTGGTGGACGGGATGAGGAGAGGAAGGAGTCCGCAGGCCATCCTGAAGAGCGACACGACCAGCGTAGAGCAGTACCACAGGCTGCTGTCTTTGGTATACACTAGCACAGCTCCGGCAACCCAGGAGAACCAGCAGAGAGCGGCAGCCGGCCGGCTCCTCTGATGGAGACAGGTTCTGATCATGATGGTTGATCAAGAATCTATTATCTTTACTGTGGTCTGGTTTTACTGGTTTATAGGACAGTTCAGGTTCTGGTTTTGTTTTAATTATTTCAAAATCTGTTTTTTACTGGTTAAGGGTCAGATTATTTTGTATTACGTATTTTTATCTGGGGACAACAAAGACGTTCTGCTAGAGGGCCCCCAAGATCCACTTCAGAACCACCGATGGTGTCACAACTGGAAGAACCTGCGGTGACGTCACAGGTTTGACGAGAGGGCTGTTTTTTATGTGTATTTGATCAATTTTAACTTTAGCCCGTCCCCTTGTTGTGATGGATTTATATGTGCGCCCTGGTTGTTTTAAAGATTTTATCAGACTCCTTTATTGTCAGTTGACACATTTAATGAAATGTTTCAGTAAAAACTTATATTGCACTTTACGCTTTTGACTCACTTTTCCAGTTGATTAAAGTCATAAAATCACATCTGCAAGGCTGCTTCTTGTGCTGTCTGGTCCATCGGGGCATTAAGCTGCATTTAATCGGTCGGAGACGTGTTCAAATACACATCTTTGTCATGAAAATCTTCAACAACAACCATCATACCTGAGAAATGGTTCTGTGGGTCCCTGGGACTCACCTGGGTCGGCTCAGGATGCCGTTTCTGGACCTTAGACCAGAACCATCAGCACCGACAGAAAAACTACAGAGAAGCAGCAGCAGGAGGAAGAGGAGAGCATGAGGACAGGAGGCAGTGCCAGCGGTACTGGCCCTGATAGGCCCCCACGTTCCCCACAGGCCACACCGGGGGGGCCCGGTCCACCAAGCCCGGCCAGGGCTACGCCGCACCCCCAGGAGTGGGCCCCCCACCGCTGTCCTCACACCCACGACAAAGAACATATGAAACTGAGAATGAGTCCACCAGCTGCCATGCCCATCCGAGCAGGGTGACACCAGGTGGCTGGTTTTGTCTGACACTGCAGACAAACATTCCACCAGAACATCAACCTCTGACTACAGAAGCAGGCACTGTACTGAAAGAAGTTGATGACTTCAAATACCTGGGTTCGTGGGTCAACTCAACTGAGCAAGATCTCAAAGTGAGGAAGGCACTTGCATGGAGGGCCCTGAACGGGATGACCAGTGTTTGGAACTCCAACCTCCCCCGCCAAATCAGACTCAGCTTCTTCTTCGCGACAGTAGAGTCTGTTCTCCTCTATGGCAGTGAATGCTGGACCCTCAAACCAACCCTAGTGAAATCCCTGGACGGGTGCTACACCAGGATGTTGCGTGCAGTGCTTAACATCAGCAAGAATGCACATGTAACCAACCAAGTCCTATATGAAGGAATACCAAGGGTGAGCGAAAAGGTTGCTGTAAGGAGAATGAGACTTGCAGGGCACTGCCAAAGACACAAAGAACTGTCAGCCAGCAAGCTGGTGCTGTGGGAGCCAACACGGGGGCGCCGGTCAAGAGGACGTCCTACACCAACATATGTGGACATACTCAAGAAGGATGCCGGGGCCCAGAGTACCAGCGAACTGGAAAGTTGTATGGAGAATCGGGATGACTGGAGACAACGATGGACGGCTCGTCTGAGGACGACCTAGTAGTAGTAGCAGAAAGAATAAGAGGAACCTATATTTAAGAGGACAACATCCTTGCATCTTTCTTACTGCCAGGTACTATAACAGGAGCCTCAGTGTACGACACTGACTCCACTGACAGTAAATAAGGTCAAGCCAGTTAGGAAGGTAACACATACTGGCCACGGTTACATGATGTTTTTTAATTCGGAATGAATTACTCCAAATTAAATAATTCAGAATTAAACTATTTTCCTTCCAGTTTACATGGAAATAGTAATTCCGAATTGAGGTTTACATGGAAAACACGTTTGATCGGCTTTATCCAATTCCTCTACAGGTCTGGGGGTTGGGAAGGTTCTGATTGGATAGGGGGCCGGACCGGAAGTTACGTCTACCGGAAGAAAACAAACTTACTCGATTAGCAACAACATGAAGGACCACATTGTTAGCATCTTCTTTCGTGTGCTAAGGAGGAGGGAGATAGAAGACCGTGTGGCATGACCAGCGTTTACTGCGTGCTGCCATCTTGAAACTTTGTTTGGAAAACAAGCCCAGCGCGGAATATTAGCGTCATGGAGACAGACGGGCGAGGGAACGAGCAGAAAGAAAGACCGGAATGAATTTAAAGAGGAATGAGTGTATACATTATCGCTGAATTATTCTATTCGGATTTAAAATCAGAATAAACCAGCGACTTACTTCAGAATTAAGTTTAATTCGGAATGGCCATTTTCATTCAGAATTAGGTGTTTACATGGTCATTTTTAATCATTCTAAATCGGATTGAATTTTAATTCTGAATTAAAGAGGAATTAAACTTCCCATGTAAATGCACTGATTGTATCAAATGACCTTTCAGCCTGTTTTCACTGAGGCACAATTTGGGACCAGTTCAGACCTGGCACTAGCAGGCGACTGATCACCAGAGGAGACGACTCACAGACACATCTGAAGCTGCACTCAGACATGATCAATAAGACCACATTGAGTGGAAATGCAATGCATTTGGGCCACGATGTAAGATGTCCTACATAACTATTTCATAATACATTTTATGTGTAATGCACTTCTCATTAAAAGAAAGTGCCACAGAAAAAAAAGACAAAAGAAATGACAAACAATATAAACACTTAAAATGTTAAAAAGGACTCCTGGGAATTAAGGAAGACTAAAAGCCTGTTTAAAAAGAAAAGTCTTTAAGTGCTTTTGAAAAGAAGCCCCTGCTGCGTGGGCAAAACACGAGGCAACAACACACCCGGGTGCTGGCGGGATTTCTCCAAGTCCAGCCTCAAACAAGTAACAAAAACAACAGCAACATGCTGCCTTTGAATTGAATAGAATAGAATAGAATAGAATAGAATAGAAAGCCTTTATTGACAGTGCAGGTATGGCAGTGCACTTGTATTAGTGCAGATGAGTTCAGAATGTTCACAGCTTTGGGAAAGAAGCTGTCCCTGTCTCTGTTTGTTCAAGCATAAATTATGTACTTTCATGTGGGGATCCAATCAAAAATGGTCACTTGAGATGCATGTGAGACACATGTTAATGCCAGGTGGGAACCTGCACGGCCTGAGCCGTCCGGCTGTGATCAGATCATTCAGGATATGGATATTAATGCCATGTGAGAACAGAGATTTGCAGATCGTGCAGCAGGGGAGTCAGGGATTTGAGAATGAGAGCAGGGACAGTCACACTAATTTAAGAAACATTTTCCTAGTCTTGTAAAGTACGGAAGAGTATTAGGACCAGGCAGGAGAAAAATAAAAATAATATTTTAGAGGAGGAAGATTTCTTTTTCATTATGCACTTTGAGAAAAAAAGTCAAAATGTTGAGAAAAAAAGTCAAAATTTGATGAAAATATTGATTTGAAACACAAATCATACATATGCAGTTGCATAACTTCAGAAACGTCCCCTTAACGTTCCACTCCAAGGATGTAAGTTAGTTAGTTAGTTACGGCTGCTGCTGCAGAGCTGTCAGTCACTCTAACTGGATTTGATGGACCAAAGGAGACATTTACACTTTATTCACCAAATTGTATTTCAACTTTATTCTCAAAATTGTATTTCAACTTTATTCTCGAAATTGTATTTCAACTTTATTCTTGAAATTGTATTTCAACATTAATCTCGACATTTCAACTTTTTTCTCGACATTTCGACTTTCTTCTTGAAATTATATTTCATTTTCTTTTTTTCCTTTCTTCCTTCTTTTTTTCTCTTCTTTTTTTCTTTTAAATTTGTTTTCTTCTTTTTTTCTTCTTTTTTCCTTTTTATCTCTTTTTTTCTTCCTTTTTCCTTTCCTTCTTCATCTAGACATTTTGATTTTTTTCTCGAAATTCTGACTTTTTTCTTTAGATTTTGACTTTTTCCTCGACATTTTGACTTTTTTCTAGAAGTGCATAATGAAAACATTTTTTTTTTTCTCCTGCATGGACCTAATATTCTTCCGTATGTAAAGAGTTGGCACCTGAATAAGCAGCTCCCACCAACTTACATCTGTGTTGCAGATCAATAACGTCAGCACAGATGTACAGATGATGGTCTTGTCTAATTGTGTTGCATTGTGGGTAACCTGATTTAGTTGTACAGTAGGAGGCTTGATGCAGCTGAGAAACACATGCTGACAGGTGGTGGCTGCAGACTCATAATCATGGCTCTTTGTTCCAAAATCATGTTCAGCCTCTCAGGAGTGCAAATAAAGACTCAACTAATGCTAAATGACAACTTTGTCTCTTTCTTCTGCAGCTCACACAGTTTGACGTACAGTATTGCAGCCAGGCCACACTAAAGACACTGTACCGCTCTAAGGAGCTGTACACGTTACTGAAGAATACTGTATCAATCCCCAAAGAGAAATGTTATTAAAATGAGTATAAAATGGGAATAAATAAATAAATAAAGCGATAGTAGTTGGAGGTCTCACAGAGAGAGATGTGTGGTAGAAATCTGCAGAGATCATGAATGCAGAGGGGAGTTGTGTTGGTCGCCTGGCAACAACTGAGCTGATAATGTCACATGTCGCTTCGGGAGGTAACAAAGATGAACTTTGAGAGAGTTCATCTGTGAAAGTTCACTCGTTTCTGTCTGCAACACTATCTGGTAACATGAACTCTGCCCAGCGTTTGCTGGCTAATTCATTTTTGTGGCTCACAGTCATTAGCATGTAACCAGACTCCACACTGCTGGTGATTGATGTGCGCCTGGCGCCATGGCAACCCGAAAATAAGCGTGCCATGTACAAGTTTAAAAATCAATTAAATAGAAAAAACTCAAATCTTTGATGGCATTAAATTCCACTCGGGAGTTGTCGCTCTACAATTTGCGTGATATCATATTCAAGTAGAAAATTGCAGCTAAAGGCAAAAGGAAAATGAAAAAAGACACCCTTCATTTCTGTTACTGCATCATGAAAGACTCGCCTTCTCCTCCACCTACTCTGAGATGATAAAATAAAGACACGTTCATGTAAAAATGACTATGAATTTCAACTAAAAGCCAAATTATGTCATTTAAAGTTGGAGGCACAATCCATTTTAAAAAGACTAGTTTCACCAGACGGTTAATATGAAGGAAGTGAAACTGGGTTTAATCGATAAATAAGGAGTATGTCACAGGAAGTAGAAGGGCGTGACGCAGGAAGGGAGGATGCTTGTAAGGGATTGTATAATCAGGTATTGATCTAACAGAGAACATCTCCCTCACTGCTGAGGGACAGGACCTGTCTGCAGTTCAGCTGGCTTTGGTTTTCACAAACAACGTGAGATTTGTCTTCACCACAAACGACCCGTCAGTGCTGCCTGAGGGGGCCGAAGGGATTTTTGTTAGTTTAAATCCATTAGGGTTCAATCTGAGGGTTTCACTGCCATAAACAGCTGTCACCGCAATCCAGCGGCTTTCATCGTTGCATCCACATCATGCAAAAGGAGTCTTAAGACTTCTGAATACAGTAATCCCTCGTTTTTCGCGGGGGTTACGTTCTAAAAAGAACCTGTGATAGGTGAAATCTACGAAGTAGTAACCTTTATTTTTTTTCAATTATTATACAAAGCTTCAAATTGGGGAGATCAGCACCGCTCCACCGCGACCCAAGTAATTGGATTTGAACAGGAGAATCGGTGCAGAACGTTTTGTAGACATTATGGGTTTTGGAGAAAATTTGCTAACTTAAATTCGGCAATCTGTTTTACGTACATGTGCTGATAGAGCTGCTTTCAGAAACATCGTGTGGGTCAGAATTATCAAAACAGATCCAGGGCAGCAAACAGAGTTGTATGAAATCGGTTTTATTTTTTAACATATTCCGTTTTTATTTTTTCCATTTCCGGTCTTTTTTGTTTAAAAATTTTTGAGAATTTGGTTTTTAGCATTTTATGCAACCGTAACCCCAAGACAGTATATAAAGTAATGAAATATAGACAATTTATGCAATTATAACTGAAAACTAATGTTTTTATACCTTTAAACATATTATAGGCAAAAACATGGCGCAAGTTATTCTTGTGTCCAACAAAACATAATTTTTTGGGCATAAACAAAAAAATACCAAAAGTTGTAATGTAATGATGAAAAAGAAAATCGATCTTTAGAGATACAAATCAATTTTTAGGAATTAATATGAGAATCGATTACTAGAATCGGGAAAAATTAATTTTTTTTCAACACAGGCCTATTTAATACTGTAGTGAAGTGAAGGTACAGTAATCTGCATCCACGTTAACATCTCAACTGTGTTGGAAATGATGTCTATCCCCACAACTGCACCGTCAATGCACATCACATGACCACCCATGTTTGCTGGAAATGATCTTTGCCAGAGGTGGCTTGTAAAAATGTAATAATGTAATAATTAGTGGTGGGACTCCATTAAAAAAATGTATCTAATTATTTAGAGGCTTGAGACGAGAAGCAACATTTTTCAATTTAAATGGATTTGGTATATGACTGAATCATTGAACTGACACATAAAGTGCAATATGAATAATAGGAATATGATTGCATTGTCCACAAGGCACAAACTTAAATACAAGTTAGCTGTATTCAAGCTTTTTCAGGACTTTTTGTAAACTTTCTAGGTCTTAAACACATTTGTTCTTGTTTAGTAAAATTAAAAAACAGCACTTTCAAGTACATTCCAGAAAAGTGGAAACTGAACATTGCAAAATAGTTCAAATATCCTTGGCATAAAATAAACAGACCAACAGTTAAACATAAAGTGCCCTTTCTACCATAAATGGTTTTGAAAAACAACAGAAACAAAAATGATCCATCACCTGATGACAGCCCCTCCTCTTCTGCCATTGTCCTGAGCAAAATATCTTTGCAACATAAGCCATAACAGTTTGATCAACATTAGTGTGACTTGACAGTAACAACCAACCCTTTTATCCAGGTTTCCACTCGGTAGTTTTTTAAAACTAAAGTTTCCGCCCACCTAACTCAGCAACGACTTCCCACCGGTTTCAGTTTCCATTGTTGTTTCTCGTGTTGAGTTCTGTGCATCAGTATTACGGGTAACTTACACCGGGAACTCGTGCAACGAGAAACATTCCGCGCTGTTTGGAGTGCAAAAGTAAATTGCGATTAAATGCGTTATTTTTTTTTGTCGCGTTATTTTTCTGTAATTAATTAATCGTAATTAACGCAATAAAGTCCCTAGTAATAATATAATGATATAATGGGTAGTTTTCTGTGAACGTATGCAGTTGCTGTGTTATTAAAGCAGCACAATGTAACTTTCAGCTTTTGTTGAGTTTGGCGGCTCCTTTGGACAAAAGCGGTAGTGCTTTACCAGAAAGAACTACATTTCCCATGAGCACCAGCGCGTACTGCCGGAAAACTCCTGTCCCCGTCGCTGCATTTGTTTTGATAGTGAATGAAATAAAACGGGACGGACTTTCAAAACTACTTTTCTGTTTTCAGCGGTCGTTTGCAGGATGGATACTGAAGAGGTAATGTATCTATTTTTGGCTAAACAATATAATATGACGATGTTGAAAATCACTAAGTTCAACTTGGTTTTATTAGTGAAGTCTCCCCCGCCCCCCGTCCTGTTTCAGCCAAATTACAAACGTTTTTTAGAGAGACTTTGTCATAAATTAGTAGTCCAACATACTTACTGACAAAATAAAAAAATACTTTATAACATGTGAATAACTGAATGCCCATTCCTTATATTTTGCAGATCAGCCCTGCACAATTTTACAGTTCTCAGGAAAAATACTAGAAATGTTCTATACATTTTCTTTGCATTGCATTCTTTCCTCTAGTGCTGTAATTCTATTCAATTGTATTGGACATCCCTCCTCGTCTTTCAGCTCACGCCAGCGAGTGAACGCCGGGCCAATGTTTATTTTTGTCCGGGCATTTAGATTGTTACTCTCCCGCTTTCTTTTTTCGCCTCCTCCGATAAAACTTTTATTTTCTTGGGTTTTTCCGCTGCTTCGGCCATGATACCAGCTTCTGCTGAGCTCTGCTCCACGCCCCGCCCAGCTTTGGTCTGGACTACGAATCGGGAAGGAGGGGGAAGTGACGTATGCCATGTGTAGTTTTTTAGTGTGGAAGGGTTCCTACTAGGGCTGGGTGACAAAAATAAAATCCCGATTTTTTTTTCTCTGAAAACCTGATTTTCAATTTCGATTTTTTTGGTAAAACTACAAAAGACAATGGAATAAATTGTTTCAAATATTTTATCTTTATTTTTAAAGAAAAATAGCAAACAAATTTCCCTATTGGGAATGAAGTGCAATTGAAATATACTGTAAATCCTGCTTGAGTTTAGTAAAGTGACAACATTTACAATTTTCTTGACCAAACAAAGATGACTAGATGAGCTCTGTCTGTAATGCAGCTGCAAAAAAGGAAAATCCATTTTCCGATTTTCCTTTTTTTAACATCGTCTTGATTAATAAATCCGATTTAGATTTAAAATCGATTAATCGCACAGCCCTAGTTCCTACCATGCTCCTCAAAGTTACATAGTGCCAGTGAAGGTGATACAGACCCCTCAGACCATGACAGAGGTTCATTAAACCTGTTGGAAGTTCATGTACCATCACAATGATGATGATGAAATATTAGATTAAGGTGGAAAAGTTAGTACATAGTGTACACAGAAATTAGGTGCATAACTGATACCAAGGACAACAAAGGGACCAGCACTGGGTTGCATAACAAACCGAAAACAGTCCCAGCTGCTTGTCTGCAGGAGAGGGCTCCCTGGGCGCGACACAGCAGGTCAGCAACAAGAGTCACCGCCTCACATAACTTGTCAGGGGTGGAGGAAGTCACGCTGAAGTTTTCAACTCGCTGCTTCTCTTTGAAACGTATAAAGAGCTCTATAAGGAGCTTGCTTTGGAGCCATTCATCTGTGTCCTTTTCAAGTAAAAATAGTCGCGGTCAGAGTGGTTGCAGAAACAGGAATGAACTTGCCAAAATTAAATAGGTTCTGGACATAACTCACGTCATCTTTCAGGGAATTTGTCACAAGAGGAGAACATAGCTTTGTTGATTACATAACAGGAACAGTCATTTTGCAGCAGACTGGCAGGGTTTTCAGATCCCACACGTCACGTAATAAAAGTGTTTTATCGTCAGGATTCTTGAAGCATATTTGGACCGGACAGCACTAGAGCTGCCAGGGACTCCCAAACGGCCTCTAAAAGCATGTTTTGTACACAAAATACCTGCAGTAAATAAAGCGTGACCAAGAAAACGGAGCTGACAAACTGAGCTGAGAGAAGAAACAAGCTGTACGAGCTCTTTCTGCAATTATTTGTTGGTGACACAAAGGAAAAACAAGACGGATGGCTGGACCAGCACATGCAGGACGAAGGGACAGCCTGTGCTACTCAGAGCTGAAGTAAAAACGATGTAGCAGCCTGCTGGTGTTGTAATAAGGCACGTAGCGTGCTTCTCTCCGTGCTTGAATGGCCTCCCGTTGGAGATCCCTGTCCTGGCAGAGAGCACACCCCGAACCCTGCTCTCGCTGTCTCTAGCTCCGACGGGGCTCCTGAATATCCACAGCTAACAACTCACACTTGTCAAAGGTTATTTGACGAGTCTCTGAGTTATCACAAGTGTCATCAAGCGGAAACTGCCACCTGTGACCGCCTGCTGATCTGCCGACAACCCATCAGTGGAGTTTAAAGCTGGCAGCAAAAAGGGAACTAAAATCATAGTCTGAAACGGCCCCATCTGCGCCCCCTGGAAACACAGCTGATCATAACAGAGTAGGTTGGCGTGAACAGAATTATTTAGACCCACCAACATGGGGACTTTTCCGTGGCCTGTGGACAGTGGTTGTTTCAGGGCATTCTGGGTAATGGTGTCAGTAGAGGGGTAACACAAGTCCTTGCTTTGCTGACATCTTCACTCCTGAACAACATCTGCACCATTTCACTTAAATTCTGCGTCACAACAGCACACCGAGTCCATTTGAATTTCTGTATGTCTACGTACCACTATAGAGCAGGGGGGGGGGGGGGGGGGGGGGGGGGTAAATACTGGCTGACTGTCCATTGGGTTGTGGGAAGCTGAAGGAAGCTGTCATCTTTTCACATGGATAAAAAGCTGCTCACCATGTTCTATAGATGTTTTATTGAATCTATAATCTCTTTTAGCTTAGTGTCTTTGGCAGCTTACCCCTAAAAATATTCACTCGTCTAATCAGATTGTGAGGTGGCCAGTGAGCTAATTGGAGAGACACAACTCAACTTCTCTCCTCTTTAATGTGCAGCTGCAGAGACTAGCTGAGTCCATCTCAGATGATGCATCTCATCCACTACGGTGAATTCCAGTATCTCCTTCTGGCCGTAGGTTTAGAATGCTTTTGTGCAAAACTAAAAGGTATAAATGTAGTTTTGTGCCCTCAGCTATTAATGCCCTAAATAGGACATGATTTACCATCCTCCATCTAGGTCTATTTATTTATTTATCTATTGGATTGCTTATTCAATCTGGAACATTTGTTATGTTTTGTTTCGTTAGTCTCCTGTTTGTCTTGTGTCACTGTCACTGTACGGTGACACACTGTATGGTGTTGTTGTAAGTACTTTTTACCTGCAAACAAATTTACCTTTGGGTATCAATAAAGTTACCTTACCTTATTATTAAGGACGGAAGTCAGTATCTGCAAAAGCCTTTTTAAAATGGTAACCATGGGTGACTTCAGCTTTCAGCTCACTAGCTTATTAATATATATATGTATATATCCCCCCCTCGTCACTTGGAATTTGTTAAACCGGTTCTTATCATTAAACAGAACCCAGAGGAGGGACCAACGTTGAAGCTTGTGCTTGTGTTGTTCTCTCAGATGTAAGTCGCTAAATGATGTAAGTCTGCTAAATGACAGTAGTAGTAGTAGTAGCAGTTAAACAACCCTCATAACCGTCCCACGCTGCAGAAACACCTGCAGACAGTCCCGGGTCCGGTGAGGACACAAACACACCCGACAGCAGAGCAACAACCTCTCAGCCTTTAAATAGTCGTCTGACAGACTGAAGCACCTGTGACCCGATGACGGGACTCACCTCAGCTCAACTCATCACTGTGACCAGCTGGTTTTCTGTCTTCCCCGGGAACAGCAACTCATTTCTGTCATTAGTTTTTTTGAATGACCTCATTGTTGAACCACAGTTCAGAAGCAATGTCTGATTGTCTGTAAATTATTATTGACCATTACTTCTCTCAGCTTCCAGTTATTTGTGTCCAAGTCTGTCGTTCTGCCGTCTCATCCAAAGTATTAAAAAGCACATTTCTTTAAATACAAACACTCCTTTGTACTCCCCTATTTATCTTACTGTGTGGAATTGTGGGGATCCACCTTTAAAACCACCTTAAATTCAATAAAAAAAACTTCAAAAATGAGCCATACGTATCATCAATAAGGCTGATTACTATATGCTCACACAGAGCCACTTTTTCTGAATTCTCATGTTATTAAATTTTATGATTTGTTTTATTATAAAATCATGCAAATTATGTTCAAAGCAAAATCAAAAATGCTCCCTGACTGAATACAGAGGTTTTTTTCAATTCAGGAGACTCTGTATAATCTTAGACGTGTCTGCAATTTTACTGCACAAAAAGCTAAAAAAAAGGCATGAAAAGGAGATGTGTCTCCATTACTGGAGTTAAATTCTGGAATGATGCCAACATACATTTAAAAACATGTCATTCTCTTTTGGTTTTTAAGAAAATGGTTTGTAAAGCTATTTTTGAAGCTTATAAGTGTGATTGACTATCTGTTAATGTTTCTTTGCTTTTCTGTTGTTTCTTTGCCTTTTGTTGTTTCTTTGCTTTTCTGTTGTTTCTTTGCTTTTCTATTCTCTTTTTGGTTTTCTGGAGGTTGGTAGCCAAAAAAAGAAAGTTGATAATATAGGATAGGCTTTTATAAGCAGTCTGCTTCTGTTTTTGCCTTGTCAGTCATTGTTCAACACATGATTATTGGTTTTGTGTGAAATGTTAATGCTGTGCACAATGTTTTTTGGTGTTGTGTTGTTTTTGTGTTGTCATGACTGAATAAACTTCATTCATTCATTCCTTTGTATGTTTGAATGGTTTTGATTAAGTCTGACTTTGACGTATGGTGTTTGATACATTTAAGTACGTTTGATATCTGGGATTCAGACTGAGGTCATGGCTGTTATAAACAGACTATATTTAGAAAATCAGCAATATTTTACAGATGTCTAACTTAATCAGATGAAATGTTTCTTTTTTGAGACAAAGATAAGAAAATACAACCAACATTTAGTGGCGATATAACCAAAGTTTGCTGTATAAGTGAACAATGTGCAGCACAGCTGCAACATGAAGCAGGTGGTGATGGAGATGCTGGTGTGATGTTGGTGTGTGGAGTCTCACCTCGTCACAGTAGAGGGGGGGACACCTCGTCTGGCAACGCTTCCTCCCGTTCACACAGCTGCAGGACAGACAGCCCTCATCCCACTCTGATGCTGCCTGGCTCACACACACAAAAACATTATTTATATCCTCTCAACAAATGTTTGAATTAACTCTGTTGATGCCACAGCATCAAGTGTGATCGCTCCAGATGAGTACGAGCTGTGATGTCACATTATGGGGCTGCAATTACTGCATTACAACCATTACATATCTCGTAACTATAAATATACACACACACACACACATACACAGTCATTAGGTGGTTGATTAAAAAGCCATAGAAGGTCTTTATAATGAATGACATCAGTCATCACCAGCGGAGAAAAAAAAACAAAGAACAGAAAGACAAAGAATAATAATAGCAGGCAGAGAAAAGAAGAGAAAAAGAAGAGTATGAGAGATTCACCAGCACTCGTGATGAGAAATAAATAATAAGAGAAGAAAGAGTGAAGGGAAAGGGAAAGCAGGAGGAAGACAGGGGGACCTGACCTCTTGTCAGTGTGTTATTAATCTTATAATCCCATAATATCCCCTCCCTCATGAATAATTCCAGCAGGCTTGCCCGGCAGCGGTCAGAGTGCAGGCTTTTCTTCGGGGCGTCCTGCATCATTGATGAGGCTGATGGGACGAGAGGCGCTGGTGTAACACGGCCCGCGGGGCTTTTCACTCATCGTCTAATCGGCTCTTCTTTATGAGTAAATAACACAATGGGAGTCAATGGGATGGAACGTAAACACCATACTGGCGCTACGCTTCAGACACAGCCCATAATGAGCCGGGCACACTGGCTGCAGGCTGCCATGCCGCGCTGCTGGGCAGCAGATGTCTGTGCTGGGGGCGGGAGCTGGCGTTGTGTTCAAATTAACGCGTTCATTTCTGTGAGAACGTTGAACTGAACGCAACATATTTGCAAATAAAGAACTTGAACTTGTTCATTCTGCAGATCACGAACTGTAATTTGAACTGTTCAGATTATGTGACTTTCAGCTTCACTGTTTAGGTCCAATTATTACGGAACAGAGGTTTCTTCAGTATTCACATTCATTACTCAGGTAGAAGTATAGATACTAGAGTTTAAAAATACTCCTGTAGAAGTTGAAGTATCAACTCAAGTTTTTTACTCAAGTAAAAGTATAAAAGTACTGGTTTCAAAACTACTTAAAGTATAAAAGTAAAAGTAATGTAAGGGGGGAAAAAGCCATTAAGGACAAAAGCCATTGAAAATGAATGCATCTTAGTATAATGCAAATATATTAAAGAACCATATATGTGTACTATTGAGCATTAACATGTGTTAATATAAATATATTAAAGAAGCATATATGTGTACTACTGAGCATTAACATGTGTTTCAGAGAGCAGACGATATGATGACTAGTTGCCTATAAGTATTGTAATGGTGCAAAAAGTCAAACTTCAGAGGCATGTTATCATTTATCCTAACCTTTATTGGAATGTACATCCAAGTTTAGTTGCAGGAATCTGAGGGAACGGATGTAAGAACAAAACTGGACAAGAACATCTGAAACAACCACAACCAAATTCACTCTATCCGGATGGAGCAATTTAACTGGATAGTTTTATTTAAAGGCCGAAATGAAATAGAGTAACAAGGCTGTTTTTAAAATGTAAGGAGTAAAAAGTACAGATAATTGCGTGAAAATGTAAGGAGTAAAAGTAAAAAGTCGTCTGAAAAATAATTACTCCAGTGAAGTATAGATAACCCAAAATTTCTACTTAAGTAAGGTAACAAAGTATTTGTACTTCGTTACTTGACACCTCTGTTACGGAATAATCCTCCTTCTCATTTCACCAACGGGCGGCACATTTAAAATACTCGACGAGACGACGACTTTACACTACATTACCCACAATGCAGTGCACACTAGCGTAACAACGGGCAGCAGCTCCATGGCAACGGTGGTCCGAGCCCGGTGCATCTTTACATGACCAGTGAAGAGAGAGACGATGCAGACGCAGATGATGATCCTTATCATTATCTGCAGGAATTTTACACATCGTCTCCCAAACAGTCCGATGGTAAAAATCTAACCTTTCTGTTCAAATTCTGTCCACCTGCTCTGAGAAAACTAGTCTGAACATCTGCCTCGTCAACTTCACATTAGAAACGTCATGTGGAGTTAAAGCATCCGTCCAGTGTGAGAAAATATCTGCAAGTCCTTGACAATCAAACAAAGTGATCAGGAAAGACCAAGAAGACCCAACAGCCCCAAACGACCCCAGTCACTGCTGCTCCTTCAGGGGGAGGATTTACCTGCAACAGGTAGAAACACTGATAATGGACCACATTGTTGGAGATTTAGAGTCTCTGAGGAAAGTTGAAAAGCCACTAGGACAATACACTGCAAAAACTCAAACTCTTAACAAGAATATTTGTCTTATTTCTAGTTAAAATGTCTCATTTTTAGTAAAAAAAATCTCATTACACTTAAAACAAGACTCATCACTGGAAAAAACAACAATTTTCACCTGTTTCAAGTAGATTTTCACTTAAAATAAGTAGAAAAATCTGCCAGTGAAACAAGATTATTTTGCTTGTAATGAGAAGATAAATCTTGACCCACTGGCAGATTTTTCTACTTATTTCAAGTGAAAATTTACTTGAAACAGGTGAAAATTGTCAAATAACAAGTTATTTCTCTGGTAATGACTCCTGTTTTAAGTGTAATGAGATTTTTTGACTAAAAATGAGACATTTTAACTAGAAAAAAGACAAATATTCCTGGTAAGATTTTGAGTTGTTGCAGTGTACATAATTGTAGTGACCAGTTTTAGGATAGGGGGGGTGTTTCATTCGTACTTCTCACCTAAAAATATTGAAATGAACTGAATTTGAACTAGTTCAAAGTGAAAATGGTTAACTATGAATGTGAACTGTTCATTTTTAAACAATGTGAACTGAACTTTGAACTAGTTTATGTTAGGAACGTGCACCACACTGACCTCCCGCAGCACGCCCTGGTCCAGGCAGGGGCAGAGGGCCGGGATGACACAGCCCCCCGCCGGGTTCCGGTAAAGGCCTTCCTGACACACGCAGCCCTCCGCCGCACGGCTGCAGTTGACGGGAGGAGAAGAGTAGATGTCCTGGCAGCTCCTCTCACACAGGGGGGTCTCCTCCGACACGCTCCTCCGCCACCGCTCCCCAGCAGGACACGCTGCAGGAGAGGAGTGGGGGGGAAGGGGAGGAAGAGAAGATGGTGGGGGGGGTTGGTGGTGGTGAGGAAATGGAGGTAATCAAAAAGAATGGAAAATAAAATGAGATGATTTGAGCAAATGTGCCAGCAAATGTGTGAGTATTAGGGCTATGCAGGAGAAAAAATATTTGAGAGGGGAAGATTTTGTTTTGATTGTGCACTTAGAGAAAAAAGTCGAAATGTCGAGATAAAAGTCAAAATGTCGAGAATAATGTTGAAGTACAATTTAGAGAAAAAAGTCAAAATTTCGTGAATAAAGTCGAAATTTCACCTTTTTTGTCAACATTTCATCTTTATTCACGTTTCATTTTGACTTTTTTCTCGACATTTTTGACTTTTTTCTCAACATTCCGACTTTTTTCTCGAAATTGTACTTTAACATTAATCTCGACATTTTGACTTTTTTCTCAACATTTCGACTTTTTTCTCGAAGTGCATAATGAAAAAAAAAATCTTCCTCCTCTAAAATATTATTTTTATTTTTCTCCTGCCTGGCCCCAATACTCTTCGATACCAATGTACTGTACACTGAACGTGATGTGTGCCAACAAAAGGCTGGAGCCTATAGCTGGGAGGGAATTCATGAAAATCGTGCACTTGGTGACAAGTTTTTGATATTTGGCATGTTAGTTATGGATATAAGGTTTTCAATAACCAACGCAAACAAATTGGGACGGCCCCCTAGTGGCCGGTTTGCAGAAAATTCAAAATGGCTCCCGCCGAAAAGACCAAAGGTCATATCTCAGCTTCTCTTAGTCCTAGATTGTTGTATATTGTCACTTTCTCTACTTTTTTGGTGCTAGGAATTCAATTCTGAGATAAATTTCCTATTTCAAGGTCATGTTGAAGGTCAAATTAAATTTTCAAGGTCATTTTTTGCACGAAAATCTCCATATCTCTAGAATTAAGTCACATAAAAATATTGTATAGGACTCTAGACCCATATTTTCATTTTTATTGGACAGGTCACTATCACTGTAGTGTCAATAATCTCATTCGGTGAGAACAGTGGCCTTCATTCAGGTTTAAGATGAACATAACATCAGAACTAAGTCACAGTGAAAGAATAGAATTTTATTAATATAACACACACAAAAAACACCAGCTGTGCATATTTAAACTCACTTAACACCTACAATGCCTGCCTCTATCACCTCGCTTATTGGGCCCAGAGTATGAAATCATAGCTATTTCACTCTTTATCATTAGTGCAGCCCCCCTCACACTTGCAAAACCTCGGTAGCATTTACAGTTTCCCTTAGAGGAAACCACACAGCTACAGTTGCCAGCAACAGTAACCAAGGGGCCGGGTCTCCGAGAACAGTCCAGTTAGAGCCATTTCATCTCGGGTGGCGGTGCGGGCTCGGCTGTAATCAGTACTCGAGTTGTAAAAAACAATAAGGGGGGATGGTGGATTTTATCATATGGGGACAGATAATTTGTGCTGATTACAAATAATATAATATATTACAAATAATAGCAGTGACCAAAACAGCTGCAGAAATACTGCAGGAATGACATAGCAGCAGTTAAATGCAGCCTTCTGTAAGCTTTAAATATCCACTGGGCTTACATCAATTACATCAAAACACAACAATAAAAAACACTTTTCTGAACTTATCAATATGACTCTGTCCTTCACAGGATAAGTAAAATGGATCACTGCAAAAACTCTAAATCTTAACTAGAATATTTGTCTTATTTCTAGTTAAAATGTCTCATTTTAGTAAAATCTCATTACACTTAAAACAAGACTCATCACTGGAAAAAACAACAATTTTCACCTGTTTCAAGTAGATTTTCACTTGAAATAAGTAGAAAAATCTGCCAGTGGAACAAGATTTTTTTGCTTGTAATAAGAAGATAAATCTTGTCACACTGGCAGATTTTTCTACTTATTTCAAGGTAAAATTTACTTGAAACTGGTGAAAATTGTCAAATAAGTTATTTTTCTGGTGTTATTTTTCTGGTGATGACTCTAAATGTTGAAATAGCAGTAAAACCACATTCATTGATGAAATGACATAAGGGATGGAAAGGGGGGATGGCAGTTTTACAGGGGGGATGATTTTGACCGTTTTTATTTCAGGAGGGATGCCATCCCCCCTCATCCCCCCTCATCCCCCCTCATCTCCAGTATTGGCTGTAATAATCCCCCCCCACTCACCACAGTCTGGAGCGGTGCAGCCGGTCGTGCGGAGGGCCGGGCCGTCACACGGGGCTCCTCCGTACCGGCTGGGCTGCAGCACAGAGCGGGCCGAGCTCTGCTGACCGCTACCGCAGCTGGCTGAGCAGGGTCGCCACGGCGACCAGCCGGACCACTGGCAGTCCACTGGAAACACACCGAGCAAACCATCAGTAAATCAGACGTGACCGACGGAGCCGGACGGAGCACCAAGTGCTTCACACAGCACCAACGCAGAAGAAAACAAACCAAAAACTGGCCTACAAAACATTGCTTTTACTTTCATACAGAAGAGAGGAGAAACAGGCAACGTGAGCGATCTGACAAAATCAAACGAACACAAATCTGCAACACAATTATGGCATAAATGTTTATATCCACTTGAAAGCGCCCCTTAGGTGCAAACAGAATCGGAATAGATGATTAAAGAGGAAATGCAGAACATTCTCTGAATTAATAATCTATGCAATACATACATTATACTACGGAAGAGTATTAGGGCCATGCATGAGAAAGAATATTTGAGAGGGGAAGATTTTTTTTGTTGTGCACTTCGAGAAAAAAGTCGAAATGTCGAGAAAAAAGTCGAAATGTCGAGATTAATATTGAAATACAATTTCGAGAATAAAGTGTAAATGTCTCCTCCTCCATCAAATCCAGTTAGAGTGACTGACAGCTCTGCAGCAGCAGCCGTAACTAACTAACTAACTTACATCCTTGGAGTGGAACGTTAAAGGGAAAGTTCGTTTTTTTACAACCTGGACCTTATTTCTGGCATTTTTTATGGTCGTATACTCAGCCAGGCAAGTTTGGTGTCATTTGGAGTCCTTCGGAAGATATTAGGGGGTTTTTTGCGAGCCGCTTCTCCATATAACGGTAGTGAACGGGGCACAGCGGGAAACAGACGATGCAGCGTCTAAATAACACATGATTGCCGCGAAACTCTTCATTTATTTTATGAATCACTAGATCTGCTTCCAGGACCTGTTGTCTACATCCGGGGCTGTGTGTGTAACAAATAAATCAGTTTGTAAACAAGACCTCTGAACTCATGACGTCATCTCTGTGCGCGCACTCTGTCCTCCGTTCAGTGAGCTCTTCAGCCGTATACTCTGGCTCAAAACGGTAAGGACGTCCATCATATTCAAAGTCGTCGTCCACAACCTCAGAATTTGACAAATATTCAGACATGTTTCAAATAACTAACAGTAAACTAACAGTAGCGAACTCCAGCTGTACACAGAGCTGTGTCTGGGATGCGCGCACAGAGATGACGGCATGAGTTCAGAGGTCTTGTTTACAAACTGATTTATTTGTTACACACACAGCCCCGGATGAAGACAACAGGTCCTGGAAGCAGATCTAGTGATTCATAAAAGAAATGAACGAGTTTCGCTGCAATAATGTGTTATTTAGACGCAGCATCGTCTGTGTCCCGCTGTGCCCCGTTCACTACCATTATATGGAGAAGCGGCTCGCACAAAACTCCTAATATCTTCCAAAGGACTCCAAATGACACCAAACTTTTCTGGCTGAGTATACGACCATAAAAAATGCCAGAAATAAGGTCCAGGTTGTAAAAAACGAAACTTTCCCTTTAAGGGGACGTTTCTGAAGTTATGCAACTGCATATGTGTGATATGTGTTTCAAATCAATATCGTCATCAAATTTTGACTTTTTTCACAACATTTCGACTTTTTTCTCGAAGTGCATTATGAAAAAAAAATCTTCTTCCTCTAAAATCTTATTTTTATTTTTCTCCTGCCTTGCCCTAATACTCTTCCGTTCTTTACAAGACTAGGAAAATGTTTCTTAAATTAGTGCATAATGAAAAAAAAAATCTTCTTCCTCTAAAATATAATAAAAGTCGAAATGTCGAGATTAATGTTGAAATATAATTTCAAGAATAAAGTCGAAATTCCGTGAACAAATTTGAAATTTCAAAAATAAAGTTGAAATACATTTAGACTTTCTTCTCGACATTTAGACTTTTTTCTCAACATTTGGACTTTTTTCTCGAAATTGTACTTTGACATTAATCTCGACATTTCGACTGTCAGTTAAGAATACATCCGCTGATGCATAATCTTGGACACATCATCACTGTTGTATCCTGGACTCACTGGGTGTTTCGGGTCTTTCAACAGACACCCTCATCCAGGCGACCCGGCCGAGGTGATCAAGTCTCGGCCTGTGTCCAAGTGGCATGCTACCCCCACTACAACCACTGCTCCCCCCTCCTCAACCAGAGCCATCTGGAGGCTTTTTCTGCTGCCTCCACGTTGTTACCTATGGCCCTTCTACGGTTGGCACCCGTTATGCCTAGTGCGCTGTAGGCTTTGCTCAGGGAGTGGCTGGCAAACCCCCGACCGCCCACCTCCACTGGCATTAACTTGGTCTTCCACCCGTTCCTCCGACAGTCCTCCACCAGCTCCTGGTACTTCTCCCTCTTTCGTTCATGGGCCTCCTCCATCCTCTCCTCCCAGGGAACCGTCAGCTCCAACAAGACGAGTTGGTTGACTCTCTCTGACTTTCTCAACATTGACTTTTTTCTCGAAGTGCATAATGAAAAATAAATCTTCCTCCTCTAAAATATTATTTTTATTTTTCTCCTGCCTGGCCCCAATACTCGTCCGTATTATACATACATAAAAATTTTTCCTATTTTTTAAAGGACTTCAGAATATATAAGTGAAAGCAAAGGGTCTGGAAAAAAAAGAAATCATATTCTTATTTTTATAGCCCATCCCTCATTGATATGAGGCAGTTTACGCAGTGCTGACGTCTGCAGCACCAAGTCCTGGGGCTTTACGGTGAGTCTCTCATTCACCCGCCGGTGCCCAGCGGCTGCAGCGTACCAGCATCGGTGGTTCTTGTCAATTACCCACTGCTGAGCACGGGTGGGTGGGAGTAGTGACTCTGGGAGGGACGAGGGGCGAGCTGGGAACTTTTAAATGGCTTATGTCTACTTTTCCATCCAAGCCGAAGCCACTGCAACCCAAATATTAATTTTAAACAGTCACCTGGATGATTGGTGTTCATTGTGAAGGTAGATACGGCTGATATTCACCACAGTACCAGGCTGGTTCTACTACATAAAATAAATGGATTCAATCATGGATTTCCAAAGTGTGATTGTTAAGAGTCGGGCACAAGCTGGTGTCAGCAGCATTTAATGGTGTGATCAGCAGCAGACATGGAGCTGCTGGAGCTTTATTTAAAGGTTTTCCTCCATCAGAGTCTGAAAGTGCTGCTCAAACAAACACCTCTCAGCTCAGCGATGACAGCTTGATAGCTGCCGCTGCAATTCAGAGCGTGATGGGAGCTGAGGCCCCCGTTTTGCAATATTTCCACCAAGCAGTCTGTTGCAAAACTCATTTTATGTTAACAGCAGGAAGCCAGAGGATATTATGTGCAGGTTGTTTGATGGGGGAATTTTTCATAAATGCTTTAATAATAAAAAACTTGGGGGGTGGGGCTGATTGGATCACACAGCTTGGCAACCTCTTGAGTAAATATTGTATGAGTATAAAAATGGCCTGGATAAAGGAAACAGTCGCATCATTCACAATAACGTCTCTGAACGAGTCATTGGCTGATGTTTGGCCCACCTCAGGCAAATGGCTCCTTCCAAATTTCAGCATAATTATGCCAATAATTCAGCCGAGAAGGCTGCAGACTGAATGTGTTCTGTTGATATAGTCCAACCCCCCCCAGAAAAATCAACAATCCCTCCTTACAGGAAACAAATGAGTACTTCCGCTCCACACGGAGGCTTTTTGTGGATTTTATTGGCATGTAAAAAGTTAATTCTCCGTCAGTGTGGCTGACAGTGACATTGCAACTGTGGCTGACTGTGAACAGATGGTGAGAGCTCAGACTCGGTCCTGCGGCGCCAGGATTTTGGCTTTAGGCTACTCATTTCCACACAGCGTTATCACGGCTCTGCTCCATCTCTTACCTGCTCAGAAACGTTTTCAACATGGAGTTGTGCAGCATTGCTTTTGTAACTGGTTCAGCTAATCCAAAAGTGTCAGCAGGTTACAGTTAATAAGCCCTGAATGCAGGAATTGTGACGTAGAATTGTCAAATTGGTCTGATTCAACACACATATCGGCACAGATTACTTTTGTAATACTGTATTTGACCCGGTCTTTGTACGTTTTGACCGTATAGAAACGTAATTCTTGCCATTGTAAGAATGAGATGTACCTGCTGTATTCTACTGCCCTTACTCTTTAACACCTTGTGCTTTTTATTATTTTACCTCTTTTCTTATCATTCTATTTCATTTTATTTGTTATTTACTGTTTAATTGTGTCTTGCAGCTTTTAATGTTGATGTAAAGCACTTTGAATTCCCTTGTGTTGAATTGCGCTATACAAATAAACTTGCCTTGCCTAAAAAGCAAAATGTGGAGCCTAAATACCACAAGGAGTCGTGGAAATGTGATGAAATGTGATGAAACATCAGAGTCAGCAGGTTTCTGTGCAGAGACGGTGAAGATGCCCCTAAAACCCTCAAACATAATTACTAAAATGATCTTATTAACGCTGTTTATGAGGCGACTGGAACAAGTTCGTAATAGATATTGGCTTCTGTTAAAGCCTTTTTTAACAGGCCTAAAGGAAATTTAAATAAAGGTGAAGGATAAAAGTACAGAACCTATTATTGAAATAAAAGCTTATAAATAAAAGTCCCTTGTAGGCTGTGATTGATGCGACTGTCACTCACTTACGTCAGCCAACTGTTGCAGCAGCTGGTACTAAATATAGTGATCTTATTCTGGTCCTGGTGGTTCAGCCAGAGGTGGTGGGGGTGTTGTTTTTATGACTGTGGGAGGGAGGGAGGTCACAGAAAGTGCAGGTAAAACAGCTGGGACACAGGATCACTCACCATGGCAGGGCTCTGCGGAGCAGCGGAACGCCCCAGCGCGGCACACACTGAGGAAACAGAGGTGATCTCAGACACAGACACAGATTCATCACTCACAATCACAGTACAATCGGTTAAGACACAATCTAACCCAGGGGTCTGCAACCCAAAATGTTGAAAGAGCCGTATTGGACCAAAAACACAAAAAACAAATATGTCTGTATAAGCCTTAGAATGAAGGCAACACATGCTGCATGTTTCTATATTAGTTATAACTGGGGGAAGTTGTTTTTTTCATTATGCACTTCGAGAAAAAAGTCGAAATGTCGAGAAAAAAGTCAAAATGTTGAGAAAAAAGTCAAAATGTTGAGAAAAAAATCAAAATGTCGAGATAAAAAGGAAAACAAAAAGGAAGAAAAAAAGAGATAAAAAGGAAAAAGAAAAAAGAAAAAAAGTCAAAAGAAAAAAAAGAAGAAAAAGAGAAAAAAGGGAAAAAAGAGAAAAAAAGAAAAAAAATAGAAGAAAAAAAAGAAG
Organism: Cololabis saira; assembly: GCF_033807715.1. Taxonomy (NCBI): domain Eukaryota; kingdom Metazoa; phylum Chordata; class Actinopteri; order Beloniformes; family Belonidae; genus Cololabis; species Cololabis saira. Next base: position 5,272,836 of record NC_084608.1, read on the forward strand.
GAAAAAAGGAAAAAAGGAAAAGAAAAAAGGAAAAAAAAGGTCAAACATTTTTGAAAAAGCTCCAGGAGCCACTAGGGCGGCAGTAAAGAGCCGCATACGGCTCTAGAGCCGCGGGTTGCCGACCCCTGGTCTATAGTCGTATCCATACGCCACTAGACAGGCAACAAAAGGCCGGTTATCACTTCCTAAGCCAAACACTAATTTTCTGAAGCAGAACATGTAAGGAATAATGCCCGACGAGGTGTACATTAACATAAATATATGGACGGCATATATTTATGTTCATGGCCACCTCGAAGGGCATTATCCCGCTTATACCACGGTCACTTACCAAAAAACATAAATATTAAATCAGTTATTCATGCTTTAATGTGTTTTAAGTTGAAATCATTAGTTTTATAACAAGCCACAGCTGAGCGGCTGGTCCAAGGTGTTTTTCTTAATTTGCTTTTTGAATATTGATTTCTGTGTTAATTTAGTCATAGGCAGTGGTAAAGAATTCCATCATTTCATTGATCTATATACCACGGCCTGTGTGAATACTCGATTCTGATTGGCTGACAGGTGTACATTACAATTTCGAGAAAAAAGTCGAAATGTCGAGAAAAAAGTCGAAATGTAGAGATTAATGTTGAAATGTTGAGAAAAAAGGCAAAAGGCAAAACATTTCGACTTTATTCACAAAATCTCGACTTTACTCTTGAAATTGTATTTCAACATTAATCTCGACTTTGACGATTTTTTTTCTCGAAGTGCACAATAAAAAAAAAATCTGTTCTGCTTTTCCGTGATATGGTGTTATATAACCTGTAAGACGTGTTTTTTTTCTTTAAATTTGATGTCTTTTTTTTTTTTACTTTGTGTAAATTTTAAAATAGCCAAAGATTTTTAGCAAAAACTGGTGTTTTCATCCGTTTTGGATGTTCGTTTACATGAAAACGAAGCTCAAAGTCACCAAAAACGATAATTTCTGAAAACTCCGGCCAAAGTGGAGATTTTCAAAAACCCTGTCTTCACGTTTGCTTGTAAACAGAGAGAAACGGACATTTAGGCTTCAGAACGTCACATTATGCGACAGAAACGTTACCAGCGTCATGTGCTCGACCTGTGTTTACAATTTGTTTGGCCACTTAAAGGAGCATGAGGCTCCTTTTAAGAGATGAGACTCTCTAGCGCCACCCTTCACCACGACGGCCGTTGGGGGTACTGCAGCCAACAGTGAAGCCGGCACGGGAGAACGGGGAGAACGTGCATGCAGCGTCATGTGACGTCACATCCGCAGGACAGCGCGGGAAATTCGGGCCCACAATTGCAGCACATTTTGCAGCACACAGCCTGTTCAAGGCAACGGAGAGATACGCTAGAGGAATCATTCTTTTGGGTTTGGAACGCTTCATCTGACATTATGACTAGAAAACTTAAAACGTATACGATTTTTTCTCATAAATCCTGCCTCAATCCTGCCTCAAGCTCCTTTAAGTTACTTGTGTCATTTGTTGATGTTTTTTTCCAGGATTCTGATTGGCTAGCATGACTTTATCTTCTCGTTACACTGCCCCCTGTAGGTTTGGCTGCTCATAGCACCTTAACAGTGTATTTATGCGGTCCGTGTAAATGAAGAGGATTTTCAAAACGTAGAGGGGGAAATATCCGTGTTTGTAAATACCCGGCTATGTGGAAACGTGGCCTTAAAAAGGCTCCCCTCCACTGCGTGTGCAGTGGATTACCATGTGTTGCAGAGGTGCTGAACGGTGGTTCCAGGCTGCAGCAGCACGTCTGTGAGACCTCCAGTGGTGGCGTTCCAACGCTGGTATTCAGCTGGCAGCGACAGTGATGAACAGGGACAGTCAGCAGGATCTACACAGGCGCCCTTATACCACACCTTTGGAGAAGACAGTGAGAAAGTTGGTGAGATATGCTGATATAACCACCTTCACACACTCACACAGACATGCAGAGCTTTTTAGCATATATATATATATATATATATATATATATATATATATATATATATATATATATATATATATATATATATATATAAATAAATGCCCTGCCTTCCATGTGTGATGATATCAGCGTAATAATGTGTATGAGGTTGCCAAGATATTAACAAAGGCAATGCAAAAGGTTGCTGCCTGGTTACATAACTCATGCCTCACTTTAAACTTCAGGGGGGTTACAAGTGTAGTGTACCCAAACACAAAACTGCATTTGGGAAGTCATCATTTTCCTGTATTGCAATGACTACGCTTACATGCATCAATAACCCTTTTAAAACACGAATATTAGCAACAACCCGGTTTTGCACAGCCATGTAAACACCAATAACCCCTTTTGATTAACCCGAATTTGCTCATATTCCGGTTTTTAAAAAAACGAAAATGACCCCTGGGTTACTCCTTTTAAAACCCGAATATTTGGTCATGTAAACACCAAACAGAATATCCCCATCAAACGGAACATGAATTTGTTTTCTGCACATGCTCTGTTCACAAGGAATCTTGGTCTTTTGAGTCCAGGAAGTTCTTATAAACACGGAGAAACCAAGACCAGGAGGAGACTAATCACTTCATAAATGTAATGAAGGATATGAACATTTCTGCATTTGTAGACGGTAGAAAGTACCGGGATAGAAGATTTACAAGAAGGTGAGTGAAAAGTTGCGTGAAGCAGCATTTGTTTTGAATTTGGATACAGGAAGAAGAAGAAGAATGCGTCATCACATTCTCCGTGCGTCGCTGGTTTGATCCAGATATCCCGAATGATTAATCACCATGTAAACGGAATATTCCAAATGTTTCAGTAACTGGAATATTAGCAATAACCCAAATTTTGACTGTATGTAAACTTAGTCAATGACTCAATGGAATACTCTGCCAACAGACATTATTTCATGTAGAAATATCTATTGTCTCTTTGCTTTGTTCTGCTCTTGTACTTACTTTTTTCTTTTTCTATACAAATTTGTAAGTACTATTCCATCAACCTGCCCAGGGACTACAGGTGGAAAATAGCAAGCTGCTACAACCTGGCACAATGAATATTCTCTTGTACAAAATGTATGTCTTACTGTGCATTGTCCCTGTTTTGAAATAAATAAATTACAATTACCTGTCCTGGAGGGCATTTGCACCCGGGTGTGCAGGGTCCCAGCAAACACTGAGTGTGTGGCCACAAGTCCTCACAGGAATACGGACAAGAACCTGAACAGTTAGTGTAGACCTGCCCGCTGGGACACTCTGCAACACAAGAACAGAGATGATTACAGGACAGATCTCTTATCCAGCAGCGCTATGGGATGTTCTGCACACGTTTCCTGGTGTCGTACCGGGCAGGCAGCTCTGGGTGCTGCAGATAGTGTGCTGCTCCAGTGGGCCGGGGCAGGCGGCCCCGCCCGGCTCCGGCTCTCGGAGGACGGTCTTGTTCCGTAGTGACACGCCGCCGCCACAGGTGGCGCTGCACTCGCTCCAGGCCGACCACTGGCCCAGCAAACAGCCCGCTACGCAGAGCAGAGGACAAGCAGAGGCCAGTTCAATGTGTCCTTTAAGCTGCACAGCAGACAAAAGTAGGGATGCCCCGATACCAATACCGGTATCCATGTACCGAGACTGCTCTCATATACTCGTACTCGCAAACATTCTCCGATACGACGCACCGATACTTCATTGTTGTTGTAGTTACTGATTATTGTAACTACAACAAGCAGCAATTGTAGGATAGCAAAACGCAGAACAATATTTGGACAGTCATCCTTCTCGGTAATAGGTACCAAATGATGGAATACACTGAACCTGAAATCAATTTTAACAGATTTTATCAATATTAACAGAGCTCAAGGTTTTTAGCACACAAGTAAAACAATGGCTGAAACTGAAACAAGCTTGTGAACATTGACTTTAACATACTGTACCACTGTATTATTTTAGTTTTCTGTCCTTATCTGGTTTGTGTTTTTGCTTCTTGTCTTTGTATTGTCTTTATTCTGTTTAGCATGTTTTGTATTTTAATGGTTTTGTACTGTTTCAACTCTGCTTTCCAATTTTAAGTAAAGGCCTAACCAGGGACAGGGGTTGCAAATTAGCTCTAGTTAGAAATCTGTATGTATGACATCTGTTTTGTATTTTTTATCAAACAATGTTTGATACATTTGTCCCTGTTCAATAAACGTAATAAAAAAATTAAAAAATGAGTGACTCTAGGGGGAGATGTTGAGCCTCAGTCAGCGTGGTGATGAGAAGAGATTGATACATGAGTGAAACTGGCAGCGCCATTTCAGGCAACATAGCGACATGTAATGCAGCGGGACGTCAGCAGTGTGGACATATTTCAAAATAAGAGACGACGACAGAAGCAAGGCAGACTGAAGCTACTGATGCTAAGGTGTCAAGAGGAGGAAAGGAGAATACGTGGTTTAATACCAACAACTTGATAAAACATCTCAAGACGCATCATAAAGCTGAGTATATGGAGCTAATGCTACTGCAAGAACACAACAGCAACATTAGCTCAGGTTCTAAAAAAGAGACAGACAATGGCAAGAGAAAACCCACGGGCCGTTAAAATAACGGAGGCTCTGACCATTATCTAGCTGGATGAGCAGCCACCGTCAGCTGGAGAAGACGAAGGATTTCTCTTCTCGACGCACTCGAGCCGCGATATGTTTCATTGATATGTTATATGTTTGATATTTTCTTAAATGTGAAGACAGTGCCAGTGTGGGGACTTTTTATTCACACAGAAAGATTATTTTTTGTTAAAAATAGTTATTCTACTACTTTTATTTATTTTTATTGAATTTATCTGTTGCAAATAGGGGTGTAACGATACACTAATGTCACGATACGGTACGATACACGATATTGAGGTCACGATAACGATACGATATTATAGCAGTATTTTTTTAACAACCTTGAATGAGGAACATATGACTGGAAAAAAATTGTCTTTTATTTGAAAGACACAAAATACAAAACAATACTGTGCGTTTGCCCTATTGTTACAGTTTGTAATGCTTTATAACTGTTTAAGTTACCATTTTCCACAAACTGAACTAAAAGTAAATGTCAGGTTTGCATTATGCATCTTCAGTTTCAGACAAGTACAAATATTTTGCCACAAACTGAATAGTTTCTCTCATGTATGATTTGACTTTTTTCTTTTCCAGAAATTGAACAACTAAAATTAAATAAATAAATAAAAGTAAATAAATACATACAATTTTACATCATAAAACAGATTGATTTATTCTCACCATATAAGTATAAGAGGAGATTTATTTTTGTTAAGAAGGTTATTTTGGTTATTCAGGGTTGATTATTTTATAAATCTATTCTTTCTATTCTGATGTAAATCAGGGACTATAATGACACTAGTCAGTTTATCTGTAGTGATTAGTCTGTTTTAGATTGGGCGGAGTGATACGCCACAGTACGGCACTAGGTGCTGTGTTGATGTTCTAAAATCCTACACTGTTGAGGGACATTAAAGTACACTGGAACTCAGCAGAAGTTTCCCCGTGTTTATCCTACTCACCACCCCAAAAAGGTTTGATTTAATAAGGTAAGGCTTAACTCTACACCAGCCTTACATAAGTAAAAGTTCAGAGCTCAAAACCCTGCAAGAGTCCCGTGATCGGGACCAAAACGGTACTAGTTTCTTCTGAGCGCACACAATACATTTTTAATAACCCAATATCGCGATACAGTTTGTCACCTCCATGATACGTACGGATGTTTTTGTAGCGCGAAATTTCGTAGCACGATATATTGTTACACCCCTAGTTGCAAATAAAACCGCTCTTCCAATTCATTGCATTTTTCATTGCATTTTTAGCCTAGTTATTTTTGTGGTAGAAGTATCGGTACTCGGTATCGTCAAGTACACAAATTAAAATACTCGTACTCGGTGTGAAAAAAATGGTATCGTGGCATCCCTAGACATAAGTGCAACTGAGTAATGATCTGATCTGGGACCTGGACAGGAGGGCAGATCACAGCCTTGTGTCTGCGTGGTTTCAGCACAGGGGGGGCCGCCCACAGCGTCACGGCAGCTCCGAGTCCTCGTCGTCTGGCCTCGCCCACAGGACACGGAGCAGGGGCTCCACGAGCTCCAGGCCTCGTACACCGGGCAGGGCCGTCTGGTGCACACCAGAACTCCACCCTCACACACACTGGTGCAGGTGGAGAGTGGACAAGAGGTTTATCTGCAGCTTAGAGGAAGAGTGGAACAACGGACCCGTCGTAGCCGAGAATAAACTGTTCTCACCAGGTGTTGCAGTCTACGGTCACCTCCTCTTTGGGCTGGAACTGCAGCGTCCCGTTGCCGGATGGGAGACCACAACGGCACTCTGCCACCGGCACACAGCGGCTGTCCTGCAACAGCTGGCCTTCTGGACACCGACATCCTGACAACAAAACAGAAGTAACCAGACTTAAATCATAACGCAGAGAAACTTCACTCTGGCTGAGGCATTAATCCCAGTCCAGCTTTGAAAGAATAAACTCCTGCTCGTGTTTACCTGAGTGGCAGGCTCCTTGGAGACACTGCACATGCTCCCATAAGTCAGCACAACTGCGAGGACAGCGATTAGCGCAGGTCTCCTGGTAGGTCCGCTCCCTGTCCTCACAGCGCTCGCCTGCAAAACACACCCAGTCATCCCTGCACGCTTCAGCATTAACTATTAACAACAAACAACTCGTGCAGGTCCTGCAGAACAAGCTTTACATCCCATTATTTTAGGCAAGACAAGGCATGGCAAGTTTTATTTATATAGCACAATTCAACACAAGGTAATTCATGCTTTACATCAACATTAAAAGTGGAAAGACACAATTAAACAGTAAATAACAAATAAAATGAAATAAAATGATAAGAAAAGAGGTAAAATAATGAGTACAAGTTGTTAAAAAGTAAGGGCAGTAGAGTACAGCAGGTACAGGACTGTCTCAGAAAATTAGAATATTGTGATTTTCTGTAATGCAATTACAAAAACAAAAATGTCAAACATTCTGGATTCATTACAAATCAACTGAAATATTGCAAGCCTTTTATTATTTTAATATTGCTGATCATGGTTTACAGTTTAAGAAAACTCAAATATCCTATCTCAAAAAATTAGAATATTCTGGGAATCTTAATCTTAAACTGTAAGCCATAATCAGCAATATTAAAATAATAAAAGGCTTGCAATATTTCAGTTGATTTGTAATGAATCCAGAATGTATGACATTTTTGTTTTTTTAATTGCATTACAGAAAATAAAGAACTTTATCACAATATTCTAATATTCTGAGACAGTCCTGTACAGCTCATTGTTACAATGGCAAGAATTACGTTTCTATAGGGTCAAAACGTACAAAGACCGGGTCAAATACAGTATTACAAAACTAATCTGTAACAATTCGTACGGTGAATTAAACCAATTTGACAATTTTATGCCACAATACCTGTTTCCAGGTCTTATTTCACACAACTGAGGAGAATTACGTTTCTATACGGTGAAAACGTACAAAGACCGGGTCAAATGCAGTATTACAAAAGTAGAGAAGTGTCTTTTAGAAGACAGAAGTGTCACCAGGGACCGGTGAGAAGACGAGAGGAGAGCAGCAGCGAGCAGAGAGGAAGATTACACAGCAGCACGGTTCCTGAACACAAGTGCATGTCTGATGGGTTAAACACACTCAGCCCCGCCCACATCAATCTGAACAGCCTTAATTAACAATCTGTCGCAGGCTTGGCTTTGTGTGACATCTCACATAGCTGAGGAGGAAGTAGTCAACTCAATAAGTGTGTGGTTTTTACACAATAACAATGTTACTAACGTTTCACACAGGAACTGAGTCCTCTGAGCAGAAAGAGAACAAAAGAGCAGCAGTACACTGCAAAAACTCAAAATCTTAACAAGAATATTTGTCTTATTTCTAGTTAAAATGTCTCATTTTCATTTTTCTCAAAAAAAAATCTCATTACACTTAAAACAAGACTCATCACTGGAAAAATCAACAATTTTCACCTGTTTCAAGTAGATTTTCACTTAAAATAAGTAGAAAAATCTGCCAGTGGAACAAGATTTTTTTGCTTGTAATGAGAAGATAAATCTTGTCCCACTGGCAGATTTTTCCACTTATTTCAAGTGAAAATTCACTTGAAACAGGAGAAAATTTTCAAATAACAAGTTTTTTTTCTGGTAATGACTCTTGTTTTAAGTGTAATGAGATTTTTTGACTAAAAATGAGACATTTTAACTAGAAATAAGATAAATATTCCTGGTAAGATTTTGAGTTTTTGCAGTGTAGGAGCTTCCTGAAGCCAGAACTGTCCAAAGTGAAGGGAACGTCCCTGCTGCCGGGCCTCCACTCAATTCTGCTGGACCCATCACACTCAGGCCAACAAAAACCCATCCACACACCCCCCTCAACTACAACTTTTTTTAGAAAACAGAAATAATGTTTACAAACTTCTGCATCTTACAAGAACTAAAAGGTTGGGTCCACATGGAGAAGAACGGACACCCGTCATAACGTCCTCCAGGAGCATCGCAGTGCTGAACACATTAATGTTGGAGCTCCTGACTTCACTATTAGACATGCACTATCATCTGGACAACAATGAGAAAAGCAACAATGCAAAAGGCACATTTAACCAATGGAACTGATGTCCTAATGTCACCAAAGAGCTGATATTCTCACAAGAATATCTGGTCGAACTCTGTTATCCTTGAAGATTGACTGTCTTCTTTCCTCCGTTCCTCAGTTACATGAGCTGTATCCAGTTTAATACCGCCAATAACTCACTAATAAATCTTGTGTGTAGGAGGCAACTGGACTTAGAGCAGTGAGCAGCAGGGACAAGACACGAGCCGCCCGTCTCTGGAAACAGGCCTTTGTTGGACTTGGGTTTGAGGTCAACTACATTTGGTAGAAGAGTCTTTCATCAGACTCAAGACTCACCTTTTTAAATTGGCTTTTAGCTGATTCCTTTTAGTCTTTCTTGTAAAACCTTGTTTAAACTAGCTGTTCTTGTTGTTTTAACCCAGGTCTTATGGTTTTAAGTTGTTCTTATGCTTGTTTTAGCATGTCTTGCTTTCTAGACCTACTTTTAGGATTTTATTTTATACTTTTAAACTCTTTGAGTGTGTATTTTAACCTCATAGCGCTTTGTGTTGCATTTTTTATTTGTATGAAAAGCGCTATAAAAATAAAGATGGGATTGATTTGATTTGATACCAGCGAGTGTTGATCTTCTCACTTTAAAGCTGTTTAAAAAGCACATCATTTGATATAATGTTGACTGCTCCAGGAGAACTGAGCAATAGGAAACGCTCTATCAGATGGTTTAAACCAGGGGTCGGCGAACCCAAAATGTTGAAAGAGCCATATTGGACCAAAAACACAAAAAACAAATATGTCTGGAGCCGCAAAAAATGAAAAGTCTTGAATAAGCCTTGGAATGAAGGAAAATGGCGAAAGGCGAAATTTCGAGAAAAAAGTCGAAATGTCGAGAAAAAAGTAAAAATTTCGAGAAAAAAGTCGAAATGTTGAGAAAAAGTCGAAATGTCGAGGAAATAGTCAAAATTTCGAGAAAAAAGTCAAAATGGCGAGAAAAAAAGTCGAAATGTCGAGATAAATGTTGACGTACAATCTCGAGAAAAAAGTCGAAATGTCGAGAAAAAGGTTGAAATGTCGAGATTAAAAAGGAAAGGAAAAAGGAAGAAAAAAAGAGAAAAAAAGCAAAAGAAGAAGAAAAAAAGAAAAAAAAAAGAAAAAGAAGAAAAAAAGGAAAAAAAGGTCAAACATTTTTTAAAAAACTCCAGGGAGCCACTAGGGCGGCGCTAAAGAGCTGCATACAGCTCTACAAACCGCGGGTTGCCGACCCCTGGTTTAAACTGAAGTAAACAGATTTATTTCATTCATTGTTCTCAGGCCTCATTACAATATCCAAAAATATCTCTGTTTAGACACCGAATCTGATAAGCCTCAGCGTCCTGCAGGAACTGCTGTCCCACAACCCCCTGCTTCGTCCTCGTTGGAACCTCTGCTAACTCAAGATCTTTCCTCCATCCCTCGGTTACATGACACGGCCTTTAGGATTATACACCGCCAAAATGGATTTAAAATAACACAGTTAGGGTATGATCAAAGATTAGACTTGCAGCTTTAGTTTTGGTAGGTTCACAATGATATCCTCTTCACCATTTAGAATGACAGCCGTTATAAGTTCCTGTGCTTTCTTGTGGCTTTTTGAGCTGAAATGCAGATCGTGAGCAGCTGAGCACCAGCGTTCTTGTCAGGAACAGGTAAAAACCACAGAAAGTACCTGGTCACAGTGAAAGTCATTTCTGAAATGGTGCCGTAATCACATGAAGACAAGTGCATGGTGTGACTTAGCGTCCAGTTTAAGTCGTTCACACGCGGACGTGCTCGCATTGATACTGCTGGGTTATTTCTACCATATGACTCCTCTTACAGAGTTTTCATCAGGGTCTCCATGGCAACGGCACAGGCCTCTCCTGGAAAACTGCACGAAGAGCTGGTTTGCATTTGAATGTACAGACACTGAACCTGGCGGGTTTGAGTCGGGGTTCGACCCAGACCACATTCTGCTGATATGGAATCAAAAAGATTAAAAAGGGAAGTACGAGGTACGTTCAGTCTGCTGGGTTGATCAGGTCCATAATTAACATTATTAACATAAAAGACTTCAAATTGTTAGTAAAGAAACATCTTTTGAATAGATATATATAAAACTTATTTAATTATTATTAAATAAATAAACAATGTAGATAGTATATGGGTATGTGTATATATATATATATATATATATATATATATATATATATATATATATATATATATATATATATATATATATATATATATATATATATATATAATATAAATAAATGAATATTTATTAAAAATGGTTATTGATGCAAACTATAACTACATTGTTTTGATTTGTTGATGTTATAAAATGTATGAATATGTATTGTTTTTATTTATATCTAAATGTTAAACGGAATTACTTTTTATTTTTTCTTTATTTTCTGTTTTTCCTTTTTTTTTATATGCTACCTCTTTAGGTTTGGTTTTAATTTTTTGTTGTAATGTACTGTGTATTATGTGTCGGACCCCAGGAAGAATAGCTGCAGTTTTGCTGTAGCTAATGGGGATCCAAATAAAACTATAAACTAAAAGTCCATCTCTGCTTTGTCTCAACGTTATTAAAGCTAAGTTTCAGAAGATGATTAATTGGCTTATATCAACCTGACAAACCTTCGGTTTTATATTATTTTAGTCAAAAGGGTAAATGAAACCCTTCTTATGCACACTAGCCTTTTTTCTTTCAGGGTGTTAATTATAAGTTTAATATCAGACGGATGTCTGCAGTGAATTATAATTGGTCAATGACTGCACATCACTAAAGGACAGGTTTCTTCTCAGATACAACCCCCGCTCCTTCCTGCAGTTGTCTTTGTTTGTTTGATTGAGGGCTTTTCTGTCTTTGGTTTTATCTGAGATCCAGTTATCGGCTCAACCCACCCAGAATATTCCACTTCTTTATTCAAAACAAGACAAAAACACCTTGCTTTTGTCCCTTGAGCCTTTAGCTCCTGAAGGACAAAAGCAATCCCTGGAAGTTCAGTCAGCTGCTTCAAACCCCCACCACATAGTCAGTAAACACCAAAACATGCATGCAAACATGCGTCCATGTATTTCATACATGATGTTGTAAGTGGGCTTGGATAGTTACATACGTACCTCCTGGAACGTGGGATTCTTCCTGGTCCAGGTTTCTTCCTCCTAAAGGGGAGTTTTTCTTGCCACTGTTTGGCTTAAGGTTTTTCTCCCACTATGGGAGTTTTTACCTGCCACTGTTTATGTAATAATTGCTCGGGGGTTTATGTTCTGGGTCTCTGGAAAGATCCTAGAGACAACTTCTGCTGTAATAGACGCTATATGAATAAAATTGAATTGAAACTAATGGCAACATGCAGTATGTTTACAAGTTAAGCTGTTTGATTTTAACAATTTTTTTCTTTCTTAATGTTTCTACGGAAGCGTATTGCATTCAGTTGAGAAAAAAAAATCTGCTGTTTTTGTGAATTAAGGAGATAATTATCTCAGAATTCCGAGAAAAGTGTTAATGAAAAAATAAATCTGCTCGGTTTTTCTGAATTAACCAGATACCTCACAACTTGCATTTCATGGAAGCAAACATGTTCCATGTCCAGTTTAATCCAGTTTTATTTTGCTTTTGGTTTGAAAAATTGGGAGATACTCTTGTCTTTAAGTTATATAGATGGTATTGTTATTAGTGTGTAGACTTGGCGCAGGAACCTCAGGACTTTGCGGTTGTTCAGACGGAGAGCCTGTTCTGATCTGCTGGACATTGCAACTTTTCTCCAGGATAATTATCTCGTTAATTCAGAAAAACAGAGCAGATTTTTTTTCTTTCATTAAAACGTTTCTCGTAATTCTGAGATAATTAAATCGTTAATTCAGAAAAACAGAGCAGATTTTTTTTTTCTCAAGTGAATGCAATACACTTCCATATGTTTCAAAGCCAAAACATATATACATATATTTTTGGGTGGTTTTTAATAGCCATAACCATTAAGGTGATATATTTCTTAAATGAGTAAAAAGCCGAAAAGAGAAGAATCCATCTTGTCACTGCAAAAACTAAATCTTACCAGGAATATTTGTCTTATTTCTAGTTAAAATGTCTCATTTCTAGTAAAAAAAAATCTCATTACACTTAAAACAAGAGTCAATACATGAAAAATAACTTATTTAAAAAAATGTCTTGTTCCACTGGCAGATTTTTCTACTTATTTTAAGTGAAAATCTACTTGAAACAGGTGAAAATTGTTGTTTATTTCCGGTGATGAGTCTTGTTTTAAGTGTAATGCGATTTTTTTACTAAAAATTAGACATTTTAACTAGAAATAAGACAAATATTCTTGTTAAGATTTTGAGTTTTTGCAGTGCTGGAAGTGAAAGTCCAACACCTTCACTTCCAGCTGCCCCAGTTCTGCTGAGTTGCCCTGCAACAGTCTGAAGGAGCATGAAATGAGGTGCGTGTGTACCTGGGCAGAGTCCCGTGTTGCAGCTCTGGCTCTGCGTCTGCTGGCTCTTGCAGCGGGGTCCTGGTGGTGATGCCCGGGGCTGCCTGAAGCGCTGCCTGACCCCACCGCTGCATGGGTCTGCACACGCCGTCCAGCTGCTCCACACACTCCAGTCACACAGATCTGCAAGAGCAAGCTGATTATAAGTAAGTACATTATCATAAATATATGGACGACGCGGGGACGTTTGCCTCCGCGTCGTCCATATATTTATGTTAATGTAACCTAGAAGGGCATTATCCTGCTTATACCATGGTCACTTACCAAAAAACATCAATATTAAATCAGTTATTCATGCTTTAATGTGTTTTCAGTGTAAATCAGTAGTTTTATAACAAACCACAGCTGAGCGGCTGAGCGACTATTTAATCTCTCGTCTGCAGCCGTTGTAACCTGGTAAGTTACAAAGTTTTTTAACAAGCTATAACTCAGTTTCCTTGGTAACACCTGAGGGTCTGACTAATACCTGGAACAATCACTACCGTCCCATAAGGTCCTTAATGGACACAGTGTTGATTCTCCAGGAACTAGGACGGACCTGAGATACGACTCAGCAACGGGAGATATTCTAGTCCGCTCAGCTCCGCTCGCCTATTTTCTTTTCTCTCCTCTTCTGCAGCCCAGTCATCACAATTGTTAAATTCACCAAATAAATTAAAAGAAATTACAAAATCCCTCATGTTGCCGTCCTGCGGTAGCCGGCTCTTCTTCTCTGAATCTCCGTTGCCGTGGTTACCACCTGGCAGTTGATCCAGCGCAATGATATTAAAGTTATCAATTTGACCAAACTTGTTTTCTAGGTGTAGATTAACACTTTTAATGTACACCTGCCAGCCAATCAGAATGGAGTATTCACACAGGCCGTGGTATAATCGCTATTAACTCTGTTGTATAACAAATATTATAACCCCAACAGAAGTGTTTGTTTACAGGTGTCTTCATATGTGAACCGTTTCTCTTATTTGAGTGTTATTGCATCTCTTAGACTGATCTTTGTTAAACTTATTTACACTTTTTAGACTTTTTCACTCAGCGTGATGAAGAACAAGCAAAGTGGATGAATGACGAAGGCCAACAGGACTTATTCTTTGGCAAAAACAAAATTCAATCAACCTCACAAGTCTCCACAGAGACACAGAAGTAAAATCCATCCTTTTAAATTAATCTCTTTTCCTTTTCATCCCTTTGGGAAATAAGGAGAAGGTAGGGGTGGTGCGCAGCTCCATTTGTTAGGCTACTGATTGCAGCGTACAAACTCTCCTCTGATGGCTGCGATTTATCTGACCTGGCAGCAGCGAACGGGGACACAATAAATATTCACCAACAAGCTCATAAACTCCAGGAACCAAATTTGGGATTATTCATCAAAGCTCCTCACCAAGCTGGCTAAAAACAAAAAGTATATAAGAGAGAAAGATATTTCTTCTGTATCGTTAATATACACTTACATTTAGCTGAAATATCCTAGACTTTGTAACTACCTGCATGTATCCAGCCTGACTGTATAATGTCAAAATGACTCCGTTTTATGAGATTATTGAACCGTGGAGTTAAAACTCTCTCCGTACATAGTGATGAAAGCTTTTTTTCTTTTTCCTCTTGTCATCTATCACGAATATAAATTCTCTTAATACCTTTTCATGGTAGGTACTTCTCAGTCAAACGTGCCCATCACTTCATCACAACCCTACATGAAATGTAAAACTTTGCCAGGGGTCTTCAACCTTTTTCACCCCAGGGACCCTTGGAAGAGAGAGAAACAGAGCAGGACGCACTTGGAATTCTTATTTTTTCCCCTTTTTTTTTTTAATGTGTCAGGTTTTAAGCCTGGCTTATAATAACTTTTGAATGTGTTTTATTCTGCTTATTTCACCTTATTAACCATTTCCTGACCGGGTTATTAGCTACATGTGTTTACGGTTGATGAAACTTTGTCCTCGTCAGACGTGGAAGGAGTAACGTTAGGCCGAGCTGTACCGTTACAATCTCCAGCTTTAGGCTTCGTTATTGTCACTAATTTATCCATCAGGTCTAACTAGCGTTAAATAGGAAATTACGACGGAGTATTAGGGCCAAACTAAGATAAAAAAAATGTTACGACTTTATTCTCGCAACATTAGGCTATGATTTTATTCTCGTAATTTTACGACTTTATTCTCGTAATTTTACGACTTTATTCTCGTAATATTACGACTTTATTCTCATATTACAACTTTATTCTCGCAACATTAGGTTTTGACGTTATTCTCGTAATTTCCAATTTTTTTTTTCTTAGTTTGGTCCTAATACTCGAATTTTCTTTTCTTAAACAGCTAGCTAGCTCGTTTTTCCGCTCTAAACTTTACATAAGTCACATGACTCACGTCATGGGAATCATTTATGTAGAGTTGTAGACTAAATAGTTATTGTCAAAAGTAGATTATTATCGCCTGTTAATGGAGTTTTTTTTTTTCAATCATATATATATATATATATATATATATATATATATATATATATATATATATATAGAAAAAATGTTATTTATTTATATTATTTTCTTTTAACTCTCACAAATTATTTTGCGACCCCCAGTTGAAGACCCCTGATCTTTGCCATTAAACTGGTTACTGGGGAAACAATCACCGAGCAGAAGCCTGGGAAGGAGAGTGAACAGGAGTGTTTTCCTGGGAGAAAACAGCCTCACCTCTGCAGATGTTCACATCTGGACAGAGCCGCTGCTCCACCAGCAGCCCCGGACACCGGCTCTCCTCCTCTCTGGCCGTGGGAAGACCTGAATCTATGTCCAGACACGCACGGAAGCGCTTCTGGATGGAGACCATGCGGGAGCCACCAGCCGTTTCCAGGAGAGCAGCCAGCGGCTCGGAGGAGGCCGGGACGCAGGGGGAGCAGGGGGTCCACTCCGACCACTCGCTCAGGACAACTGGAACAAGGATGGAACGAGAGTGAGACAACGTGGGGGAGAACATTTAACATTTATTACTTCCATTTTTCTCATCATTCAGCTTCCTTACCCTCACACTCTCTGGAGTCACAATGCAAACTCCCATTGTGGCAAAGGCTGCAGGACAGCAAAGAAAAGAAGTTATGTACTATTGTCAATCTTTATATTTTATTAGGAAAATTTCACATCCATAAATGTACATTTGAAAACTCTTCTCCATTATTTATTATTTGCAGGAGAAAAAATATTTGAGAGGGGAAGATTTTTTTTTTATTATGCACTTCGTGAATAAAGTCGAAATTTCGAAAATAAAGTTGAAATACATTTCGACTTTTTTCTCGAAATTGTACTTCAACATTAATCTCAACATTTTGACTTTTTTCTCGACATTTCAACTTTTTTCTCTAATAATAATGAAAAAAAATCTTCCTCCTCTAAAATATTATTTTTATTTTTCTCCTGTCTGGCCCTAATACTCTTCCGTACAGATATAATTCTCATTTTATGCGAGATATTATGAAGTCAGTCACACCAAGGTTTTGTTTCTTTTATGTATTTTTTTTTCCTTTTTATTTATTGATATTATTTTATTTATTTATTTTTCTAACTTTGTCATTTGTTGTCGATGATGCATGACTCTGCTCTGTGCTGCTGACGCTGCACAGGTCGTGAACTGAAATGACTGATTGTTGTACATTGTTTGTATATTGCAAACCTTCAATAAAACATCAATGTTGAAAAAAAAAGGCTGCAGGACAGAGACACAATACGCAGATAATGTAAACATGTCGAGGCAATAAGCCAAGGGGTTCAAATAAAAGCAGCCAGCAGAGCCTGGCAAACGTATTATACTCTATTTATGCAGTACCTGACATGAATGTTACTACAGGCTTTAAATCAGGGGACGACAACCCGCGGCTCTAGAGCCGCATGCGGCTCTTTAGCGCCGCCCTAGTGGCTCCTGGAGCTTTTTCAAAAATGTTTGACCTTTTTTTTCCTTTTTTTCTTCTTTTCTTCTTTTTTTTCTTCTTTTATTCCTTTTTTTTTCTTTTTTTCTAACTTTTTCCTTTCCCTTTTAATCTCGACATTTCGACTTTTTTCTCAAAATTTTGACTTTTTTCTTGACATTTCGACTTTTTTCTCGACATTTTGACTTTTTTCTCGACATTTTGACTTTTTTCTCAAGATTGTACTTCAACATTAATCTCGACATGTCGACTTTTTTCTCGACATTTCGACTTTTTTCTCGAAGTGCATAATGAAAAAAAAATCTTCCTCCTCTAAAATATTATTTTTATTTTTCTCCTGCCTGGCCCTAATAGCCTACTCTTCCATAGATTTGCGTACCAAAAAGAGTCACGTGGAAAGACATTAGCAGCTACATTTGCAGCCGAGGACTACCGCCGAGTTCTAACTAATATAGATCCATGCAGCATGTGTTGTCTTTATTCTAAGGCTGATACAAGACTTCTCATTTTTTGCGGCTCCAGACATATTTGTTTTTTGTGTTTTTGGTCCAATATGGATCCTTCAACATTTTGGGTTGCCGAGCCCTGCTTTTGACCGAAACACAGAAGTAAATCATTCTGCAGAACAGAGGACAGAAAGCACGGCTTCTCCGGGGCAGCGTCTCACCAGCTACTGCAGCCGATGGTGACGGTGGCCCCCTGGGCCACGACGACGGGTTTGGGCGGTTGTCCTGGAGCTCCGTGCTGCACGAAGGTGCAGCCGCATTCGTCTGGAGGAACACAGCTGCCGTTCAGCTGCAGCAGACCCTGGAAGGGACATTACAGGGCTCAGCCACACGCTCCTGTTTCACTTTAGAAAGGTTGAATGCATCTTGGCAAAGAACTGCAAATAAGTCAAGTAAACCAAGACAAAAAAAGACTTGGGGAAGAGCCTGGATGGATGAGGCTGTAACAGCTGTTAAAGATGCAGCCTCACCAACCCGTTTACGCTGTACTTTTGGTGTGCCTAATTAGGGCCCGAGCACTGACAGTGCGAAGGCCCTATTGTATCCGTAGGAATTTTTTTTTTCCTCGTTTTTTTTTTCCTCCTTCTTCCGACAAAATGAGGGCCTTTTTCCCCCCTAAACGTGCCCCAAAAGTCACCAAATTTTGAACCAAGCCAGGCCTGGCGAAAAATGTGATATTTAATTGTTTGCATTAATGGGCGTGGCCTAAAGGCTCAACAGCGCCCCCTAGAAAACTTTGTGCCTCAAGCCCCACAATACGGTTTGACGTACATGCACGAAAATCGCTACACACCTGTATCATGTCGCAGCTTAAAGAAAAGTCTCTTGGCGCCATGGCCGAAACCCAACAGGAAGTCGGCCATTTTGAATTAATTGTGTCATTTTGGCACAATTTATGCCATTCCTTCGGCAGTTAATACGGCCCGAACCGTAACGTGCACCCAGGTGTGTTATACATCAAAATATCCTTCCTGCGACTACGCGCATTACTTTTCTCAGTTAAAAGCGTTACCGTGGCGACCATAGACGCCAAAAAGCGAGCCCCCCGTTCATCTGATTGGTCGATATTTGATAGTCCCTATTTTCGGCCATCATTTTTGAATGGTTTGATATAAAGATTCTGATTCTGATTCTAAATAATAAAGCAGAGGAACAAGAGCAACCGTCACCTCTGGGCAGTAACAGCCAGGTGAGCACTCCCTGGTGTCCGAGCACAGATCTCCACCTGCCAGCAGAGCACACTGCTTCTCACAGGGAGCGCCGCATGCAGAGTACACAAACGGGGCGTCGCAGGCTGCAAACGGGAGAAAAACATCGGTTAAAGGGAATCTTTAACAATCCTAACTTGCACATCCACAAACATGCTCGTAGGACTTGAAGTGACTCAATCTGACACTTTCTGACAAGGTTAGAGTACAGTCCACCTTAAATATTATACAGACATGAACATGGGTGTGGTTGGCCTTTAAGAACTGTCTCCAAACTGTATAGAGGTTTAAAATCAATACTCTTAATGGATACAAAATGGAAATGGACACATGAACAGACAGCCAATGACCAAAGTGCCTTGCTCTTTTTTATGCTTTTCTTTTGGAGTTCTGTGAAATGAATACATTGTAAAACAGAACATTAGAAGGGGTAGGACTAGAAAAGTTTTTTGAAACTTCATCGTACACCCTTTCAAACAGGAAATATTTATCTACATATAGATTTGTCTGTTTAATTTGCTTTGTTTGCTTATGTTTTTTTTGGTATATACAGTTTATGTATTCTGATTAGTTTATGTTTTAACCTGTTTGAATAAATACATAAAAAAAAAGGTTTACTGAAGCAACAGGGAAAAAATACAATTTACATAAAAGCGAAATGGGCAAAATTATTCCCCTCTGAGTTGTCAGAGGGGGATAATCCATGAATAAAACCCAACACACCAAAACCAGCTCCAACAGATGGAGGGAATTTGGTTGGAAAAATTTAATTCGTTTTTTTATGACTCCAGAAATTAAAAATAAACAACTGGGTGAGCAACAATATTGCTGCAGACAGTGTGGGCAACTGAGTGCCAACCACTCTCACATTTTCTGGTCGTGTAAGAAAATACAAGCATTTTGGGATGGGATATAAGAGCCATGGAGAAAGTTTTGAGATATAAGATTCCTAAAGATCCCCGAGTTATTTACTTAGGACTGATACCAGAGGATGTAATAAATAAAGAGGACATATACATTTTTAAAATTCTATCTCATGCGGCTAAGAAAACCATTACAAGAAATTGGCTGAAGATGGAGTCACCTGGACTGAGCCAATGGTTGGATATTGTAGAAGAAATAAAAGAAATCTCCAAAAGCCTTTTAATTATAAATAAAGTGAAACCACTACTTGAAATATTGTGTTGAAGTTTGGGGAAACAGTTACCAATGCACAATTAATCCCTTAGTCACATTACAGAAACGAGCAGTGCGAATTATTCACAAGGCTGGATTTCTAGAACACATTTAGTTCATTCAGTCAAAACTATTAAAAATCCATGATCTTGTAAAATATTATACATCAATAATCCTATTGATGCAGCCTACGACTTAAAACAGAGATGTACTTAGCAAGATGGACAAAATGGCATTATTATATAAGACAGTAGTGCCCCCCCCCCCCCCCCCCCCCCCCGTTTTCTTGTATTATTGTATACCTGTTTTTGTTGTAGTTTTTCTATTATGTCTGAAAATTGAAAAATAAAGTTTAAAAAAAAGAAAGAAATGGGTGTGTTTGTCTCACTCACCGTCACAGGGGCTGAGGGTGCAGGTCCGGCTCTGGGTTTCTACGGGAGAGCACTGTTGGCCCCTGGTGGCCGGGACCAGAGCGACACGGTAGCGCTGCTGCCTCTGAGACTGGCAGGAGCAGCGCGACCAAACGCTCCACGCTGACATAGGACAGGCTGCAAAGAGCACAGTCATCCACTTAAGCAGCTTCCGGATTCAAACATCCATTTATTCTTATTTGCGGTCGACTGTGGTCTGTAACTCGTCACATGAACTTTCACTAATGCAGCCCAGAAGCTGCACGGCTGGTGCTGGTGGGTCTGGTTCCTGCTCAATAAATACAGCCGTTTATACACCCAGTACTGGAGTTGAGGGGGATGAGGGAGGACGGCATCCCCCCCCGAAATAAAAACGGTCCAAATCATCCCCCCTGTAAAACTGTCATCCCCCCTTTCCATCCCTTATGTCATTTCATCAATGAATGTGGTTTTACTGCTATTTCAACATTTAGAGTCATCACCAGAAAAATAACACCAGAAAAATAACTTATTTGACAATTTTCACCTGTTTCAAGTAAATTTTCACTTGAAATAAGTAGAAAAATCTGCCAGTGGGACAAGATTTATCTTCTTATTACAAGCAAAAAAATCTTGTTCCACTGGCAGATTTTTCTACTTATTTTAAGTGAAAATCTACTTGAAACAGGTGAAAATTGTTGTTTTTTCCAGTGATGAGTCTTCTTTTAAGTGTAATGAGATTTTTTTTACTAAAATGAGACATTTTAACTAGAAATAAGACAAATATTCTTGTTAAGATTTTGAGTTTTTGCAGTGATCCATTTTACTTATCCTGTGAAGGACAGAGTCATATTGATAAGTTCAGAAAAGTGTTTTTTATTGTTGTGTTTTGATGTATTTGATGTAAGCCCAGTGGATATTTAAAGCTTACAGAAGGCTGCATTTAACTGCTGCTATGTCATTCCTGCAGTATTTCTGCAGGTGTTTTGGTCACTGCTATTATTTGTAATATATTATATTATTTGTAATCAGCACAAATTATCTGTCCCCATATGATAAAATACACCATCCCCCCTGATCTTTTTTGTACAATTTGAGTACTGTATACACCAAATATTGATTTAACCTCTCTCAAAGAAAGCCATGCTTAGCCAGCTTAGTGGCTTCACAAACTAAAAGACCCTGATGATCTGACACCAAAGAGAACAAAACGTCCTTCTTGTATGAAATGAGTAGTTGCATTATTCATCGGACCAATTCACCAAAAGAAGAGGCTTCATAAATATCTTATTTACTGAGTTACTTAATCTGAAACTAAAACGGAATGAATGGTTAAAATATTCATAAAATACTTTAATCAGCAGCTCAAATAATCTACCTGAGAACAATGACAGGATCCTATAACCGTGCTCATATACTTAAGACCTGCAGAATATTTAATTATTAATGAACTAATATGATCCTGTCAGCATTTAAAAAGAAGGTTAATTGCTTAATATTATTTTGTGTGACCTGACGGGTCTACAGTCCATCACAGATGCATCATTTTAATATTTCACACTCACCAGCACAATGTAAACACAGAAAAGACCTTACCCTGACATGAATGTTAGTTATTTACATCAACATTTAAAACCAATTATATACAATATTTATCACATCTTGGTACTAGTTCATAAAGCAGGGCCATATAATATCCAGAGGTGGGTATTAACGAGTTACATTTACTCCGTTACATTTACTTGAGTAAGTTTTGGGAAATGTTGTACTTTTAGGAGTAGTTTTGAATCACTATACTTTTTACTTTTACTTGAGTAGATTTGTGAAGAAGAAACTGTTCCTCTTACTCCGCTACATTAGGCTACGTTGAGCTGTTACTTTTCTTTTATCCCTTTTATCCACGTACGCGTCAATCTCATGACATCACTGAGTGATTCTTTGGGAAAAATGTTTGTTTTTGTTTTCAGACTCAAACACACACAGAGTTTCTATGAGTTCATGGGCTTGTTCTAGTTCTGCCTGGTTAAAAAAGAAAAGTACAAAGGCTGGAAATTTTGTGCTACTTGTGTTTAATTTATTTTTTTATTATGTTATTATTTTATTTATTTTATAATCTATTAAAATACTTGAATTTACTTTAAGATTGTTTTAATTTAAGATATCTTTTATGTTTTATTAATTTTAATTTATTTTATTGATTTAATTTGCCTGAAGATGATTATTTTGTACTTTTGTCTGTTTGAATGGTTGTGTTAAAAAAAATAAATCAGACGTTACTCAACAGTTACTCAGTACTTGAGTAGTTTTTTCACCAAGTACTTTTTTACTTTTACTCAAGTAATTATTTGGATGACTACTTTTACTTCTACTTGAGTCATATTATTCTGAAGTAACAGTACTTTTACTTGAGTACAATTTTTGGCTCCTCTACCCACCTCTGCTAATATCTTAGGTCTGGAAGGATGGAAATAAGATGAATCCAGACTATGCATTAAAGCTTCCTATGAGCTCCGTTTACGTGGCTCACATTGCCAAGAATACCTTTTCTTTTATCTCTGGGTTGTATGTACCTGGACAGGGCCGCTTGTAGCACAGCTGGGTCTCCTCCCTGTTTCTTTCCGCCTCCACCTCAGGAGGACACGCCACATCTCCTCCCTCCTCACACATGCACTTCCTGCGTCGGGACAGAGTCCCCGCCCCGCAGCTCTGGGAGCACGGTGACCATGGCAACCACGGACACAGGTCGTCTGCAGACCAAGAGAAATACATGAAACTCACATCTACTTAAAGTTACACCACCAGTTCAGCGCACTACACACAGTTTGTTTATTTGTAAGGATCCCCATTAGCTATGCCCTTAAACACAGCTAGTCTTACTGGGGTCCACATTAAAAAACAATACGTTTAAAACATACAGGTAAAAACAAGACATAAAGAAAGAAAATGAAATAACACAACAAACCTACATTCAACTTTACCGTACATGTAAATCATTATCTTAAAGTAAAAAAAAAAACATACATGAAACATTCCAATATACAGTAAAACATCATCTATATCAGGGGTCGGCAAC
Source organism: Cololabis saira (assembly GCF_033807715.1). Lineage (NCBI taxonomy): Eukaryota > Metazoa > Chordata > Actinopteri > Beloniformes > Belonidae > Cololabis > Cololabis saira. Next base: position 5,296,232 of record NC_084608.1, read on the forward strand.
CCAAAATGTTGAAAGAGCCATATTGGACCAAAAACACAAAAAACAAATACGTGTGGAGCCGCAAAAAATGAAAAGTCTTGTATCAGCCTTAGAATGAAGACAACACACGCTGCATGTTTCTATATTAGTGGGGGAAGATTTTTTTCTTCATTATGCACTTCGAGAAAAAAGTCGAAATGTCGAGAAAAAAGTCGAAATGAAAAAAAGAAAAAGAAGAAAAAAAGGAAAAAAAGAAAAAAAAGAAAAAAAAAAAAAAAAGGTCAAACATTTTTGAAAAAGCTCCAGGAGCCACTAGGGCGGCGCTAAAGAGCCGCATGCGGCTCTAGAACCGCGGGTTGCCGACCCCTGATCTAGGCCATGTAAATCAGATGAAAAATCCACCTTACCCTGTCCAGTATGTATCTGTATAAGTGTGTGTGTATGGTATCCTATACATCTGATATTCCAAGGTGTTTCTTCATTTGCTTTTTGAATATTGATTTCTGTGCTAGTTTAGTCGTAGGCAGTGGTAAAGAATTCCATGATTTCATTGATCTATATTCTACTGTATGCTTCAGAAAATTAGTGTTTGGCTTAGGAAGTGAAAACCGGCCCTTTGTTGCCTGTGCCTTACACTGTGCACTCATCAGCCACAACAAGAACAGAGCTTACAGTGAATAACGTGATTGTTTCAGTATACATGAGTGAGCTCATGCTGCTGAGTTTCCCTCCTGAAGTCACACACTAGTCCAGCACTTACGAGCCAGCAGTGGTGACGGAGCTAGGAACACCGTCCCCCACCACCACACGCCTGATACACTACACGTTGAGTGGAACGACACATTATGATTCTTTTTTACCGTTCATTCATAGAGAGTATTCTCACTTTTTGTTTTATTACTTAGTTCTTTCACTGTCAATAGGTAATAAGAACAAACTCAGTAAGATTGTCAACATGTCTAGCAGGATTGTAGGCCAACAACAACACATCGCACACTCACACACAGATGGGACCAGCGTGGGTGGCTGGTAACCCAGCTACGTAAAAGATCAAGATTTTTTGAGACAAATGTTAACTCCTAGAATCATCGTGTTGATTCCCAGCGAGGGTTAGATAATAGATAATCTGATGAGGATCTAATGAGGATCTAATGACGAGCTCCCTGACCAGCGGGGGAATGTCCAGCTCACATGAGCGGCCCCCCCTCAGCTGCCACTGCTGCTCAGCTGTTAGCACCGGCAGGGGCCAGACTAATTACTAACTACTAACTACTTCCCTTCTTCTCTTCTCTTCTTCCATTTTTTATTAATTATAAGTATCTCATAGCCATCATTTTTGTCCATTGTTCTTGTAGTTTGTTGTGCTGGTCTGCCCCATAGACATACTGTATATACGTAGATGCCACATCGAGTGGTTTTGCCCGTGTTTTGCCCATGTTGGATCAGCTATAGAGAACAAGGTAGTGCCGAAAAACTATCTCCCCTCACAAAAATAAGAAAAATAGAGAAACTTATTTCCTCATCAACAAAGCATATTTTACATAAACATATTTAAAAATTTTCAAGTAACAAAATAACATATTTGAACCATTTTTCAGATTTTTTCAGTTATTTTATTGTCTGAAAAATGAAAAATGGCTAATATAACATGAATTACTCCTATGTGGGATCAATAAAGTTCTTATTTTTGCCATCTGAAAAAATTATATATATATATATATATATATATATATATATATATATATATATATATATATATATATATATATATATTATATTTGGTGCCTAACTGTTTCCCAAGTATATTAGTGCGTGTGTGAATGAATAAATGAGACGTAAAACGTACATTTCTTTGTAGAAAGTCGCTTTATGAAAATAAGTCCATTAACTTGTATTAGTTTACAGCGCAGTCTTGAACATCCAATATGGCGGCGGCGTTAACGTATCGCAGCAGCGCTCAATGGGGCGTTTACGTTTATATGTCTATGGTCTGCCTCCCCTTTTTTTTCTCTTTTGTGTATGTTTGCAGGCCGGAGCTTCGGGAGCTGCGTGCTGACCTGCAGTCCCCCCCTCTGGTCATCCCGCTGCTGCTTCCACCTGCCTGTGGGGATGTCTGCTGTGTGGTTGCTGACGTCCTGGCCTGCCCTCTTCTCCTCTCTCTGTTCTTCATTCTCTCTGTCTGTTTTCTCTTTTCCTGCTCTGCCCAGCTGGCCCCCCTTATGATCCAGGTCCTGGTCCAGGTTTCTTCCCTCCTAAAGGGGAGGTTTTCCTTGCCACTGTTTATGTTATGTTTATGTCATAATTGCTCGGGGTTTATGTTCTGGTCTCTGGAAAGATCCTAGAGACAACTTCTGTTGTAATGGACGCTAAATAAATAAAATTGAATTGAATTTAATTTAATAACCGTCTCTGGCTGGTATAACCTCAGAGTGAACGTACATTAGCTCCGCCCACAGATCAGAAGCCTGACGTTGTGGCATATCAAGTAAAAATTCAGGTGTTGACGGCGTGTACGAACCCAGACAGAGAGGCGTCTGGCAGTGTTGGGTCTCCCTCTCCGGACCGCTGCAGGACGAGCCGTTGTTGCGCGGCGGGGGGTTGATACAGGCCCGGGTTCGAACATGTGCACCCTGACCACACGTCACGGAGCAGTCGGACCACACGGACCAGGGGGTCCAACCTCCGTCCACTGGAGAGAACACAGGGGCTTTGTTACTCTGGATGCATCTTCTTAAGATAGTTATACAGTAATCCCTGGTTTTTCGCGGGGGTTACGTTCCAAAAAGAACCCGTGATAAGTGAAACCCGCAAAGTAGCAACCATTTTTTATTTTTTTTTGCAATTATTATACAAGGCTTCAAATTGCCGAGATCAGCCCCGCCCCACCACGACCCGAGTAACTGGGTTTGAATGGGATAAAATGAAAAATGATTATGGAAAAAAATACAATAAGTACAGTAGGACAAATTGTGACTGGCGTGTATTTCAGTGCTCTTCTGATGAAGATTTTTTGTATTGTGCACTTTGAGAAAAAAGTCAAAATGTCGAGAAAAAAGTTGAAATACAATTTCAAGAATAAAGTCGAAATTTCGTGTATAAAGTCAAAATTTCGTGAATAAAGTCGGAATTTCGAGAATAAAGTTGAAATACATTGCGACTTTTTTCTCGAAATTGTACTTCGACATTAATCTCAACATTTCGACTTTTTTCTCGACATTTCAACTTTTTTCTCAAAGTGCATAATGAAAAAAAATCTCCTCCTCTAAAATATTATTAAATTTATTTTTCTCCTGCTTGGCCCTAATACACTTGCGTAACATCCTGACTCGCTTTGTAGTGTCTTTTTCTCCTAAAGCCGCGGTGCAGGTGAGTTTTTTCCAGAGAAGAAACTAGTTATGGGTCGTTGTTGTCGCTCTTTTTTCTTCTGGGCAAAAAGATTCTTATAAACCGACACCATGGATTATATCTGAGACTGTAATGAACGATTCATCAAAGGTCCCGTTCTTGAGCTGCTGCTGAAGCTCATTGGCCGTTCTCAGCATTGTTGCTAAGCAACCAACATTACTGACATACAGGAAGTGAAGAAGCGGGGAGACTGTTTAGCAGAACACGATGCACAATGCAAATCTGTGAAGCAGCGAGACATGAAAGGTGAACCGCGTTCTAGCCAGGGATTACTGTACTGCACGTTAGGGTCCGTGCTGCTTTAGCACTGCTGTGCACGAAATTTCTAATCAAAAATAAACCAGAGACCTACCCCTGCAGTCGACGTCCTGACAGTAAACTCCCTCCGGGGTACATGTGCTGGGACACAAAACAACAGAGAATGTTAGAAATATCACCAACAACCTCTGGAAATGTTTGAATCTCTGCGCCGGGCCTCATCTGAGTCACCATTGCTTGCACTCCCCCTGCAGCCAGGTGTCTCCCACGCCGAGCTCCCGCTCGTCCAGCAGGCAGAGCGGGGGGCACGCTCCCGGCTCGCACGACTTCTGCTGAACTTCCTCAAAGTGGCAAATGGTTTCTTCAGTCTCCGGGATCAGGGACCTAACACGAAACAAACCAACGGTCGTCATGCGTTTCCTCCCCGGCTCACCGGAACGTAGCCAAAAGATGCAGGAATACTGCATGCAGTATCCTTCAAAAACTATGACCATAAACATTTTACACAACGCCACAACATGTCTGCAGTTACAAGTTTTTAACTCGGAGATGTGCAAATGCACAAAAAGCTTTTCCAATACATTTTTGCTTTGGAGAAAGAGTAAAATGGTTTTGCGACAGTTGGGAGTTTTTTCAATATTACAGAAGAGTATTAGGACCAGGCAGGAAAAAAATAAAAATAATATTTTAGAGGAGGAAGATTTTTTTTTCATTATGCACTTCGAGAAAAAAGTCAAAATGTTGACAAAAAAGTCGAAATGTCGAGGAAAAAGTCGAAATGTCGAGATTAATGTTGACGTACAATTTCGAGAAAAAAGTCGAAATGTACTTAAATTTTATTCTTGAAATTTCAACTTTATTTACGAGATTTCGACTTTATTCTAGAAATTGTATTTCAACATTAATCTCGACATTTCGACTTTTTCTCAACATTTCGACTTTTTCTCAAAATTGTACTCCAACATTAATCTCAACATTTCGACTTTTTTCTCAACATTTCCAATTTTTTTCTCAAAATTTTGACTTTTTAAAGTGCACAATAAAAAAAAATATTTTTTCTCCTGCATGGCCCTAATCCTCTTCCGTAAATATTAGATCTGTTTCCATTTTAGGGTTTTCTTTTTTGATATCTGGGTTTTGCACAAACTTTGCACAAACTTTGCACAAATTTGGCTCTGCAATGCGTCAGCACAGGTCTTTGACAAGTCTTTAAGTTGTTCACACATAAAAACCAAGTGCTGAGTGCATTTGTTTTAATGATTTTTCAAATATCAAATTTCTTAGCTGTTTAATGCTCAAATGGGTTTTAATAAACACTCGAGTGGAACGAGGGTTCTGTAGATCTGATTTCACAAAACAAAGTTGTCTGTCATGTGAACAGGATTTTCCACGACAACACAGTGCTTTAAGTTTTTTAGTATTTCTCTCACTTCCCAGGATTTCTCCAGGATGCATGGCACAAGGATATTAAATCAGGATATTTTTAGTTGAAAAGGCTGGAGATGAACCTCCAGGAACAGAAAAAAGAAGCACAGATGAGCACAGATGTGTATCATGTTCTTTTCTCACCTGTATCTGCTTCTTTGACCCTGTCCGCAGGATACACTGCATGGCGCCCAACTGGACCAGGAGCTCCAAGTGCAGCTCATCTGACAGCTGTGATTGGTGCAGACGAGCTGTCCGTCTGCGCAGCTGCAGTTGTTACAGTCCACCTGGTGCCGGCTGCCGGCCGCCCAAGTGTGTCCCAGCGCGTCCACGCAGTCGCACTGCCACAGCTGCACACACGCTCCGTCCTGCTGCAGCTGACCTGAGCCACGGCCAGAAAAAACATATTTTTAGGTCTGATGTTTTATACAGCAGCAGCTGCTCACAGCAGGTCAAACCAAACTCTGAATCACACCTTTTTAACATGTAAAGTGGCTCCCTATTTATTTAGAAATACCCAGACCAAAATGCAGAAGCAGTAGGTGAAAAACTAAATACGGGTTGAAAACCCGTCCTCTCATCATTTCATTTCATTTCATTTTATTCTTTATTTCATTCATTAAAAGAAAAACAAAACAGTTCATTATAATCACAATAAATCTCCTTCCTTAATTGAAAGGGAACAGAAAGAAGACTAAGCTTATTTTATCTGTCCCTTTTTCCTAAGAAATCTAATTTCAATTAATGTTAAAATAAGAAACAAAAACAAATTACAAATTACGCAATTTAAAAAAGAAACACTTTCCAATAAACGTAATAAAAAACAAACAAACAATAAAACAAACAAAAAAATACAAAAACAAAACTACAACAAAGTTATAAAATAACACAAAATAGCTGTCATCAAACACAAATAGTCATATTCTTTTTTGATTCAAAGAAAAAAAATATGACAATGGTGCTAAAAAGAGAGAGAAAAAAAGAAAACCTACCTAACTTAACAATTATCATGATATTTCTTCATCAAACTGGCTTTTACTATTCTTTTAAATGTAATGTTTGATTTGTATTCTTTGGCTTCTGTATCCAGATTGTTCCATAAACTGATACCTTTTACAGAAACACAACGTTCCATTAATTTTGTTCTGAATTTTGTTCATCAGGTGGTTTGCTGGGTCGCCGCTAAAGATTCTGAACGAGTCTGACAACATCAGAGAAAACATTCGGTTTGTTGGTGCTTAAACTGGTTCCTCGTTCATGAGTTGCACTTAGCTTTTCCTGTAATGCCTCTTTTCTCAGTAATTACACAGTATATTATATGGTCAAGTTCACATAAGCTTGTAATTCCATTAATATCCAATCTGAGAGGGACCCAATGGTATTTTATGTCAAGATGTGAAAAGAGAGTACAGGCTCCTCCAAGTCGATTCACACTGAAAGCGTCAAAGGCGCCCGGTGGCCGTTCATCTTCAGTTTCCTATTGCACCATGGATCACACTTTGGGAAGCCTTCTTTATATTTTAGCGTTATTTCTGCGTAGATAAGAATGAGTTTGATGATCCTTAACCAGGTTGGTCCTGGATCAACATCAACCATCATCGTTGGTCCCAGTGAAGCTGCAGTCTGTCTGCGGTGATCACTGACACACCATCGGAGCGGGTTTGGTCATGATGTTAAACTGTGTTTTGTGATTAATAAGCACAGGTTTTAATTATTTTGCGTTGGATCAATGTAGCAAATAAAATAGTTGGGACCATCCGGCTCCTCAACCATCAGTTACTGTTTCACATGAGCAGTTCAGGTAAAAACGGCAGTCAAATCATTTATATGTATTTTATGTGTAGACCCCAGGAAGACTAGCTGTTACCATGGGTGACAGCTAATGGGGATCTTAATAAACAACAAACAACAACAAATCAGCAAAAATGTCAGTTTGCTGGATGAAATATATTAATTCCTGATGAAATAAGTTTGTTAGTGCACAGCTGAGAATGAGTGTACGTTTGTGTTTACATTAAGTACAATCTGCATTGAGGGTTCTTGCTTCAGGAATCCCGGTCTGTGATTGGACGCTGCCTCGGCGTCGCTGCTGCTCTTTTGCATAAAGTTGAGATTTTTCAACTTCAAATTGACGCTCTGGACGCCTCCAACATCTCCGTGGCCTCCGACGCCTCTCACAGCGCTTTCATAGACAATGAATGGCAACCGAATGGCAACCAGACGCCTATGTGGAGCTTTCAGTGTGAATCCAGGGTTAGTCTCTCTGCATGACCATGTGGTTGGGAAAAGGCTGAACAGGAAAACACAAGATCTTATTAAAAAAAGCATGATTAATACCTGTAGGACAGCGACAACCAGGCTGACATTCTGCGTGTCCCTGGCACTCGATGCCCTGCTGGAGGTCGGAGCAGCGCTGCGGACACTGGTTTGCACACTGCACAAACTCTTGGCCTGGGGGGCAGCCCTTCTCACCTAGAGATACAGATGCAGAGAGGCACGTGACAAAAAACACATTTTAACCACTTTGCGACTTTCACTTTCACTTTTACTCCTAGCAAACTGGTGGTTTTGTGTGTACTGCTATTTGCGGGGGATAACTTGGCAAATTATCCTAGCAAACTGGTAGTTTTGTGGATGTCTTCTGTGTAAATGCTTGCTTTTTGCTAATAAATGTATTCATATCTTATAGCAAAGGCGAGGTGTGTGTGTGTGTGATTCATTTTGGTACAGCCGATCACTCCTAGAACCTAATTGATATTTCTCCCAAAACAGATAGATCTTCAGGTTTGGTGTTCTGTGTTGGCGTTCTTGGGTCCTCTCTTGTTTTCGTGTCTCTATCCTCCGCTGCTTCTGTTGCCTTCAGTTCCTGTTTGTCTTGTTTGTTTCCTTGGCCCCGTCCCCCTGATTTTATCCACATGTGTCTGGTCAGCTCTACCGGGCCGTACTGGTCCATCCTCTATGTTCACACTGCAAGTCTTAACACTCAATTCATATATTTTCCTCAGATCAGATTTTTTTTTTTTGGCTGTTCACGTTACCTTTTAAAATGTGGCCTGTATCAGATTCCAGTGTGAACTTTTTGCGGTTTACAACTAGTGGAAAAGCGCCATATGACGTGCATATCAAGTGTGTGTGCAGGTGTTCAGTCATCTTACCACATGCTTTAGTGTTGCAGGGCTTGACCTGGTTCTTCTCTCCCTCACACCTCCTGCCACCGTTCTTGGGCGGAGGGCTGGAGCAGGAGCGCGTTCGTATGGAGCGTCCGCCACCGCAGCGTTTGTCACAGTGGGACCAGGGACTCCAGCGGGACCAGCCTCCGTCAACTGTAGCAAAGACGGACCGTTAAACCCAAGATTCTGGAGCTTCTGATTCAACAACGTCACAGCTACATCTCTTGGTTAGTTTTGCTGAGTGAGCTCAGTTTTTATCTTTTATTTTACAGAAGCCAGACAAACTTTAATTCCATAAGAAAACAAAAAGATGAAAAAGGTACTGTTCTCTGGAAGCTGCTTCTCATCCAGTACAGTTTTTAGGACCATTCTTGATATGGACACCACGCCTAAAGGCCCAGCAATAAACTGTTGCCTACTAAGAAAGCGAAAACTGGGGGGAAATCTACGGAAGAGTATTAGGGCCATGCAGGAGAAGAAATATTTGAGAGGGGAAGATTTTTTTTGATTGTGCACTTCGAGAAAGAAGTCAAAATGTCAAGAAAAAAGTCTAAATGTCGAGATTAATGTTGAAATACAATTTCACAAATAAAGTCGAAATTTTGTGAATAAAGTCGAAATTTCACTATTTCTCAACATTTTGACTTTTTTCTCGAAATTGTACTTCAACATTATTCTCGACATTTCGACTTTTTTCTCGAAGTGCATAATGAAAAAAAAAATCTTCCTCCTCTAAAATATTATTTTTATTTTTCTCCTGCTTGGCCCTAATACTCTTCCGTAGGAATCCCCTCCGGCGAACAGCCCCCAGGTTGAGCTGGTGTCCACTGACCTTTGCAGGGGGCGATGTTGCAGAACTGATGCTCCAGGTTCCCTCCGATGATGTCCTCGCACCACGAGCCGTTGGAGCCGGGCCGGAGGAAAGTTCTGATCCTCTGCTGCTGTCCCACTCCACAGGACCGTGAACAGGGGCTCCACTCCCCCCACTCTGTCCACGAACAGTTTCTACGTGCACAGTCGGTGCTCACACATATGTCACCTGAAGTGCAAATGGGAAAATAGTGAACAGGCGTGGTTTGTGCAGCGTATAAAAAAAACACCTCATGCACTGTTTATCAAATGAAAACATCATGATGTGAAGGATTTTTCCAAAAGGTCACCAGCGTTTCTTTTCTGAGATTCCCATTGTTAACATAATTCTGCATATAAATATAGATAAATGTTGAAGTTTAAAGTAGGCTAAAAATGCAATGAAAAATGCAATGAATTGGACGACAGGTTTTATTTGCAACAGATAAATTCAATAAAAATAAATAAAACGAGTAGAATAACTATTTTAAACAAAAAATAATCTTTCTGTGTAAATAAAAAGTCTCCACACTGGCACTGTCTTCACATTTTAGAAAATATCAAACATATAAAATATCAATGAAACATCAAATCACGGCTCGAGTGCGTCGAGAAGACGGTGAAATCCTTCGTCTTCTCCAACTGACAGTGGCTGCTCATCCAGCGCTAGATAACGGGTTAGAGACTCCGTTATTTGTCTATCCTTTGTCTATCCTGCAGAACCTGAGCTAATGTTGCTGTTGTGTTCTTGCAGTAGCATTAACAAACTCTGTATCCTCAGCTTTATGATGTGTCTTGAGATGTTTTATCAAGTTGCTGGAATAAACCACGTATTCTCCTTTCCTCCTCTTGACACCTTACTAAGTTTGAGCTTGCGTTCGCTTGCGTTCGCATGCACCACCAACCGCAACGTCGCTCGCGAGGAGACCGCGTCGTATCGGCGGTGACCGATTGGGGCAGTAAGCAGTTGCAAAAGTGATTAAACATTTAGTAGCAGCGGTAGTAGCAGCAGCAGATTAAAACAACAAACAAGTTAACATGTCAACATTGGATGAAGAGGAGATTATAACATTGCTTTGGTTGCGATCTTGTCAAAGGAAACGGCACCAGCGCCATCGGAGATGGCATGTTAGACCGTTGAATCAGCTGGTATCAGACCGGGACCAGCGCCACTCACGGCCAGAGCCAGAACTGCAGGTCACGTACTCTCTTCTTATCACCACGCTGACTGCAGCTCAACATCTCCCCCTAGAGTTGCTAATCAGTAACTACAACAACAATGAAGTGGTATCGGTGTGTGGCATCGGAGAATTTTTGCAAGTACGAGTATATGAGAGCAGTATCAGCCCCGATACCAATACCAGTATCGGTATGCTTCTCGAGCCCATGTAACCAGGGCGTTCCCAAATTAATAAAAAGAGGAGACGAAGCAGAGACGGACAGAGGAGTTTGGAGGATTGTAACTTTGCGATTGTAACTCTGACTTCTCTCCTCGCGAGTTTTTAACCTGAACTGATGTCTCTGTCTTTTGTTAATATCCAGCAGATTTAGCCGAGTTGCTCAGGGTGTCAGTTTGAACCTGACAGTATAAACCCTAAATATATATATTTATACTAATAAAAAGAGTTGAAATCAAGCAAACTGGGTGAAACAACGGAAGGAACCTTTCTAGCGTGGCTCGTACCTGGACACTGGGGCAGGTTGCAGGCCTTCTCCTCCCGAGGGCTTCCAGAGCACGGAGGTTTGATGCAGTGCCGACGCCGAGACTTCCTGGCCGGGTTCTGAACGTCAGTGCACGTTTTTGTGCAAGGACTCCACACTGACCAAGGAGAGAAGCCAGAATCCTCTTCTGATGAGGAGAGAGGAGAGCATGAGAGACCGAGGATACAGAGAGAACACAGACATAGCTGGAATCTCAGGGGCAGGAAACGGAAAAACAATCAACAAGAAACAATCAAATCTGTATGTGGTGTGGAATTAACTGAAAACCAATAAAACAGAGAGAATAAAGAACACAGAGAAAGTATGGAGGTAGATTTGTTTCTTAATTATTCAATTAAAAAAAAAAAAAAAAAAATCACTTCAAATCGAAAAAAAATATTTTCAATCCAAAAAAAAGTGTTTAAATGCAATTGTTTGGGTCTCAAATATTTTTTTTGCATTCAAACACTTTTTTTCATTTTTTTCTTTTCTTTTTCTTTTTTCTTTGTGTGAGGTTAATCAACCTTTGAACTTGTTTTGTCATTATGAAACTGTCACATGCTTGGCTAACAGAAGTCACGGCAGCCACTTCCTGAGGATCTTGGGGAAGCTCAGGAGTTCTCAATGAGGGACACGTTGCCCTGCACTCCTCTGCTCTCCCCCTCCTGCAGGAGTGCGCTAAAAACCCATTCCAATGTAGTCTCTGAGACTGGGTAAGAAATGCTCCTCTCGATAAATACCTGGGGTATTTAAATGTGTTACTTTAATAGATGGGGTTATGGGGCTAATGGGGTTAGCCTGTGGTCTGGGACCACTGTGGAGAAGTCAGGGACTTCACCAACGCCCACGGGTCTGGGGACCCAACGAGAGGAGGTTTATATTGGAATGGGGTTTTTGTTTTTTTGTCTGTTTGTTTTGGCCAATGTGTGTCTTGTCTAATGTTCTTGTCTAATATTCATGACTGAAACTGTTTATGGACAATGTTGGGGTTTCCAAAATTGTGGAGTCAAGTTTCAATTGTTCACTAAATTGATCATCCCTAAAACTGTCAAAACGGGAAATTATGAGCTCAAAGAAACTTAAAGTTAAAAAAAATAGCTGGCTAAAATAGCAGATGCGTGGTTAAACTGAAAGTTATTCCTAAAATAATTTCTAAAAGATGCTTAGCCTACGGGAGACGTGCCTAAAAACTAGGAAATAAAAGCTTGTGAAACAATATTGTGCAAAATAATATACGGGAACTTAAAAGATTAAAATAAAGTAATTTAAGGCTTAAAGCAAAAACTGATTAAATGTTCAAAATGGGACAAGGTTCCAGCAAGAGAAAAAGAAAGAAACGGGAAAGTTGCAAAAAGAATGGAGTAAGAGATGTGATTTGATGGGAAATTGGGAAGTGGATGAGAGAGGCTGCTGCAAAGCTGCAGCAGGGCCAAAGGTCATGGTGTGTGTGTAAACGGCTACAGCAGAGAGTGTGTAATCAGCTGCAGAGCAGATTGTGTGTGTAAGAGTGCTCCATGTTGCCTGTGTAGCTGCATGGGATGAGTCTTGGTGAATCCTGAGAGAGAGTGATCTTCTCATTTTGGGGACTAGATGTCCATGGGGTGAGTGTTAAATTTTCTATGGGGAATTTTTTTTTTAAATGATACAAATAACTGTATTTGGATCTGTGTCTGCAAGGGAGACTTTTTGTCTGCTGGACAACACAAGAGATTCAGAGGGTGTTTTGTTTAGTGTTTCAAGTGAGAAACTCCCCTCTTGAGGAGGCAGGGAAATGGAGTAATATAGTTTTCTATCATTCTAAGCCCTGAATGGAGGCACAGTGATGTAGAATTGTCAAATTGGGTTAATTCACAGTCGAATGGTTGCAGATTACTTTTGTAATACTGTATTTGGTCTTTGTGTGTTTTGATTGTATGACAATTTAATTCTTGCCATTTGCGAGTATGAGCTGTGCATGATTGGGTTGACTGTTACATGTGCTATAGAAACATATCAATCATTTGTTTTTATTTTGTCTGTCGTGAAGTCACATACTGATGATTGACAGCTTCATCAGGTTGGGTTTCGTCCCATAGAATGGGCACCGCTGTGTTTTGGATACAGTGGAGTGAGGCGTGTTCATGAGCCTACTGTCATTTGCATGTCAGTGACATTTTACACAGAAAGGGGTGTGTGGAGAAGAAACAAACCCGTTGAGCAGTTCTTTTAGACACAAAGGAACTGAGTGCACACCAGATGTGATCAGTGTGGAGAGGGTTTTGTAACCATGAGTTGTTTATATATATATATATATATATATAAGTTCACTAAGGACTAGTGTTTTGCGTTGTAGGAGAGTTGCTGCATGGACAGCTTTGTGTGTGAGACACCAGAGCCTGAACGGCTAGGACCGTTATGTGACTAACTGTTTTGTTACAGGACCATTATGTTGTTATCTTGTGTGTTGTTACTTTCATAAAACCATAACACACTTGGGTTGAAATAAAAAAAAAATTGAAATAAGAAAGTTCTGTAGTCCTTGACTAAGGTAACAGACAGAATTTAACAGGTTTTGCCCCCTTCTAATCTAAGGTGATGGGAGGGGGATCTGGGGGATCTCTGGGACATAAAGATATCCGACCCTAGAGAATCATTAAGTCAGACTGCCGACTTGCCAGGGTGCAAAGGTCAAGAAGTGGGACAACCACTTATCTGGGGAGAAGTTAGGACTCTGGCAGCGATGACAACGAGACCCCCCACCTCTGTTGACATCCAACTCAAATTCTAGGTGACATGAAAACCTGTTCCCCCTGGTGGCTAATTTGAGCCATGGGAAGTCCCATGTCTCAAACAGGAGGGAGGAAGGGTATAGTACACAAGATTAAGTATTCAAATACCTACTTTAAAATTTTAATTTTTGTAGGAGCAGGCCTAGTGGCACGAACTAATGGCACTGTTAAGGCTAAGGCTCAGCTCAGCTAAGGCTAAGCCGGAGAGACCCACTCTCGATGTGGATGAGTGAACTGTTTGCTGAACAGATGTTCAAAGTTCTTGTAAGCTGCCGCTTTCTCCTCTCTCTCCTAAGCAGGAACTGCTGAAACCAGATCCAGATCCTGATTGGTGAGACGAAAAACATGGTTGGGACGGCCCTTTTGCTGTCCAGATCAGGACACCGACAGCAGTAAAGATGGCTGAACGATCTACGTGCGTCCACCAGTCATAGTGCGGGCTAGTGGGAAAACATTCCAGCCTTGAGTAGGCGGGAAGTCGGACGGTATCAAAACCTTTGTCTGCTGAAGAACTCATCTGACGCCTATTCACCAGCCACGGGCCTGAAGAAGATGACTAGCCCAAGCTGACTGGCTACAACAGACTGGAGAGGAGTCCGAGAGATGGAAGAAACTTTTCCACTAATGAGTCATGCTGACATAATGGCTAAAATTATGATTTTGATTATTACTGTCCTTGTACTGTTCTGTGTTTTCACTGCCTGTATCATTCCGTGTCTAAGTGCAATGGTCCAAAGAACCATCCAAACTTCCTTAGTCCAGTATTTTGCTCTAACTGATGACAAGGATGTTTATGATGACACTGGAGTGTTTCATCTTGTTTACTGTGAAATGTTTTAAGCTTGTATGTGTCTTGGCCTGGGTGATCGCTCACTAGGAGGGTCGGAGAGGAATTTTGCCCCATATAACCGGGTTTTCGCCTCTCCCTTGACATATTTCCTTAACATATATTACTTGTTGACAAGCTTGCTTTAAGTGTGTTATAAGCTCCCCTTGTCATTTCTTAAATGTTTGACCTTAATATGAGGCTATTATTCTAAGCCTAATGGACGGATTTTAGTTGAAGTTTCAAAATGACAAGTGGAGGGAATTGTGAGGTTAATCAACCTTTGAACTTGTTTTGTCATTATGAAACTGTCACATGCTTGGCTAACAGAAGTCACGGCAGCCACTTCCTGAGGATCTTGGAGAAGCTCAGGAGTTCTCAATGAGGGACACGTTGCCCTGCATTCCTCTGCTCTCCCCTCGTTATGAATTTATGTAATGTTGATTTGGACCCAACACTTTGATTGAAAAAGTTTTTTTTTTATTGAAGGGATTTTTTTTAATTGAAAATATTGTTTTCTTTTTGAACTTCTTTTTTGATTAAATAATGAAGACACAGATGTCCTACCCATAATATGGCCCAAACACAAAAAAACACTACTTCAATCAAAAAAGTTTCTTCAAAGCATCACTTCTATCAAAGAAAACATTTCCAATCAAAGAAAAACAGTGTTCAAATGCATTTTTTTGAGTCTCAAATATTTGTTTACATTCAAACACTTTTTTTCTTTGATTAAAATAATTTTTTTTGATTGAAGTGAATTTTTTTTTTTTATTGAAAATATATTTTTTGATTGAAGCAATATTTTTTTTGATTGACTAACTAAGAAAAAATTCTACCTCCATAAGAAAGTAAAAAACAAAATGCAGTATTGATGTTTTACCTGGAGTGGGTGGTTCCTCTGTCGGGACAACAGCTACAATAAAACAGAGACCAAAGATAAGCCATCATTCCAACTGTCTCTCTATTCAACCCATCAAATGTTCCAGTAGGTCCACATGAACCCCCACCGGTACCTGGACAGTCGGGAGCCTGGCAGAAGGTTGTTTCCTGGCGGGGCCCCTGACAGTCTCTCCCTCCGTGGGCCGGAGCAGGCTTTGTGCAGCCCCTGAACCGGGACCTGACCCCGAGACCTCCGCAGGAGAGCGAGCAGGGGCTCCAGGGGCCCCACGGGGACAGGCCCCCGTCCACGGGGCAGTGCTCCAGGGAGCAGTTCCACCTGCCGTGCTCGCAGGAACTGCAGAGGGGGAAGCAGCCCTGAGTTGTGATGCTATTCAATGCAAAGCTTTGACCTTACTCTAAACCAGGGGTGGCCAACCAGTCAGAGGCTAAGAGCCACAATTGGTTACTATGTTGAGGGGTCGGCAACCCGCGGCTCAAGCGCTGCCCTAGTGGCTCCTGGAGCTATTTCAAAAATGTTTGAAAATGGAAATAGATGGGGGAGTGAAATACATTTTTTGTTTTAACATGGTTTCTGTAGGAGGACAAACATGACACAAACATTCTGAACGTTTTCCAATGCTGTAAAAATGTGTAGAATAAATATTACTGTAGCAGGGTGGATGCTACGGGGGCCGACCGAAGGATGGAGAGAACACGGCGTTTCGTGCAGACCCTTCTTTATTACTCACAGTTTCACCAAAATCACCACACAGTGCACAAGCATGGCATGGCACAGCAGCAGCTTCTCAGTCTCCCGCCTCCCCAGCTGCAGTCTCCCAGTCCTTATCAAGGCTGGCAGAGTGGAGAGGCTGATGGGACACACCTGTTTCCCATCCACCTGAGTGGCTGCAGCTACTCCACTCTGCCACACACCCCCAACGACAAACTCGAGCCGGGGTCCCTCCGGCCGAGCATACTCCCCCCCCCGCCCCCTCGGAGCGGGAGAGGAACCCTCCGGGCTTCCCGGTCGGGGGGTCGTCCCCGGCGTCGGCCTGAGCAGTGGAACGGTCGGGGTGGTCGCCCCCGGCGTCGGCCCGACCAGCGCAACGGTCGGGGGGGGCGACCCCGGCGTCGGCCCGGTCGCCGTGGACAACGCTCTTCTGGCCGGGCCCGTGGTGGCCTCGGGCCACACGGTGCGCCCCGGACCGCCTCCTCCGTGGCGTAGTCCTGCGCCAGCTGCCGGTCCGCCTCCGGGACCGCCTCCTCCTCCTCCGCAACGCAGCCCTGCTCTGGCTGGTGGTCCGCCTCCGTCCCCGCCGATGGCGGCTGCGCCTCCGCAGCCGCCTCCCCAGCCAACTCCGCCTCCGTCTCCCCCTCCGTCTCCGCCGCTGACTCCATCCACGGAGCCGTCGCCTGGCGGCCCGCAGCTTCTGCCTCACGGCCTCTCAGCTGCGGCGCCACCAGCGCTGCCGCGGCGAACCTCAGACGGGGTGCAGGGATGGGTCGCTCCGCGGGTCCCGTCGCCTCGGGAGCCGTCGCTTGGCGGCCCGCAGCTTCTGCCTCCCGGCCTCTCAGCTGCGGCGCCGCCAGCTCCTCCCGCGTTGCTGCGGCGGCCCTCAGACGGGGTGCAGGGGTGGGTCGCCCCGCGGCCACCAGGGCTTCTATGGCGGCCAGCTGCCGCTCGCCCTGGTCCCGGAAGGCGGCCGCCATGCCCGCCATGGCCCGGGCGAGCGCGTCCAGGGCCCGCTCCGTGCCTCTCTCTTCCATTCTTCGGGCCCCACGTTGGGCGCCAGATGTAGCAGGGTGGATGCTACGGGGGCCGACCGAAGGATGGAGAGAACACGGCGTTTCGTGCAGACCCTTCTTTATTACTCACAGTTTCACCAAAATCACCACACAGTGCACAAGCATGGCATGGCACAGCAGCAGCTTCTCAGTCTCCCGCCTCCCCAGCTGCAGTCTCCCAGTCCTTATCAAGGCTGGCAGAGTGGAGAGGCTGATGGGACACACCTGTTTCCCATCCACCTGAGTGGCTGCAGCTACTCCACTCTGCCACAATTACATTTCAACATTTCCGTTAATGAAGATTTGTACGGAAGAGTATCAGGGCCATGCAGGAGAAAACATTTTTGAGAGGGGAAGATTTTTTTTATTTATTTATTTATTTATTTATTTATTTATTCAGTTTGAGATTAAGATTCCCAGAATATTCTAATTTTTTGAGATAGGATATTTGAGTTTTCTTAAAGGTGACCTATTATGGCATTTAATGTATATTTTAAACAGGCCTTGAATGTCTTAAAAACAATCTAAAGCTTGTTTTTTCTACATAAATCATAAATCCAGCCTGTGGGCCCTGTCACTAGTTTTACCGCTTCTAACCTCTTTTTCTGCGCCTGATTTTTAGGGAAGGGGGGGTATGATAATGAGGCTCTGTGCTGATTGGCTCCCTGAATGACGTGTAGCAGGGGAGGAGAATAAACCTCGCTCCGCCAGAGCAGCCCGAGCCTGTAAATTATCACAACACTGAATTTTCACAAATGGAAACTTTAGTGTTAAAAAAATAAAATATGAGTTGTATATAAATAACATTTATGCACTATTTAAGCCGGATCTACCCGGCGTATGCTGAACGCTGGCCCCGGAGCCACGCCGGGCGCCCGGGAGCAGCGCTGCTAGAGCAGCGCGCATCACCGCGGCTTTAACCAGGGAATCTGACCGGTTCCGACCGGCCGGGACCGCAGGAACCGGCCTGGACTGGTAGCATGGACTCCCGGGGACCAACCAGCGGAATTTCAGCCGGATCTACGCGGCGGATGCTGCGCGACGGGCGCTGCAACCCCACGGCAGGCGCACAGATCCGCTCCGCTGCGCATCCGCGGTGCATCGCCCGTTACCGGTGATCAAACCGACAGATTTGCCTGAAAATCTCGGAGGGTGAAGCTGGTCCAGCCTGGGACGGACCCCCAAGGACCCAGCTCCCAAACCACCCGGGAACCTGGATGAATTAACCCGGATCCGCTCCGCCGCGGCACCGCGTCCGACTGGCTGAAGGAAGCACCGCTCCAGCAGCGGAGAGAGCTGGTTGTGGGCGTGGTTTCAGCAGCGGAGGCTGAACCTCTGGAAATCTGCTCCTGTCGTTACGTAACGACAGGAGCAGATTCTCATCGGCTCAAAAAAAAACACGTGACACTGGGGGATTCTGTAAGGCGGGGGTCAGAGACCTTGCAGAAATTCATGGTATTTTGTCTCCCCTGTGCTGGCAGGGTGAGGGGAGACCACTTTATATATGTTAAAACAAGAAAAAACGTGTTTTTCATAATAGGTCCCCTTTAAGCTGTAAGCCATGATCAGCAATATTAAAATAATAAAAGGCTTGCAATATTTCAGTTGATTTATAATGAATCCAGAATGTATGACATTTTTGTTTTTTTTAATTGCATTACAGAAAATAAAGAAAAAGAACTTTATCACAATATTCTAAGACAGTCCTGTATGTAAACCTTCCCCTGTACAGTGACGCGGGTTCGATTCCATTCATGGCATATTTTGCCTACGTGTCTGTCTTTCACTGCACATATCAAAGTCGCAAGAGCCGCCTGACACCCGGCAAAGAGCTGCATGTGGCTCGCGAGCCGCGGGTTGGCCACCCCTGTTCTAAGAATAGGGACAGGTTAAAACCACTACAGGGCAACATATGTCTCCTATAAGAAAGCACATTCCATATACCAGACATCTTTAGCACTGCTCACCAGGAGCTGCATTCATGCACCACTGTGTCTCCAGACTGCAGTTCAGCTCCCTCCGACACGTTATGGAGCAGCAGCGAGGAGACGGGGGTGACGGACACACTCTGCAGGGAGGCCAGGAACTCTTCATCCACCAGACACGGGCACTCCTGCACGGACAAACCGGACAGAAAGAGGTTAATGCACAAACAGAGCAGAGAGGGATCAGCAGTGGAGCAGGTCACCCACCGGCAGGCAGACTCCGCGGTGCTGGTAGGTGTGCGGGGGACAGTGACAGCCTTCCTCACAGCCGTCGGAGTAGCAGCCCTCCCTGCCGCTGACCTGGGCGCAGTTGAAGGGACAGTCTTCTCCGCGCTCACACTCCCTGTACAGGCGGCCAGGAGGGCAGCCCACATCTGCAATAACACGTCCTCATTAAGCCATTCCAGAGAGGACATCCAGCTACTTCACCATGCTGGTGTTCACCAGGACAAGACAGAGAGCATTGTGTTTGGGGAAACTGTGACGACTAGCTTTGGCGCCTTGTCCTCGTCTTTCAGTCCTTATGTCAGAAATCTGGGTGTGATTTTTGATAGTTTTTTCAAATTTGACAAACAAGTTTATAATGTTGTTAGGACAAGTTTTTATCACTTAGGCCTCCTAGCCAAAGTGAGATCTTTTTTAAATCGTCGCAACCTGGAGAAAGCTGTTCACGCTCTAATTAGCTGGAGATTAGACTATTGTAATGCTCTACATGTTGGCGTCTCCAAGTCCTCTATTAGCCTTCAACTAGTGCAGAAAGCAGCTGCCCGTCTTTGAACTAACACTAAAAGACGTGAGCACATTACTCTGGTCCTCTATTCACTCCATTGGCTTCCTGTCCATTTTAGAATAGAGGGTCTGCTTTGACGTCACTTCCCCACTGGACCAACCCCCTTACTCACACTGAGTGGCAAAAACAGCTGCAACTAGTGGAAAAGACGGGATAACAGCTGATTATGGGCTTTAATTAAAGGCATTTGGACTTGACAGTGACCCGTACAGTTACCCCAAGAACCAGTGGTCCATGGACATTAATATTTGGTACAGTTACCAAGAACCAGTGGTCCATGGACATTAATATTTGGTACAGTTACCAAGAACCAGTGGTCAATGGACATTAATATTTGTCCACGAATCCAGTTCCCTGATATTTATATGTACTTAATTTCTACGCCGGGGAAATACACGAAGCAAAGCTTGAAGGCTTACAAAAGTCTTGACGCTTGGTCCGACTTCAAGGCAGGATTTGTTGGTGAAATTAAAGTGATGAGGACACCGAACTTTATGATTTGACCGTTTAATGTTAGCTACCCAAAAATCCAACATTACCTGATACAAAATGGGAACCACAAATCCACGTTTTGGTGTCTGGAATCCAGTTGTTTCTGTGAATTGCAGTGATCCATTTGTCTCTCTTAAGCTTATTTTTGAGCAGTCTGTAAAACTATAACTCTGATTTCTAGCTAAATCTATGAGTACAGTCAATCCCACAACAGCTCTTTCCCATTTTAGATGTTTTCAAGTTGCTCAAACTGAAAGTTTACGCTGACACTCAGTCTTTCTGCGACTCAGTCTTTCTGACACTCAGTCTTTCTGACACTCAGTCTTTCTGACACTCAGTCTTTCTGACACTCAGTCTTTCTTCTCAGTGGGCGAAACCCGCTGAGAAGTCCCATCTGTGATGTTATGCGCATTCCCTGTATACCCAGTAGTGTGGTGACACTTTTTTTTCTTTTTATTCTTTTTTTATTGTATTTATTTTTTGCTCTGTCTTATGATTGTATGTTGTATTTCTATGTTTTATTCTGTAAAGCACTTTGGCTCAGCTAGAGGTGGCTGTAAAGGGCTGTATAAATAAAGTAATTTACATTTACATTCCCATCACAGCCAGCAGAATGCCGACGGTGAGTCTGGGGGAAACGGGGTCTCACCGAAGCAGACTTGTGTGTTGCAGGTTTTGCTCTGGCGACTGAGGCCGTGGCAGGGGGAGCTGCAGAGCCGGGAGCGGGACTGCTGCCCCCCCCCACAGCTGACCGAGCACTGGGACCACGGAGACCAGGGCAGCCACGGGCCCCCAGGGTCTGAAGGAAGTAAAGGTTGGTGAGGAAAAAACTCTCTCCAGGTTTATTTGGGCTGTTCTGGGCTGCTGTGGATGGAATTGAATACCTGCGCACTGCTGCGTGTTGCAGCCCCTCTGCTGGTCGGAGTCGCCCAGGCAGCCTCTCCCGCCGCTCTGAGGAGTCGGGTTGTTGCACAGCCGTTTCCTGAATTTCATTCCTCCACCGCAGGAAAGCGAGCACTTGGTCCAGCTTCCCCATTGGCCCCAGGCCCCGTCGACATGGCAACCGGGCACGGATTGACAATGCATCACCCCAGCCTCACATGAGCTGAAAGTAGAAAAACCCACTGAAAATATGAAGGGGAGGATTTGTGTAGATGTGCATCGTGTGGACATAAACCCAAACATACAATATACATATATATATTTTAGGGCTGTCAAAGTTAACTTAACGTGCTCTTAACGCCGACAATTTTTTTAACGCACGATTAACACGCAGGATAAAGAAGAAAAAAAAACACGGGCATTATATAATTTCTGGCAGGCAATGGCACCCGTAGCTTGAGGAAAAGTATGGTGGAGTACTGCATGAACTTTTTTGAAAAGCGAGGAAAGATGGAGAATGAAAAGGGACTTTTGAACGGCAAGTTCACTTTCAAAAAGATGCAGGTTCGCTGGACAAGACTAAAGTTAAATGCATGTTGATTTGAAATGAATTAGCATCGAAGTAAGTCGAGTCTCAAATACCACTTGCAGCCAAACACACGAGCACCACTTGACATAATTACATGGAAAATGTAACTGACCAATGCACTTCTTGTGCAATGTTTGTGATGCATATGGTTCATTGTTTTACATTGAGCTGCTTAAAAAAACAAGGAATCTTAACACCATCACAAACTACAACCAAAGTCCCCTCAGACGTCTGACAACCTCCCCCTGGCAAACAAGCTCAACAGGTTTTACTGTAGGTTTGAGTGTGAGAGGTTCCCCCCGCCCTCTCCCTCCACCCCCCTGGTCGCACCTACCACCCCTGTACCTCAGGGGACCCCCTCCCCACTCCCCCCTCCATCTCTCCACCTCCACCCCCCCTCTCTGCCAAAATGAGAGAGTTGGACCGTCTGTTCAGGAGTCAGAATCCCCGGAAGGCGTCCGGTCCGGACTCTGTCTCCCATTCTGTCCTGAAGCACTGCGCTGCCCAGTTCGCTCCGGTGTTTACCAACATCTTTAACGCCTCGCTGGTGCTCAGTCACATACCAGCATGCTTCAAGGCCTCAACCATCATTCCCATTCCCAAGAAGGCCAAGGTTACGGGCCTAAATGACTACAGACCCGTCGCCCTGACCATGAAGGTCCTGGCTCACCTGAAGTCCATTACGGATCCTGTGCTGGATGCAGTTTGCATACAGAGTCAACAGATCCACAGAGGATGCTGTGAACATGGCTCTGCACTACGCACTAGAACATCTGGATACTGCAGGCAACTACGTCAGGTTCCTGTTTGTGGACTTCAGCAGCGCCTTCAACACCATCCTCCCATCCGTCCTGGAGAACCAGCTCTCCCTGCTGCAGGTCCCAGTCCCCACTAGGAGGTGGATCACGGACTTCCTCACCAACAGGTCCCAGCGGGTGAAGCTGGGGAAGTGCATCTCCAGCCCCAGGTCCACCAGTACCGGCTCCCCGCAGGGCTGCGTTCTGTCCCCTCTCCTATTCTCCCTGTACACAAACAGCTGCGTTTCCCTCCACCCCTCGGTCAAGCTCCTGAAGTTCCCTGACGACACCACGTGCTGGGAGACACACAGGTGGACTCTGTGGACTCTTTCTGCTTTCTGGGAATTACCATCACCAGGGACTTGAAGTGGGAACTAAACTCCACGGCCCTCCTGAAAAAGGCCCAGAAAAAACTGTTCTTCCTCTGACAGCTGAGGAAATTCAGGCTGCCAAGGACCATGATGGCCCAGTTTTACACTTCCATCATTGAATCCACTCTCACCCACTCCATCATCACCTGGTTCCCCGCTACAGCTACAGGGACATCAACAAGCTGCAGTGAGTGACACGCTCTGCGCACTGCAAAAACTCTAAATCTTACCAGGGATATTTGTCTTATTTCTAGTTAAAATGTATCATTTTTAGTCAAAAAATCTCATTACACTTAAAACCTCAAAAAAAACCTAATTACCAGAAAAATTACTTGTTATTTGACATTTTTCACCTGTTTCAAGTAAATTTTCACTTGAAATAAGTAGAAAAATCTGCCAGTGGGACAAGATTTATCTTCTTATTACAAGCAAAAAAATCTTGTTCCACTGGCAGATTTTTCTACTTATTTCAAGTGAAAATCTACTTGAAACAGGTGAAAATTGTTGTTTTAAGTGTAATGAGATTTTTTTGACTAAAAATGAGACATTTTAACTAGAAATAAGACAAACATTCTTGTTAAGATTTTGAGTTTTTGTAGTGCAGAGAGAGTGATTGGCTGCCCCTTGCCCTCCCTGAAGTCCCTGTACGACTCCAGGGCCTTGAGGAGGGCTAGGAAGATCATCCCTCTCACCCTGGCCATGGCCTCTTCACCGTCCTCCCCTCTGGTAGGAGGCTGAGACTACCTAAGGCTGTGAAAGCTGCCACAGACTCAGCTTCTTCCCCTCAGCCGCCAGGCTGATCAATGACTCAGCCCCCCCCCCTGTTATGTGTCTGTTATTTATTTATTTATATGTGAAAAATACTGAATGCGCACACTGTTACCACGTAACAAATTCCTATGTGTTTAACACAAATGGCAAATAAAGTGATCTGAATCTGAACCTTTAAAGGGGACCTATTATGAAAAACAGGTTTTCTCTTGCTTTAACATATATAAAGTGGTCTCCCCTCAGCCTGCCAACTCAGAGAAGGAGGAAAGCAACCAAATTCTGCAGTGTCTGTACAGCCGCCCGGATGATCCGTCCAGTGTGATGTGGATCTACGAGACAATAAGATTTTGCTCCTGTCATGACGTAACGACAGGAGCGATGCGTGAAACCACGCCCACAACTAACTCCACCGGCCGGAGCTGATGCCATTTTTTCGTAGCGGTTGATCGCGTCATTCAGGCAGCCAATCAGCACAGAGCCTCATTATCATAGCCCCGCCCACTCAGAATCCTGCATAGATAATGAGGTTAGAGAATGGGATGATAAAGACATGGTTTAGAGGCTGAATTTCAAATTTATTTAGCAAAAACAATCAAAAGCTTGTTTTTAAGACATTTAAGGCCTGTTTAAAATAGGTAT
Source organism: Cololabis saira (assembly GCF_033807715.1). Lineage (NCBI taxonomy): Eukaryota > Metazoa > Chordata > Actinopteri > Beloniformes > Belonidae > Cololabis > Cololabis saira. The sequence goes on from NC_084608.1 coordinate 5,320,596, forward strand.
TAGATGCCATAATAGGTCCCCTTTAAGTTAGTCTTTACAAGTGTAAAGTTGGGGACTACATTCAGGTCAAAAGCTTTTTTTTGTGGAAAGCTGAATAAACATTGGCATAAAGCAGCATATTTGCCCTTTCTCATGTTGTTAACAGTATTAAAAACCTAAAAAAAAATATCTTAAGGTAATTTAGAACAGCAAAAAATTTCTGAATAAATGTGTGAATAAAAGTGCGGTTAATAGGCGATTAATCGCAAGTTAACTATGGACAACATGCGTTTGACAGCCCTAATATATATATATATATATATATATATATATATATATATATATATATATATAAATAAACTATAATGGTGAGCTATACCAGTTTCTGCAGTCACTAATGATGTTGTCTCCTGGATTTGCAAACTGCCAATCAGATCGACCGGGCCACACCCAGGATGAGTTACTAGGGTCCAGTCCACCTGCCGAGTAAGACACACGTCCTCACTGACCAGCGGAGTGACATTACTACAACACAAATCTCATCTCCGGCACATTTTACTCAGAACTTGTGACTTTTCACTAAGACAGAAAGAAGGTTCAACCGGCAGTGGAGCCGTTGTAGTATTTGCAGCGACACTCGTCCTGGCCCACACACACTCCATCCTGCAGGACCATGTCGCCCTGACAACCGCAGGTCTGGCTGCACTCCAGGGAGTCCAGGCACTCGGCATCACCATGGAGATCTGAGCAGTCGCGGGGACAAGGCTTCCCACAGGGCCATTCCTGCTGGCTGGCACCGCAGTCTGAAATATGTAGCACACAGAGCAGAGTGATGAGTGTGGAAGACCCGTCTGCTCGCTTTTCTACGTGTTAAACCTCTGATACCACGGTGCTTCCCCAGAACTCCAGTTACTGGTCCCTGCTCACAGAAATGTGGGAGTGCACACGTTCAGAAACCAGCAAAATTCATTCAAGTCAAATGAAAAGCTTTAGCTGCTTGTTTTTTTATCCAGCTCAAGTAGACACACTACGGAAGAGTATTAGAGCCAGGGATGAGAAAAATAAAAATAATATTTTAGAGGAGGAAGATTTTTTTTTTCAATATGCACTTCGAGAAAAAAGTCAAAATGTGGATAAAAAAGTCAAAATATCGAGAAAAAAGACGAAAAATGTCGAGAATAAAGTGGAAATACAATTTCAGGAAAAATGTAGAAATGACGAGAAAAAAGTCAAAATTTCGTGAATAAAGTTTAAATGTTGAGAAAAAAGGCGAAATTTCGATTTTATTTTTGAAATTGTATTTCAACATTAATCTCGACATTTCGACTTTTTTCTTGACATTTCGTCTTCCATGATTTTGTTACACAAAATAATTAAACGGAGTTCACAACCTCTTATAATTTCGAAAAAGAGTATTAGGGCCAGGCAGGAGAAAAATAAAAATAATATTTTAGAGGAAGATTTTTTTTCATTATGCACTTCAAGAAAAAAGTCGAAATGTCGAGAAAAAAGTCAAAATTTCATGAATAAAGTTTAAATGTTGAGAAAAAAGGCGAAATTTCAACTTTTTTCTCGAAATTGTATTTCAACAATATTCTCGACATTTCGACCTTTTTCTCGAAATTGTATTTCAACATTATTCTCGACTTTTTTCTCGAAGTGCACAATAAAGAAAAATCTTCACCTCTCAAATATTTCTTCTCCTGCATGGCCCTAATTCTCTTCCATACACACCATTATTCCAACCTGATACCAACACGTTTTGTAACGGTGTTTTCCTTCTGCAGAGGTCTTTTTTCATTTGTAACCTTGTGATTTTCTGTCTACTTCTGTTTTTTGATACGTAAATCCCTTGGTGTGCTCACCTGAGCAGACGGTGATGTTGTCATGGCAACCGCGGCTTTGCCTGCCCTCCCCTAGACAGGGCAGGCCACCGAATCTGGCGGGCGGGCTGTTGCACTCCCTGGTGCGGGTGGATGAACCGGTGCAGCCGTCACACTCCGACCACGCCGACCAGGAACTCCATGAACCGTGAACTGCAAACCGAGAGCAAGAGAAATATAACCAAACTGGGCACCCGTGTGAGAATGAGGGACTGGGAGGAAAAGACGCCAGAAAAGTGAGAAAGAGAGACATTATTGAAGCTATTATATGTGAGAGATTCTCAGTAATGTCTTTCTCTTCAGTTCTGCTTCATCATACACATTTCAATGTCACAGTTTTTATATTTAGGTTTTATTTTGAAACCCTGTGTTTTGCCTGGACTTCCCTTGTTCCCATCTGCCCTGAGTGTCTAGAGTTACCAACTCCCAGAAAAATAAATAACCCGATTGGCTTCACCTTTCCTGGCGTGGTGAATTTTTTTTGCCTCTTTTTTTGTGAGCGATTTTTTAACTATTTGACTCGAACCTGAATTGAATTAGATGCATATTTCTGAATGCCATGAACACATGGAAAACAAATTATTATCCAGCAATTCACTTTAATACAAAATAACAAAATGAACTGAATAAAATAAGTATCTTTCTTAAACAGAAACCTGTCCTGCTTAATTTAAAATGGTATAAATTAATAGACAACAATAGAAAGAAAGCAGAACATCCATTCTGTAATAGTGCACATGTTTAGTGCAATAACAAAAATGCAAACAGAAAGTCTGTAGAAAACTTGTAAACATATTTGTGCCTTAAAGGCCATGACTGTAGCTACAGTTGTAGTAAAACAGAAAACAACTTATGAAGTCAACAGCTCGATGCCATTTTCCATTGGCATTTTATGACTATTTTAAGACTCTCACAGACAAAGTGCGTCCCTTTTCAGCTCAATACGGGACTTTAGTTTATAAATATGGGACGATTTCGTTTTTCAAGGGACGGTTGGCAACCCTAGTCTGTACTTGTGTCTCGTTAAGTCAAGCCCTGCTGGTCCGTACCGTTCTCTCCACAATGGTTCTTGTCATGTTTTTTGAGTGTTTGTAAAGTTCAGGAGGTATGAGGTAGCTAACCTTGTTATCTGCTCACTAACCCTGATCCTCATGAACCTGGCTCTGGTGAATTGGTCTACCTGGGCAGAAAGTGGTGACGGGGCAGGGCTGTCTCTGGATCTGAACCCCAGTCCCGCTGTGGAGCTCCTGTTCTCCGGGACAAGTCTCCCCTCCAGCCTTGGGTTCAGGACAGCTGCAGCTCCTGTAGCGGGACACGGACTCAGCCCCGCAGGTCCTGGAGCAGGGAGTCCAGTCGGACCACCGGCACCAGCCGCCTGAAACTGTGGGGGTGGAGGTGAGATACTCACTGCAGTTCATGTAGTATCAGGCCCTGTTTCCACGTAGCAAAAACAGTGGTGTTTTCATGCGTTTTGGCTGTTCGTTTACACGAAAACGAAGCTCAAAGTCTCCAAAAACTATCATTTCTGAAAACTCCGGCCAAAGTGGAGATTTGCAAAAACTCTGTCTTCACGTTTGCTTGTAAACAGAGGGGAAACGGATATTTAGGCTTCAGAACGTCACATTATGCAACAGAAACGTCTCCAGCGTCATGAGTGCGACCTGTGTTTACAATTAGTTTGGCCACCGTCAATATTTTCCAGGATTCCTATTGGCTAGACCAGGCGTCGGCAACCCAAAATGTTGAAAGAGACATATTGGACCAAAAAAACAAAAAACAAATATGTCTGGAGCCACAAAAGTCTTGTATAAGCCTTAATGAAGGCAACACATGCTGTATGTATCTATATTAGTTATATTATTAACATTCAGGCAATGAATGCAAATGATTCGGTCCAAGAAACGTTGAATCCTCTTTTTTCCTCAGTTATTTTCTGAGTTAGACTTTATGCTTCTCGTTACACTGCCACCTGTAGGTTTGGCTGCTCATAGCACCTTAACGGTGTATTTATGCGGGTTCTTGTAAATAATTGTATTTTTCCAAAACGTAGAGGGGGAAATATCCGTTTTCGTAAATACCCGGCTACGTGTAAACGTGGCCTCAGTTAAATAAGTAAAGCTACTCTATTAGTGGTGGTGATTGTTCACCTGGGCAGAGCTTCCTGGTGCAGTTGAACCTCCCACTGTGGCAGGTGCTGAAACACAGAAACGGCAGACATGCTTGCACACAGAGGAAAAGAAACATTTTCTTATGGGGGGTGGGGTTCTATGCATGTGTAGGCTTGCCACCCGTCCCTTTAAATACGGAATTTTTTATGTACTGTAATTGGGAATTAAAAGTTGCGTTCTGCATTGAACCAATACGGACATATATTATGCTCTTATTTATTGATGTCATAATATACAGGTGAACGTCGGAAAATTTTGAATATATTGCAAAAATGAATTCGTAGTAAATTCAACTACAGGTGAAACAAATATATTATTTCCCAGTACATTCAAAGTGAGATATTTCAAGCCTTTATTTGTTATAATTTTGATGACTATGGCTCACAGTTTATGAAAAACCCAAATAAAAAATCTTAAAAAATTAGAATATTTTATGAAATCAATAAACAATTCAATCATCAAAATGATAACAAATAAAGGTTTAACATATCTTGCTTTGCATGTAATGAGACTATTTAATATACTAGTTTCACCTTTTAAGTTGAATTATTGAAATAAATGAACTTTTACACCGTATTCTAATTTTCCGACCTTCACCTGTAGCTATATTTATATTTACCTGCATACATTACATCTAGGCTGATGTGAACATACGTAGCATAGGAGGCTATTTCAGTTGCTAATATGATTGGCTGTCTGTACAGTCATGCAAGTTCAATGCTATTAAAGCAGCACAACGTAACTTTCAGCTTTTCTGAGTTTGGCGGCATCTTGTGGACAAAATCGGTAGTGTTTTACCAGAAAGAACACTACGTTTCCCATGAGCACCAGCGCGTACTGCCGGAAAACTCCTGTCCCGTCGCTGCATTTGTTTTGATGAGAGGAGACGGGATGCTTTTCTGTTTCACCAAGTGAACAGACAGAACGCAAAAAAAAAGATGTTAAACTGCTGGAAAGGAACTGGAATTTACCGGGATACCTTAAACAAGGAAGCCAGGGAGCGGTATATGGAGAAAATAATGATTATTAACGGTCTGGATCCATATGAAATCCCTAAGAGATCCCTGAATCCCTTAAGAGCCATGTGTTTCAATAAATTTGTATAATAGTACAACATACACTACATGTTTTGTATCCCTCTTACTTCTCTTTTCTTTTTTTTGACTGCTATATTATGTGGAAGAGGCTCCGAAGCGTGGGCAATATTTTTGTTTTCTCGTGAGATTATTTTTTTCCTCTGCAGCTACAAATAGAGTTAATATTTTTTCCTCAACAAACTAGTTTTTTTATCTGAAGATTGGGGTTAATTGCTCCGCAGAGAGCTGGACAGCAACTGCGTTTAGCTGGAGAGTGGTGGAATAAAACCCGTGTTTTGATCCCACGCCCGTCTGTGTGAGTGTTTGTGGTTTAAGGCTCTTTATGGTCCTGCGTTAAATCGACGCAGAGCCTACGGCGTAGGGTACGCGGCGACACGCACCGTACGTTGCGCGTCGCCACGTACCCTACGCCGTGGGTCTGCGTCGATTTAACGCAGAACCATAAATCATGCTTTACTGTGTGTTTGGTCGTTACAGCCGCGATCCAAAGCGAGCCGACGGCTCTTTCACTCTTTTACTTTGTTATATCAGATACTTGGCCTCCGGGGTTCTGCCTCCGAGCAGGAAACCGTTGAAAAGTTAAACCATTAGGATCTTTTCCCTTGTCTGTTATGTGGAGCTGCTGCAGCCACAACGCAGCAACAGGTTCTGCGGAGCTCTGCGCTCCACGCCCCGCCCATTTTCGTCTCGACTGCGAATCGGGAAGGAGGGGGAAGTGACGTATGCTGTAAAGCAGTCAAAGTCGTAACGATTTGCAGTTTTTTAGTGTGGCAGGGTTCCTACCATGCTCCTCAAAGTTACATAGTGCCAGTGAAGGTGATACAGACCCCTCAGACCATGACAGAGGTGTCATTAAACCTGTTGGAAGTTGATGTACCATCACAATGACTCTGGAAATATGATATTAAGGTGGAAAAGTTACGTAGTGTCGCTTTAAAGCAAAAACTTTAAATCAAAGCATTTTGTTTTTTCATATAAAATAAATAAATTTGAGTGCAATTTAGAAGTTTTGGGGATGTCCTCTTTTTGCGCTGCTGAAATCGGGGCGTCCCTTATTTGTATTTCTGAAAGGTGGCAACCCTATGCATGTGTAGTATTCTGACCAGTTATTGCATCCATCAGGGGCCTGGGTGATCTCTGCAGGTTCCAGCCTGCGTCCAGTGTTCAGGTCCAGGCAGGGGCAGTCCTCCCTCTGGACACACGCCGTGCCGTTGGCCGACAGCACCTTCCCCTCGGTGCAGTAGCAGCCGGGCTCACAGAGCCACTCACAGTGCTGGGAGACAGGGAAGCTGGGTCATTACCAACAACTACACCCCTACATCCATTGTTAGTATATTCCTCATCTTCTGAGGAATATACTGGTGACAGGATCTCACACATAATCACAGATTATACTATCATTTTATCACCATGTTACAGTACAAGAATTACATCATAAGGAGGTACATACTACCAAGGGTGAGAACTGTAGGGCTGGGAATCGATTAAAATATCAAGAATCAATTCGATTCAGATTGTTAAGATTCAGAATCAATTATCAGAGTTTGATTCAATCCGATTAGATTCCGATATTGATTTGGGTTAATGTCATTAAAACTGTTTTTTGAGCTGTTGCATGAATGATATGACTGTGTAGTTATGCAACATATTAATACTAGTATTATATTGAGATTGAACAGCAAGTATGTCTTGTCTTTCTGTTGTGCCTGCGCACTTTATATGTTTCACCGAGGGAAGTGGGAAACGTCCTCTCGAATCCTTGTATGTCTTGACATGTGAGGAATTGACAATAAAGCTACTTTGACTTTGAAGTATTGGCGGCTAATGATGCTTTAAGATTCAGTTGAAACAATATATTTTCAAATTTAATGAATTATGACTTGACATTTGGAAGGAACAGAATGAAGTTTGAATAGCATTACAGGTAGTGTAAACCCTATCAGAATAAAGGTGAAAAGTGGTCAAGAATTCTAAAATAAGGTCATTTCAGGCAGGTATTGTTCATGAAGGTGTTTTATTTGATTTCATATTCTATGTATTTATGTCTGAGAATGATGGTGATTTAGTTCCTCTGTGTTGTTTGTGATTAAGGGAGTTGTGTCTATTATTGTTTTGTTAGTCATGTATAATGTATGTTTGTGATGTATTAAGTGTTAATGTGTGTGTTGTGTGTTTATGTCAGACCCCAGGAAGAATAGCTAATGCTGTTGCTGATGGGGATCCTAAATAATACAAACAAACACGTCAGGGAGGGGCTGTTGTGGGGGAGTCGGGCCCGGCCTGGTTACTCACCGCCAGGTCGTCACACGACCGCGGGCAGGACGGCCCACAGCTGCTGAACGCCGTGCCTGGAACCTGGGAACACGGAGCCACTGGAAAAAAATACAGAGATTTTTAGGATGGAAAAGCTGACCTTCCAACTAAAAACACAACGGGACATATTTTACAAAATTTGGAATAACTGGATCGTATTTATCAACCACATGAGAGCCAATTTTATTTGATTTCACTGGTACGATTATGTTGTAACTCGTTGATTTAACCTTTGACTGGGTTTTATGATTAATTCCACATTAGCAGCAGCAGGTGACCCCGGTTTTCTGTTCATAGTTCATGTAAACAGTTAAACTAAGTTGTATTGTATCAGAGTCCTATCCAGGTGAATGTGGGAGCCCTAGCCGGCTCTGCTTATTCTAGACTTCTTTCTGATGCTTAATGAGGAGGATTCACCTCCCATTGTTGATTCCATCCACAAGTGCTGTGAAACTTAGTTGTCTGTGAAACTGGGCTCTATAAAGCTCAAAGGAGGACAAACCCACGAACTATGACTATACTACTCTTGGACCAGTATACTTTGATGTCTAGTAATGTACATTTTTAAGAACTTAAACAAACAAAACTGGAAGGACATTCATTTTCTATGGTGGTAGATAGGTTTCTTAATTATTCAATTAAAAAAAAGATTGCTTCAATCAAAAAAATATATTTTCAATTAAAAGAAAATTCACTTCAATCAAAAAAATGTATGTAATGTAACAAACAAGACCATTTTGGACAAAGTCGGGGGGCTGTAGATGTTGGTGTAGACACACCACTGACCAATGGGGAAGCATCCGCCCCCTGTGGGATGTTTGTGTCAAAATGATTCAATAAAAAAGACTTAAAGACTTAAAAACTTTTTTCACTTCAAACAAAAAAAAAAAATCACTTCAAATCAAAAAAAATATTCATCCATCTCATCCTGAACCTGAACCCAGTCTCGTCTGCTGGGAGCCAAAGTCAACACGGATGATGGTGTTGGACTACATCATGTGGTCAAGTGAACTCTTATTGAACACTTTGTGAATATCTGAAATCAACTTTAAATGCCTCTTAAAATGGCCGCTTTGTGAAGAACTACAAAGACCAACGTGCCTTGGGGGCGGCGCCTGAAGGCTGCGCGTCCAATCACTGGCCAGGCATTCACGGCCCTCTCGCAGCCCGCGGAACGCAAAAACCTCAGTTTCTCCCCAGCCCATCATCTCTTTCCCAGCCCAGCAACCAGGACAGACTTCTGTCGACCAGCGCATCTGGACCACGTCTCCCCATTTTTCCTGAGAGCTGGGGCGGGGAGGCAGTAAATCGGGACCTGGATTAACGAGCCGAGCGTAAGATCCGATACCAGAGCGCTACGCTCTTGACTCTTTCTGCCTTTAAACCCCCTCTTTTTCTTCGAGCACTCTCCTACTCCAGGAACCGTGACGTTCCAGGGATGATCGCCAGCGTGGACCAGAATCCGCCTTAGGAGCTCCAGCTTTGGACCCTTGAAGGCCCGCGCAGCCCCGCGACACAGACGGACGAGCCGCCATTCCGATGGACGGAACCGGCCCGGTGCGCAGCGAGGCAGCGTGTAGAGGATCCGTGGACCGGCACCAGGGAGCCGGCGTGAGGCACTGCTGCAGCTACTGTCCCTTTTCTTTCCAGAATTGGAAACGAGGCCGCCTCGGACTGGAAACCCCGGCAGAATGCCAGTCCTTCCCAATCCGGAACCGAGGAAGCGTGAGGCTGTGTTTTGGGGCGATCAGTTTAATCTAGAGCGGTTCAGAGCTAAATTTGTGCTTAAGGTTGTTTACCATATGTATATTACTGTGTAACGCCGGCAATTACCGGCATTATTTTTTTTTTATTTTGTGGCGCCATCTTCGCCAGTTATCCGTGGTTTTAGATACAGCGCCCTGTCATCCTGTCTCATTACACGTGGTGACGAGGGCGCCGCCATCTTTAAATGCGTTGCCGGCCGTGTGCAGCCAGTTGTCTGGAGACACAGATGGTCAGAAGTTTTGTATCACGTGTTTACTGTTTTGATTTATTTTCCTTATGCAGTTAACGTTTTATTCTTGTTGATTCTTTATGGAAGTGTTATGTTTTAATGTAGTTTGCCGTCAGGATTTATTCAATGGTGTCGCTTTTCCAACTGCTTGACACCTGGATGTAAATAAATCCTGATTGATTTTAATGAGAGAAGTTGTTTGTGTTGTTTTGCACATATTTCGTCACAATGGCTTGTTTGACAGAGCTAGAGCCGAACTATTTAAAGCAGCACAACGTAACTTTCAGCTTTTCTGAGTTTGGCGGCATCTTTTGGACAAAAGCGGTAGTGTTTTACCAGAAAGAACACTACGTTTCCCATGAGCACCAGCGCGTACTGCCGGAAAACTCCTGTCCCGTCGCTGCATTTGTTTTGAGAGAAGACGGGACGCTTTTCTGTTTCACCAAGTGAACAGACATAACGCAAAAAAAAAGATGTTAAACTGCTGGAAAGGAACTGGAATTTACAGGGATACCTTAAACAAGGAAGCCAGGGAGCGGTATATGGAGAAAATAATGATTATTAACAGTCTGGATGCATATGAAATCCCTACTAAAGAATGGAGCTCCTCGTCGGAGCTGCACTCTTTAGAAGGATTTACTGCCGCAGTTCTGCACAACCCACGTCTTACTACCTTGTTTAGGAGTGTTTGGTAGCTGCTTTGGTAAATGTTTGACTCGCCATGTGTTTCAATTAATTAGTATAATAGTACAACTTCAAAGCAGTCAAAAAAAAAGAAAAGAAAAGTAAGAGTAATACAAAACATACTGTATGCTCCCACAGTATGTTTTGTATTACTCTTACTTTTCTTTTCTTTTTTTTTGACTGCTTTGAAGAGGCTCCGAGGCGTGAGCAATATTTTTTTTTCCTCGTGAGATTATTTTTTTCCTCTGCAGCTACAAATCAAATAGTTAATATTTTTTCCTCAACAAAATTAATCGCACCGCAGAGAGCTGGCCAACAACTGCGTTTAGCTGGAGAAGTGGGGAATAAAACCCGTTTGAATGATCCGACCCCGGTCTGTGAGTGTTTGTTTGTTTACTGAGGAACGTTATGTTTGGTCGGACTCGTTACAGCCGCGATCCAACGGAGCCGACGACTCTTTTACTCTTTTAATTTGTTATCTCAGATAATTGGCCGGCCTCCGTGGTTCTGCCTCCGAGCAGGGAAGCGGTGAAAAGTTAAACCATTAGTGATCTTTTCCCCACGTCTGTTGTGTGGAGCTGCTGCAGCCACAACAGCAACGGGTTACCAGCTTCTGCGGAGCTGCGCTCCAAGCCCCGCCCATTTTCGTCTCGACTACGAATCAGGAAGGAAGGGGAAGTGACGTATGTGCCGTAAAGCAGTCAAAGCCGTAAAAATGTGTAGTTTTTTAGTGTGGCAGGGTTCCTACCATGCTCCTCAAAGTTACATAGTGCCAGTGAAGGTGATACAGACCCCTCAGACCATGACAGTTGATGTACCATCACAATGACTCTGGAAATATGATATTAAGGTGGAAAAGTTACATAGTGCCGCTTTAAGAGCCTTCAACATTATCCTGCAGAAATAACAGCCTTTACTGTTACCCTGCAAAATAAGCCCTATTTTGAGACTGATTTCTGCGGGGAGTCAGCAGCACACAGCAGTCATGTGGAAGCAGCAACGGGATGATCAGAGGGTGGGGGGGGGCATCAGCAGCACACAGAAGACATCCACGTAGCCAAGTGGAAGCAGCAATGGGATGACCGGGGATGGGGGGGGGGGCGGGGGGCGGGACATTTTGATAATACAATCTGATAAATAGTCTACTTTATTAACTATTAATAATTGTTGAATAAAATTATTAATAACTCTTGACAACTGGAACAGCGCCCCCTATGTGGCACAACAACAGTGAACCCGACCCCCCCAACGTACCGGGGCAGTGGTCAGTGTTACACGATAGGACTTTGGTTCCCAAGCCCTCGCAGTAGTTCCCCTCCCCCTCCGGCGCCGGGCTGTCACAACTTCTCCTCCGGCTCCGCATCCCTCCACCACAGGACTTGGTGCAATCGGTCCAATTACTCCACTGACTCCAGCCTCCATCTCCTGAAGAGAGAGGATGCAGAGGAAGAGCAACGACATCCCAGGACATTACAACTAGGCAAGGCAAGTTTATTTGTATAGCACAATTCAACACAAGGTAATTCAAAGTGCTTTACATCAACATTAAAAGCGGCAAGACACAATTACACAGTAAATAACAAATAAAAGGAAATAAAATGATAAGAAAATAGGTAAAATAATAAAAAGCACAAGTTGTTAGAAAGTAAGAGCAGTAAAGTACAGCAGGTACATCTCATTCTTACAATGGCAAGAATTACGTTTCTATACGGTCAAAACGTACAAAGACTGGGTCAAATACAATATTACAAAAGTAATCTGTAACAATTCGTACGGTGAATTAAACCAATTTGACAATTCTATGCCACAATGCCTGTTTCCAGGTCTTATTTCACACAACTGAGGAGAATAACATTTCTATACGGTCAAAATGTACAAAGACCGGGTCAAATACAGTATTACAAAAGTAATCTGTGCCGATTCGTGTGGTGAATCAGACCAATTTGACAATTCTACATCACAATGCCTGCATTCAGGGCTTATCCATCACTAGTGTAACTTCAATAGTTGCTCAAATGTGTTCAATTCATCAGGAAACATTTGAACCTGCTTGTTCAAGTGCATAAAAGCATGTGTCTTGTGCTGTTACTACGAGAGGTCCAAATGTCATTTTCTAGAATAACTCCCAACGGATCTTTTTGTTGCAGTAAAACCAACTCACGGTCGCATGGGCCGCCGACACAGACTTGATCTTCCCGGTGAGGGCCGACACATGACGGAGCACTGCTGGACTGCTGCTGGCGAGTTGAACAGAACCGGTATCGGGACTGGAGACCGGCCCCGCACGACACCGAGCACTGGCCCCAGGGGGTCCACCCCGACCACTGGCCATCAGCTTTAACACAGGAAGACAAGGAGGGGAGACTCACTTTACCGCTCCGTGCTGTCCTGCAGCACCTCACCGTCACTGCTGATCACACCTAAACAGACTACCGTATTGGCCCCAAAAAAAGACAGTGTTTTTTGCATTGAAATAAGACTGAAAAAGTGGGGGTCGTCTTCCGTTCGTGATCTAGATGTTATACCCATTCACACCGCTAGATGGCGCCAGATATCTTTAAAGCGAATGCTGAACTTAACTCCCCAGGCCAAAGCTATGGAAGTACCGTATTTTCCGCACTATAAGGCGCACCTAATAATTAATTTTCTCAAAAACCAGCAGTGCGCCTTATAATGCAGTGCGCCTTATATATGATCATTATGGTAATTTCTGTTACTGTAGTCAGGGGGATTGTGGGTAATGTAGTTGGTGTCGCCAAAGTAATGGCGCTAAAAACGTCAGAATCGTCACAGACGTTCCAGACAACAGCAGCGACGTTGACGAGACGGAGCAAAGCTGGTTTTTATTTTGTTAATAAAGTTTGACATACGGTACTTTTCTGCTTGGTTTTTTTTTTGTATTTGCTGTAGGATTTTGTAGCATTTCCTGTAGCGCAGCTCCATCAGGTAGATACGTAACTCAACCCCAGCCACTATAGTACGGTATTTTACCAGATATTTAGTGCGCCTTATAATGCGGTGCGCCTTATATATGGAAACGGTTTTTAAATACGTCATTCATTGAAGGTGCACCTTATAATGCGGCGCACCTTATAGTGCGGAAAATACGGTATTACAGCCAGGCAGGAGAAAAATAAAAATAATATTTTAGAAGAGGAAGATATTGTTTTCATTATGCACTTCGAGAAAAAAGTTGAAATGTCGAGAATAATGTTGAAGTACAATTTTGAGACATTTCGACTTTATTCACGAAATTGTATTTCAACTTTATTTCTCGAAATTTTGACTTTATTCACGAAATCTCGACTCTATTCTTGAAATTGTATTTCAACTTTAATCTCAACATTTCAACTTTTTTCACGACATTGTGACTTTTTTCTCGAAGTGCACAATAAAAAAAAAACCCTTCCCCTCTCAAGTATTTTTTCTCCTGTATGGCCCTAATTCTCTCCCGTACAAAGCAAACCCCTGTCACGAAGAAGAAAAATAGCGGTAAGAAAGAAAAGAGAAGAAAATAAGAGAAGAGATGACAGAAAATGGAGAAACATAGTTTCTCCAATCTGGAGAAAAGTGGGTGGAAGATCAGCAGGTTAACCGGCAGCTGAGGAGAAGTTATGATGCAAACTTCAAGATGATGATTTGAATGAGGCAAAATAATGTGCTTTTTCTCTTGAATATATTGTTATAATCATTTGTTTCAGATGTACTATAGTTATTTTCTGTATAAAAATTGAATTTGGTGTTCAAAAAGTCTTTTTTCAAACTTGAGTCTTGAAAAAGAGGGGGTCGTCTTATAATCAGGGTCGTCTTATATTCGGGCCAATACGGTATTCTAGTTCACTTAAATATGGGCATGCACATTAATCAGGGGAAAAGGATGTCACACAAAGGAAAAAGAGCGAAATCTCAACAAAATGCAGCATTGGTTGTAATAAAGACAAAGTCAGTGGACTTTCCTTACAGTTGCAGCTGAATTGAGAGCAGTTGACCAGCCGTCCTCCTTCACATGTGCTGAAAATGTAAACGTTTGTTAAAATCAGTTTTATCTTTAATAAACCAGCAATGCACATTTATTGATGAGTCAAAAAGCCTCTGAAGCGAAGCGACTGCTCTCACCAGTTACTGCACTTTCTGCTGACGGTGTCTCCAGGGTTGTACTGCACTCCGTCGACGTCACAGCGGCAGTTAGACTCCGGCACACAGACTCCGTCCTGAGCACAGGAGGGACAGTGAGTCACAGCGCTGGGATTAGGTCTTACGTCTTACCCTGGATTCACACTGAAAGCGCCACTGGCATAGGCGTCCGGCTGCCATTAATTTTCTATGAAAGCGCTGCGAGAGGCGTCGGAGGCGTCGGGAGCGTCAATTTAAAGTTGAAAAATCTCAGCTTTATGCAAATGAGCAGCGGTGACGTCGAGGCAGCGTCTAATCACAGACCGGGATTCCCGAAGCAAGAAGCCTCAATGCAGATTGTACTTTCATGTTCACACAAACATACACTCATTCACATGCGTACAGGGGCATAGCTGTGCACTAACACACTTATTTTATCAGGAATTAATACATTTCATCCAGTAAACTGACATTTTTGCTGATTTGACTGCCGTTTTTAACTGAACTGCTCATGTGAAACACGTAACTGATGGGTGAGGAGCTGGATGGTCCCAACCATTTTATTTGCTACATTGATCCAAAGCAAAATAATTAAAAACCATGCTTGTTAATCACAAAACACAGTTTAAAGAATATTACCAAATCCGCTGGGACCCGGTGTGTCAGTGTTCACCACAGACAGACTGCAGCTTCACCGGGACCAACGATGATGGTTGATGTTGATCCAGGACCAACCTGGTTAATGATCAAACTCACTCTTATCTACGCGGAAATAATGTCAAAATATAAAGAAGGCTTCCCAAAGTGGTATCCATGGTGAAATAGGAAACTGAAGATGTGCCGCTATATATAGATATGTGTAGACTACAGGACTGTCTCAGAAATTTGTGTATTGTGATAAAGTCCTTTATTTTCCGTAATGCAAAAATGTCATACATTCTGGATTCATCACAAATCAACTGAAATATTGCAAGCCTTTTATTATTTTAATATTGCTGATCATGGCTTACAGCTTAAGAAAACTCAAATATCCTCCAAATATCTCAAAAAATTTTAATATTCTGGGAATCTTAATCTTAAACTGTAATAAAAGGCTTGCAATATTGCAGTTGATTTGTAATGAATCCAGAATGTATGACATTTTAGTTTTTTTAATTGTAATACAGAAAATAAAGAACCTAATCACAATATTCAAATTTTCTGAGACAGTCCTGTATATGCACTTGTTTCCCTCCAGTTCTGCAGCTTGAAGCCCCGCCCACTGCAGGCGTCCACAGACTTTATCAAGCAGCGATGCAGGCGATTTTTGACGCTTTTAAGTGTGAATCCACCATAAGTGCACATGTCCTCCTCTCCCCCGTCCACCTGAAGAACGGTCCCCGGAGGACACTGGCAGCCGGCGGTGCAGTTCCTGCTCAGCTCCATGGTGATGTCCAGACAGGACACGGCCCCCGCCACACACTGTTTCCACTCCAGGCCCGGAGGACAGGCCCTGCTGCCGCCTGGCACAGGGACGGAGTCCAGAAATGGTGAGTAATCAAAAAGATATATGCATCACAACGTATAAGTATAAATAAGCACTGTACCACAAGGCTGCAGGTTGCAGGCACTGAACTGCTGAGCAGTGCCGTGGATTCTGATAGGCCCGCGGGTCCGGGTCCTGTAACCTCCGCCGCACGTCACCGAGCACTCGGACCACCCGCTCCACGGCTCCTTGGTTCCTTTACACACATTACATCCAGTTTCAAATTCATTTCAATTCAAAATGATACTTTTCTTAGTTAGTGTTAGAATAATTGAACATAGAATAATCTCATATTTACTCCAATTGCCTTTACATATAAACTAAGCTTGTTTGGTGTGTGTGTACAACTCAAATTTGTAGATGGGAGAAGTCAGATAGTGTGACTGCGGATGAATTCATCAAAGTGCTATCTGTGCAAATGGACTCAAAACTAAGTCCGATGACACCACCCATGACTCTTTATATCAAACCATTCAAAAGTTATGGCAGAAAGTAGGAACTATCAAATATGGACCAATCAGATGAAGGGTGGGTGTGCTTTTTGGCGTCTAGCGTCACCACGGTAACGCTTTTGACTGAGGAAAGTAATTTTCCGTCGCAGGATGGAGATGCATATTTTGATGTACGGTTACGGTTCGGGCCGTATTAACGGCCGAAGAAATGGCATAAATTGCGCCAAAATTACATGATTAATTCAAAATGGCCGACTTCCTGTTCGGTTTCGGCCATGGCGCCAAGAGACTTTTCTTTAAGTTGTGACATGATACAGGTGTGTACCGATTTTCGTGCATGTACGTCAAACCGTATTGTGGGGCTTGAGGCACAAAGTTTTCTAGGGGGCGCTGTTGAGCCATTAGGCCACGCCCATTAATGCAAACCATTAAATATCAAATCTTTCACCAGGCCTTTTCTACATTTCCTACAGATACAATAGGGCCTTTGCACTGTAAGTGCTCGGGCCATAACTAGGGACCACCCTAAGGAAATAAAAAGAGAGGGGTCGGCAGAGTGCGCGTCAGAACGGTAGGAGATATAGCTGAACGCATCTCTGTCCGTTCTCCTTGCAAGTAAAAATGTAACCCCACTTGTCTTTCTCTCTTTTGTATGATGTTTTGGATGTTCTAGGTTGTTTGAACCTGACGGTTAAAGACGGTCCAGTACTGCTCACCAAGGCAGGGCTCGATGCTGCAGGTATCGATGCCGACTCGCTGCCCTTCGCAGGGCTGGCCGCCGTACGCCGGGAGAGGATTGGTGCCCGAACGGTAGCGCCTTCGCACTCCGACATCACACGTTCTGCTGCAGTCGCTCCACCCTGTCCAAGTGCTCCACCCACAGTCCACTGAGACACACACATAAAACAAGTGTTTATAAATGAACAGATTGTTTTTAGGTATACTGTTAATAATTATAACACTAGAGGTTCCAGTCAGCTCAAATGACCAATTCCAAGGACCAATCATCTTAAGAGATCTTTTATTTATAGATCAGTGACTTTGTGGAATAACCTGCCTCAAAACCTCTGCTGCATATACAACAAATTCACCTTTAAAAAGAATCTTAAAGTCTACTTAACATTGTAAAGTTTTTTTAAAGTTGTTGTTTGTTTGGTCTTTTTGCATTCTGTATTATTTAATAGTTTTCTTTTCTTTAATGTAATTTTATCTAGTATCGAACTTGTGAATGAATGAATGAATGAATGAATGAATGAATGAATGAATGAATGAATGAATGAATGAATGAATGAATGAATGAATGAATGAATGAATGAATGAATGTTTATTTCGGTACATTTGTAACCAAAAGGGTGTAGGTAGAAGCAAGGCTTATACTGTATATACCTACCCCTCTTACTGGTACCTTACATTGGTTACAGCAAATACAAAAGAGCAAAGCTCAAGACTTTGAAATGAATTATCAGTAAACTCAGATATCCTATCATAGAAAAATAAAGAAAGGCACAGAGCTCAAAACCCAAAAATAACTTAAATTTCCCATCATAGCAAAAATAAATAGCACATGGCTCAAGACCCAAAATAAACTTAAATTTCCCATCATAGCAAAAATAAAAAATAGCGCACAGCTCAAAAACCCAAAAAATAAACTTAAATTTCCCATCATAGCAAAAATAAAAAGTAATGCATTGCGCAAAACCCAAAAAATAACAGTACATAAGTTGGCAAACTTAATTTTCCATACCATAACGGGAAATTACATAATTTTTATAAAGTCTTTTAAGGCTGAATAGTGTACAACATGATTTGATATTACTGGGGCAGTTGTTCCAGATGTTCACCCCTTTGACAGATACACAGTGGTTTTTTACATTGGTTCGGGTCTTCTCGGGACGTTATTGTGCATTGAGTTAAATCATGTAATCACTTTGTATTTGCAATTGTATAATTCTGTATGTTTCTTTTTTTTTTTTGTGGACCCCAGGAAGACTAGCTGGTTGCTATGGCACCAGTTAATGGGGATCCTTAAAAAAATCTAATCTAAAATCTAATCTAAACACCAGCAGAGACCAGGAACAATCTTAAATCACGTGGAACACAGGAAGAACAGAGAGAGGAATATTAGCAGTGAAACACTCACCTGGGCAAGGAGCAGCACCACACTCCATTTCTCCGTTAGTGCAAGTACTGCGTGAGACACAAAATACAAGTGACTGTTGGATTTTACTGAATGGAAACATCCACACAGGAGGAATGTAATATGATGCACAAGAGAAGACAGGTACCAGTTATTACAAGCGTCGACAGGCAGGCGAGTACTGGCTGGGTACATCTCCCCCCGGTGGTAACAGGGACACCGGGCCAAAGGCACGCAGCTGCTGTTGAACAGGTAGAAACCCGGGCCGCAGTAGCAGCCATCGTAGCAGGTGGTGGCACACTGCACCTCGGCGGGGGTCATGTCCAGGCACACCCGCGGACACGCACCGCCCTGAGCCCTGCACTCAGCCACCGTCATGTACGTCATGCCCTCTGGACACACACCTGGGGGAGAGGCAGAGGCAAGGCCTTCAGGGAACCAGGACAATACAGAATATGCAGTCCTCGAGTTGTAAAAAGAAATCAGGGGGGATGGTGGATTTTATCATATGGGGACAGATAATTTGTGCTGATTACAAATAATATAATATATTACAAATAATAGCAGTGACCAAAACACCTGCAGAAATACTGCAGGAATGACATAGCAGCAGTTAAATGCAGCCTTCTGTAAGCTTTAAATATCCACTGGGCTTACATCAAATACATCAAAACACAACAATAAAAAACACTTTTCTGAACTTATCAATATGACTCTGTCCTTCACAGGATAAGTAACATGGATCACTGCAAAAACTCAAAATCTTAACAAGAATATTTGTCTTATTTCTAGTTAAATTGTCTCATTTTAGTAAAAACAAAAAGATCATTACACTTAAAACAAGACTCATCACTGGAAAAAACAACAATTTTCACTTGTTTCAAGTAGATTTTCACTTAAATTAAGTAGAAAAATCTGCCAGTGGAACAAGATTTCTTTGCTTGTAATGAGAAGATAAATCTTGTCCCACTGGCAGATTTTCCTACTTATTTCAAGTGAAAATTTACTTGAAACAGGTGAAAATTGTCAAATAAGTTATTTTTCTGGTGTTATTTTTCTGGTGATGACACTAAATGTTGAAATAGCAGTAAAACCACATTCATTGATGAAATGACATAAGGGATGGAAAGGAGGGATGGCAGTTTTTATTTCAGGGGGGATGCCATCCCCCCTCATCCCCCTCAACTCCAGTACTGATAATATGTATCCTAACTTTTTTCACAATTTCTTATCCCCCCAACAATGAATTTCATAATTATTCAACCCGTAAAGCATCCCAGCTTCGGCCCCCACAATCGCCAACTATTTCATCTCAATATACAGTAGGTACAGATATATAGACCTATATTATGGATATAGATATGTTATATGTGGGTATGTACTGTATATGGATATATTGAGTTGTATTATACGTATTATGCGGTTCCCATTTTGTATCAGGTAATTTTTGGGGATTTTTGGGTAGCTAACGTTAAACGGTCATATTATAAAGTTCGGTGTCCTCATCACTTTAATTTCTACAACAAATCCTGCCTTGAAGTCGGACCAAGCGTCAAGACTTTTGTTTGTCTTCAAGCTTTGCTTTGTCTATTTTCGTGTATTGAAATTAAGTACATATAAATATCAGGAAACTGGATTCGTGGCCAAATATTAATGTCCATGGACCACTGGTTCTTGGTAACTGTACCAAATATTAATGTTCATGGACCACTGGTTCTTGGTAACTGTACCAAATATTAATGTCCATGGACCACTGGTTCTTGGTAACTGTACCAAATATTAATGTCCATGGACCACTGGTTCTTGGTAACTGTACCAAATATTAATGTCCATGGACCACTGGTTCTTGGTAACTGTACCAAATATTAATGTCCATGCATGGACCACTGGTTCTTGGGGTAACTGTACCAAATATTAATGTCCATGGACCACTGGTTCTTGGGGTAACTGTACCAAATATTAATGTCCATGGACCACTGGTTCTTGGGGTAACTGTACCAAATATTAATGTCCATGGACCACTGGTTCTTGGGGTAACTGTACCAAATATTAATGTCCATGGACCACTGGTTCTTGGTAACTGTACCAAATATTAATGTCCATGGACCACTGGTTCTTGGTAACTGTACGGGTCACTGTCAAGTCCAACTGCCTTTAATTTAAGCTGATAATCAGCTGTTATCCCGTCTTCTCCACTAGTTGAAGCTGTTTTTGCCACTCAGTGTGAGTAAGGGGACGTGGTCCAGTGGGGAAGTGACATCAATGCAGACCCGGTATTGTATTACTGACTTTTTAATATGTGCTAAATAAATAAACAAACAATATCTTGTAACGTGATCGTCTGTGTATAACCTCACGGTGATGGTGTGTGGTTTTGTATAGGGAGATTTGAGTCAGCAAAAACTATGTTAACACAGCTGCAGTGCATCTCTCATTAGTTTCCCACGATATGCCGTGTGTCGGTCACGTAGCAAAGGACAGGTTTTTGATGTTTTTCATAGCTTTTAGTGAACTGGTACCTGAACAGGGGTGGGAGTTGCAGTCTCTTGTCTGAATGTGAGGCCCGGTGCAGCTATGGCCACCGTGCTGCGGTGCCGGTAAACTGCAGAATCTCTCTCTTGTCTGAACACCAGAGTCACAGTCAGTGGAGCACTCAGACCACGCCGACCAGGCCGACCAACCACCATGAACTGGAAGAAGAGAGCCAAAGATCAGCGTTTTAGTTTCTCATTTTCTCTTTTTCATTGAGTCCTCTTTGTGTATCTCAGGACGTTAGTCATACCTGGACAGTGTACAGTGTTGCAGGGCTCCTGCTCCTCACTGTCCCCGTGGCAGAGAGACTGATTGTGTGTGTGATCGCAGCCGCGAAATCGTCGCCTAATCCCGACATCATTTACATGGCTGAAACATGTCTTACTGCACTCAGACCAGACGGTCCATTTACTCCACGCTCCATCTGGAAGTCCTGCACAATATAAGCACAACAGTCACTGAGCGGGCCTTAGATGCACGAGGCTTTACTGGGAGTGGATGATGGATAACCAACCCAGTCTCACATAAAAACGTTCCCTGCCTACGTTGGTCCAAAGTGCAAAAACGTAAAGGGGATACAATAATAGCCCTTGAATTGTTACATTGTTAAATTTTTTCTGCCTATTAGTTTTGCGTCCAAGTCACGTGACTTTCAAGATTCTGGGCGTGACACCAAAAAACATGGCGGACATTTCTCATTTTTTTGTGAATAAAATCAATATTTTTTTTAAATATATTTTTATCCCGGTTTTTTTCCCATTTTTTTTTACCACCCCGTGCTCCTACCTACTGACAGTCCTGTGCATTGCCATCCTCTACCAACCCCGGGAGGGCCCTGCACTGAGCTCAGGTCTCCTCCTTAACCTGAGGAGTGAGCAGGCCGCATCTTTTCACCAGACAGGGTGGGGCTTCTCCGGCCGAACGTAGCGCGTGGAAGGATCACGTTATTCCGGCCGGATCCTCCCCACCCCATCTGGCGCCCCGGTTGGCCAGAGGGGGCATGTATAGCCCAGGACTGTGTGCATGTTTTTGTGAGGGTAGCTCCCATTAGCTACCCAGGGGAACACGGGGAGAACATACAAACTCCACACAGAAAGATCCTTTCGCCAACCCCACCCATGGTGTGGGCACTGAAGTCATGGGGGAACTAACACGCACTTCAGCGCCCACAGCGTCCCCCGGCGGGAATCGAACCCAGGACCTTCTTGCTGTGAGACGGCTGCACTACCAGCTGCGCCACCGTGCCCCCTAGTCAATATTTTGAGTTAGTTTCTGCATAAAAATGCGTTTTGATTACATTTCTAGCGAGAAATATTTATTTTACTTTCATAATATTCACTCAGTGAATGTACATAATCACTCGCTTGCTCGTTGTTGCAAAGTTTTTTCAGATCTCGCCAGAATAAAGGCTGATTTATGGTTCCGCGTTACACCAACGCAGAGCCTACGGCATAAGGGTACGCGTCGACGCGCGCCGTAAAACTTCGCAACAACGATGAATTGTTTTTTGAATTGTTTTTATGTTTTCTGTGGGGACTGCAGATGAAACTAGCATTTCTGCTAAAACCCAGTGTATTTACACTGCTTAATGTAGTGTTCATTAGTATGCATTGTCCCATCTAAATAAACTTTCATTAGATTATATTTGATTTGATTTGCTGTGATTGCTGTGTGTGTTGAGTGTGAGCTGCCGTACCGGGGAGACACTGGTGGAAACAGCGCCGGGCCTCGGAGGAGTCTCCTGGACAGGGCTGGACGGCTCCTGCTGGATTCACCGCAGACCTGAGGAGAGAACTGAGGTCCGTAAGGACTCCAGCCCCATCCCTATCTGGGATGTGAAGCGTGAGCAGCAGACGAACATTTTCTCTTCATGAGGGCATGAAATTAAAAACTGCAAATGACCAGTGATAACACCGGAGAGAGAACTGTGTTGATAGTGGAAGCAGTAAATGTTTAGTGATGCATTCCTAGGTTGTGTAAATGTATGGAAAATGAAATAAGAACACTTACAGCGGCTCAGATCATTTTTAAGTCTTTGATCCCTTCTAAGACTACCATGAAATAAACTAATTTTACCTGGATTTTACCTGAGGAAACACTGGTTGATGCTAATATGCTCGAGTTTTCACCCAGGGAATCCAACAACCTGATTTAGCCCCCAATTCCCACATCGCTTTTAAAATAATGTTATGGATTCTTTGAGTATCAGTTGTTAACGATCATGAATTACTTTCTTCAGACAGGTGTCTTTCCTGCTGCCTTCAAAACAGCGGTTGTGAGGCCGTGTCTGAAGAAGAGTAATCTAGATCCCAATCCCTAACAACTACCGACCTGTATCCAACTTACCATTTTTAAGTAAAACTTTAGAAAAATTGTTTTTTATTCAACTCAGTGAATTTTCAAATCGTAATAATGTTTTAGAGAAATATCAGTCTGGTTTTAGGACAAACCACAGCACAGAGACGGCCCTGTTAAAGATTGTTAATGATGTGCCGCTTTCGATACAGTAGATCACCCCACCCTGTTAAATAGACTCAGAAACCTGGCGGGCCTCTCTGGTTCTGTTTTAAACTGGTTCAAGTATTTTTATGTTCCTCAAAAACCTATAAAATCAAGTGTAGGGTACCCCGAGGTTCGATTTTAGGCGCAATACTTTTTAATTTATATATGCTTCCGCTTGGGGACGTCATCAGGAGGCACGCCATCAATTTTCATAGTTATTAAGTTTAATGTTTTATGTAAATGTTGTCATTATTAAGTTTTATGTTTTATGTAAAGCGCTTTGCATTGCATTTTGTGCTATACAAATAAAGTTTGATTTGATTTGATTTGATTTGATTTGAACTGTACCTGTATCGTTGCTGCAGCCCCACGCCGCAGGTGACATCACAGGGGGACCACGAAGACCAGGCTGACCAGTGACAGGCGGCCCGGCATTTGGATGTGTCGCAGGTCACGTTCCCCTCTTTGCACACACTAGTGATTTAAAAATGATTATTCCAATAGAGGGTATGCATTGACGTCACTTCCCCACTGGACCAGCCCCCTTACTCACACTGAGTGGCAAAAATAGCTGCAACTAGTGGAGAAGACGGGATAACAGCTGATTATCAGCTTAAATTAAAGGCAGTTGGACTTGACAGTGACCCGTACACTTACCCCAAGAACCAGTGGTCCATGGACATTAATATTTGGTACAGTTACCCCAAGAACCAGTGGTCCATGGACATTAATATTTGGTACAGTTACCAAGAACCAGTGGTCCCTGGACATTAATATTTGGCCACGAATCCAGTTTCCAGATATTTATATGTACTTAATTTCTACGCCGGGGAAATACACGAAGCAAAGCTTGAAGGCTTACAAAAGTCTTGACGCTTGGTCCGACTTCAAGGCAGGATTTGTTGGTGAAATTAAAGTGATGAGGACACCGAACTTTATGATTTGACCGTTTAACGTTAGCTACCCAAAAATCCAACATTACCTGATACAAAATGGGAACCACAAATCCACGTTTCGGTGCCTGGAATCCAGTTGTTTCTGTGAATTGCAGTGATCCATTTGTCTCTCTTAAGCTTATTTTTCATCAGTCTGTAAAACGATAACTCTGATTTCTTGCTAAATCTATGAGTACAGTCGATCGCACAACAGCTCTTTCCCATTTTAGATGTTTTCCAGTTGCTCAAACTGAAAGTTTACGCTGACACTCAGTCTTTCTGACACTCAGTGAGTGAAACCCGCTGGGAAGTGGCATCTGTGACGTCATTCACATTCCCTCTATAAGGTGTTTTATTATGATTCACAGATGATTCCCTGTAGTACTGGAAATTATTCATGGCTGAAAAAAGAGAAGCCTATAACTTCTCCACACCACACATACGCTGCACTACAGCTATCACACACAATAAAAATATGTACTGCAGCTTAATGTGGGTTCCAAGAGGTACAAAGCAAATTTCTGCTATTTTTATTGCAAAATCAAGCCCAAGCGTTTGGAACAGCGTCTGTCTCTCTCACCATGTGCTGCACGGGTTCCTCCTGATCACCTGTCCTGGCTGCAGTGGTTCTCCCTCCCACTGGCAGAGACACCGGCTGGCGTTCACACACCGGCCCTCCTGCAGGAACAGCCCGGGGGGACAGCGGCACCCTGGGAGAGGAAGCGATTATTCCTGTTGCAGTTTCTTTGGTATAAGGTGACCTACTATCGGAATAATACAAAATAACACTTGCATTTAGTATTTATGTTTCAACCTACTGAAGAATAATGAAGAGTATAACTGTGCTGACATAAATATGAGGCAACCACACTCATAGCCAAATAGGAAAAGGGGGGTTCCCTATAAGTTATCCACATAATGATGAAAAGACAACAACTTCTCACTTGCAGTTTAATAGCAAGAGCTGAAAAAGTGCTGAGAAACGTTGTACACGGAAAATCATTTTCCATTTTTTTCTATTAATTACATATAGTCTTTGAACAATATGTGAAAGTGCATAAATACATGTACACCTTACAAAGGTCTGTATGTACTTAGAGCAGACGGATATTTGTTTCACAGACACAAGCAGAGTCTACTTCTTCTTGTGTGAATGAAATGCCTGTCATATGTACTGTTTGTCACTGACAGGCTTAACAACATTAGTGCCTGACACGATCTGCTGCTTTCACAATATGCAGTTACATTTATAACATTTTAAATATGACAATAAACAAGAAATATAACTAATTTATTAAGTTGAAGTTGACAGAAACCCACACAGCAGCTTGTCGAGACTTTCATGAACCCAAGAAAGTGCAAATGATATCGACTTGCTTTGTTCTGCACAACATGGCCATGAATCATGGCCCCTCTAATGCCAGAGGTTTCTAACGCACCCGAACGCCTGCCTGCAGAACTAGTTACACAAGTGTCTGCATATATATGGCAGGTTTGTGCCCAGATTGACAAGAACGGCAAAGGAAATCTAGACCTACCTAACAAGATAAATTTGCAAGGCAAGTAAAGTTTGGGCATCAACAGGTAAAGTTTGTGCATTGACAGTTTAAGTTTGGGCATCAACAGTTAAAGTTTGTGCATCGACAGTTAAAGTTTGTGCATCGACAGTTAAAGTCTGGGCATCTACAGTTAAAGTTTGTGCATCAACAGTTAAAGCTTGTGCATCAATAGTTAAAGTTTGTGCATCGACAGTTAAAGTTTGTGCATCAACAGTTAAAGCTTGTGCATCAATAGTTAAAGTTTGTGCATCGACAGTTAAAGTTTGTGCATCAACAGTTAAAGTTTGTGCATCGACAGTTAAAGTTTGTGCATCAACAGTTAAAGTTTGTGCATCGACAGTTAAAGTTTGTGCATCGACAGTTAAAGTTTGTGCATCAAAAGTTAGTTTGTGCATCAATAGTTAAAGTTTGTGCATCAACAGTTAAAGTTTGTGCATCGACAGCGAGCAAAAGCCTTGGACTTAAATAAATCTTTCAACTGGAACCTGAAAGTCAGGCTTAGTGTGGTGGTTTTGTGCCTTATGCTGCAAAAAATGGAAATAATCATGGAGTCCTACCCACTATACATGCTGCAGTGCAGTTGCTGGTCATGCTGACATCTGAACACATAGGAGGACAGGGTTCGACTCGTCCAGCCTGGCAGTCGTCCCTCGTCACCAGCACCATGCCGTGGACGCAGCCTGTCAGGAACTTTATTAGTACGTTTACATCAAACTGTGGCACCACTTAAATTTCATTTTGGAGGACTGGAATAACCAAGCTCTTCAGGTTGGGGGGATTTAAATACAATCCTCAGGAGTACTGAAACATGAACAGCAGACTCGCCTGTCTGGGTCCCAGTCTCATTGGTGCATGACTGCATGTTGCAGCTGTGACTCTGCTGAGTCATGCCCTCACAGTCTCGTCCACCGTTCTTAGGGGGGGGGGCGGAGCAGGTCCGGATCCTCTGCCGGACTCCTCCTCCACAGGGGGCGTCACACTGAGACCACTCTGTCCACTCGGACCAATGACCGTTCACTACAAGAGACAGAACAAACACGCTTCAGCTGATCATCTAAACATGCAGCGGATACAGTAATCCCTGGTTTTTCGTGGGGGTCATGGTCCAAAAAGAACCTGTATTAGGGGAAATCCGCGAAGTAGCAACCTTTTTTTTTTTTACAATTATTATACAAGGCTTCAAATAGCGGAGATCAGCCCCACCCCACCGTGACCCGATTAATTGGATTTGAACGGGAGAAAATGAGAAATGATTATGAAAAAACTACAATAAGTACAGTAGGACAGATTGTGACTGGCTCGTATTTCCCTGCTCTTCTGATGCTGCTGCATCCCGACTCTAGCGTCTTTTTCTCCTAAAGCCGCGGTGCAGGTGTGTTTTTTCCAGAGAAGAACATAGTTATGGGTCGTCGTTGTCGCTCTTTTTTTTCTTCTGGGCTAAAAGATTCTTCTAAACCGACACCATGGATTATATCTGAGACTGTAATGAACGATTCATCAAAGGGTCCCATTCTTGAGCTGCTGCTGAAGCTCATTGGCCGTTCTCAGCTTGTTGCTAAGCAACCAACGTTATTGACACAGGAAGTGAAGAAGCGGGGAGACTGTTTAGCCAATCAGAATGCAGAACACGATGCACAATGCAAATCTGTGAAGGAGCGAGACGTGAAAGGTGAACCGTGTTCTAGCCAGGGATTACTGTATGCCAAAGGTGCAGCCGTGCAGAAGACGAGTGATGCGTGGAGGTCCAGAGCAGTGACCTGGACAGGCTTTCAGGAAGCAGGCTCTGCTGTCAAACTGAGCTCCACCGCAGGAGCCCCCGGGCAGAGCGTCCCTCAGGATGTCCCTCTGCCGGAACAAGGAGCCCAGGCCACACGTCACGCTGCAGCTGCTCCACGCCGTCCATGGAGACATGATGCAGTCCACTGAAAGAAGGAAGAAGAGTGTAAAAACACAGACAGTTGGATTCTTTTTTTGTTATTAAAGGGGACCTATTATGAAAAACAGGTTTTTTCTTGCTTTAACATATATAAAGTGGTCTCCCCTCAGCCTGACAACTCAGAGAAGGAGGAAAGCAACCAAATTCTGCAGTGTCTGTACAGCCGCCCGGATGATCCGTCCAGTGTGATGTGACTTCTACCAGCCGTTCAGATTCGGCGCATTTTTGTTATGTAACCAAAATGCAAACCACGCCCACAACTATAAAACCGTTTAAATGCATGCGAGCATCCGACTATCGTAGCACTGCGTGACATCGGACGCTCTCTGTCCATCTCCCTCCAGCAGCTGCCACTTTATTGAGGTTTTTGTAGTGAAATGAGGAGGAATCATAGAGATAACTTCTCATTTCAACTAACTGGATCAGCCGTTCCTCATCCGTGACCGTTTCCTACAGCGCTTTCAACCAGCTTTCAACGCCAGCGGCAGGAAGAAAATAGAAGCAGGGCGTCCGACAAATGTTCAGCTCAAAACGTAGCGCTGCGTCGCTGCGGCCAGTTAGGACAGTCCAATAGAAAATAAAGCAATGGAATTGATTTTGTCGCTGACGCTCGCATCACATGCAGTTAGGACACGGTGTAAAGACTGATTTATGGTTCCGCGTTACACCAACGCACATGTAACCTACCACAGTGCTTCTCATCTGAGCCATCGGCACAGTCCCTGTGCAGGTTGCACCTGCGGCTCATCTGGATGCACTCCCCGCTCTCACAGGAGAACTGCTTGGAGGAGCAGGGACTGGGGACCGGGGGGACCGGGGGCAGCCGGGAGGTCGCCGGGGGCCCGGCCGTGGTGCCTGACCAGATACAGGATCACAGTAAAACATATTCACCCAGGTTTAGTCACAGCTTCTGAGTCAGCGGTCACCACAGAGCACAAGCATCATCAGCAATGGAATAAGCAACAAGCAATAAGCAATCAGCAGAGACAGTTTTAAAAAGCAACTGAAAAGGTTCCTTTTGTACAGAAGAGTATTAGGGCCAGGCAGGAGAAAAATATTTGAGAGGAGAAGATTTTTTTTATTGTGCACTTCGAGAAAAAAGTAGAAATGTCGAGATTAAAAAATAAAGTCCAAATTCCGCCTTTTTTCTCAACATTTCAACTTTATTCACGAAATTGTACTTCAACATTAATCTCACCATTTCGACTTTTTTCTCAACATTTCGACTTTTTTCTCGACATTTCAACTTTTTTCTCGAAGTGCATAATGAAAAAAAAATCTTCCTCCTCAAAAATATTATTTTTATTTTTCTCCTGCATGGCCCTAATACTTTTCCGTACTTTTGGGTACAAACATACACAATGTTTAATATATATGTTTAATATACATTTTGTGATGTACTGTATAGCGTATGGAATATACAGCTCAATGTAGTTAGTAATTGTGATAATTACCACTATAGTGACGTTGCTAATGTAATGATGTGGGTGGGGTTAGTGGGGGGGGTAATGGAGTGATGTAATTGTATTTATTTATGTATTCATATATTGAAAGTGTAAAGTATTATATGACGTATATATGTAAATGTCCTTTTATGTGAATGTACTTTTAATCTTCATGGACCCCAGGATGATTAGCTGGCGTTTTGCGTCCGCTGATGGGGATCCAAAATAAAATAAAACAAAACAAAACATCCTCCACTCCGACGCCTGACTGATGCATACCGCATCGCTCTTCATCTGACCCATCCAAGCAGTCCCTTCCTCCATCACAGACTTGTGCAGAGTCCACACAGCCAAATGACCGGCATGCAAACTGTCCCTGAACGCAAAGCACCCTGGGTAGGCCACCATCAGGGGAGGTTGCAGTGACCGAGGGGGCTGTAAATCATGGAAAAAATGACTACGTTTACATGCAGTCAAAATGCGGGTTAAGGTCAATATTCCGGTTACTGAAACATTGGGAATAATCTGTTTCCATGCGTGAGCAAACAGGGTTATCCCTGTTTCCATGGTAATTAATCATTTGGGAAATCTGGATCAAACCAGCGACGCACGGAGAACGTCATGACGCAATTCCCCTCATTTCTGCTTCTTCTTCCTGTATCCAAATCCAAAACAACAACAATAACAGCAGCACGGCGGATAATCAACAGCCCAGTAGAAGTGGTTTTGTTTCTCGTCCCTGTAGTTCGCCTTTTTCAGCGTCTTCCAGCGGAGCTTGATCTGGTCTGGCGTTCGTACGAATCCTGCTTCGCGCAACTTTTGGCTCATCTTTTTGTAAATCTCGCTATCCCGGTACTTTCTACCGTCAACAAATGTATAAATGTTCATATCTTTCATTACATGGAGGTCTACAAACTTCCTGTATACCTGAGGTCTGCTCCAACTGTCAGCTCCTTCAAATCAGGACTAAAAACATTAGTTTACTCAAGCGTACTCCTAAATTAAAGGGGACCTATTATGAAAAACATGTTTTTTCTTGTTTTAACATATATAAAGTGGTCTCCCCTCACCCTGCCAGCAGAGGGGAGATGAAATCCCATGAATTTCTGCAAGGTCTCTGACCCCCGCCCGACAGAATCCCCCAGTGTCACGTGATTTTTTTGAGCCGATTAGAATCTGCTCCCGTCGTGAGTCACGACGGGAGCAGATTTCCATAGGTTGGCCTCCGCTGCTGAAACCACGCCCACAACCAGCTCTCTCCGCCGGCTAGAGCTCCGCCATTGTTCAGCAGCGGTGACTGTTTTCCACCGGTTTCAACAGCGAGGGAGAGTTAAAATGAGGTTTTGCATCGACATTTACCCTCATAAAAGGATCAGTTCCAACAGCACGGACTCGGTAACTGCACACGAGTCAGCGGTAAGTTCCTTTTTTTTTTATGTTATTTATATTTGTATGATCTTTGCATGGGCTAAGTATTTAGCTTAGCTCCGGAGCATCGGGGCCGCATGCGGAGCTGCTCACGGACCGGACCGTCGAGGAGCCCCGGGTTCGGAGCTCCAGACCCGGGGGCTCCGGGGGAGCTGGCGGCTCAGTACCGTAATACATTTTTCTTCTGTGGTTTCAGATTTTCCAAGCAATGCACCTGGAGCTGTTCAACGACACATTCAGAAGACGCGAGGTCCTTCCTTGAGCCAGCAATAGTGCATACATTTTATTTATATATTTTAACAATAAAGTTGCCATTTGTGAAAATTCAGTGTTGTGATTTCTTTACAGTTAACATGATTCATTTGTCTTGTAACATAAGAAGTGAAATGATGAGGAATCGGAGTAAATAACTGTGGTGTACTTGTTTAGAATTAAATTCAATCTTCCTGTTTGCAGACGAGGTGACTAAAGGCTGATCTATGGTTCCGCGTTACACCAACGCAGAGCCTACGGCGTAGGGTACGTGTCGATTTAACGCAGAACCGTGGACACGCTTTGCTACGCAGCCGCTGCTCTTCTGCCCGGAGCGACGCTTTGTGTCCTCCCCTGCTACACGTCATTCAAGCAGCCAATCAGCACAGAGCCTCATTATCATAGCCTCGCCCCTCAGAATGAAGCACAGAAAAAGCTTTAGAAGCGGAAAAAATAAAAACATGGCCCACAGGCTGAATTTCGGATTTATGTAGAAAAAACAAGCTTTAGATTGTTTTTAAGACATTCAAGGCCTGTTTAAAATATACATTAAATGCCATAATATGTCCCCATTAAATACTTACCTACTGCCCTTATTTTTAACAGCTTGTGCTTTTTATTATTTTACTTCTTTTCTTATCATCTTATTCATAATTTTATTCAATCTTATTTGTTATTTACTGTCTAATTATGTCTTGCCGCTTTTAATGTTAATGTAAAGCACTTTGAATTACCTTGTGTTGAATTGTGCTATACAATGCCTTGCCTTACATTTATGAAGTGATTAGTCTCCTCCTGGTCTTGTGTTTCTCCATGTTTATAAAAACTTCCTGGACTCAAAAGACCACGATTCCTTGCAAAAAGAATATGCGCAGAAAATAAATTCCTGTTCCTTTTGATGGGGAAATCCCGTTAGGCGATACATGACCAAATATTCGGGTTGCCGTGCGCAACCGGGTTATTGCTAATATTCCAGTTAGAAAAGGGTTATTGACTGCATGGAAACGTAGTCACTGAGGCTACATTGGCTCTGTTCTCTACGTTGGCTCCAGTATGATTTCGATGTCTCACCCTCGGTGGTTTGAAGACCAGGTTTTCCCGGCCGGACCGATGTCCTGAGGTGCAGTCCAGGGTGACCTGTGGTGACCCCAGGATAGACAGACGGACTGTAAGGGAGGAGGCCGAACTCGCCACAGCAAAGATAATGAATGAAGGCTGTCCCGTCACATTTACCAGTACTCGGAAGCGTAGTTGGTCCTGTAACTCCAGGCGTTGCCACACCAGGAAAACCACCTTGAGACCTGGTAGTAAGCAGACCTGGGGAACCTGTAGTTCCTGAGGAAAAAAGGCAAGGAAAATGTATTTGTATAGCACAATTCAACACAAGGTAATTCAAAGTGCTTTACATCAACATTAAAAGCGGCAAGACACAATTAAACAGTAAATAACAAATACAATTAAATCTGCAAGCAGCGATGAACGGGCCCTCGCACCCTTGTGCACGTTCAGGCTGCAGTGGAAGCTTGTATGACTTGCATGTAGATTCTTCAGGCCTGGATATTTAGCAGATGAAACCAGGTACGACTCTCTATACCAAACCATTCAAAAGTTATGGCAGAAAGTAGGAACTATCAAATATGGACCAATCAGATGAAGGGTGGGTGCGCTTTTTGGCATCTATCGTCGCCACAGTAACGCTTTTGACTGAGAAAAGTAAGGCGCGTAGTCGCAGGATGGAGACGCAAATTTTGATGTATAACACACCTGCACGTTACGGTTCGGGGCGCATTAACTGCCGAAGGAATGGCATAAATTTCGCCAAAATTACCCGATTAATTCAAAATGGCCGACTTCCTGTTCGGTTTCGGCCATAGCGCCAAGAGACTTTTCTTTAGGTTGCGACATGATACAGGTGTGTACTGATTTTCGTGCATGTACGTCAAACCGTATTGTGGGGCTTGAGGCACAAAGTTTTCTAGGGGGCGCTGATGAGCCATTTTGCCACGGCCATTAATGCAAACCATTAAATATCAAAATTTTCGGCAGACCTGGCTTGCGTACAAAATTTGGTGACTTTTGGGGCACGTTTAGGGGGGCCCT
Source organism: Cololabis saira (assembly GCF_033807715.1). Classification (NCBI taxonomy): domain Eukaryota; kingdom Metazoa; phylum Chordata; class Actinopteri; order Beloniformes; family Belonidae; genus Cololabis; species Cololabis saira. The sequence goes on from NC_084608.1 coordinate 5,353,632, forward strand.
CCTTTCGTCGGAAAAACAAAGAAGAAAGAAGAAGAAAAAAAATTCCTACAGATACAATAGGGCCTTCGTAAGTGCTCGGGCCCTAATTAAATAAAATGATAAGAAAAGAGGTAAAATTAAAAAAAAGCTGTTAAAAGTTGTTAAAAAGTAAGGGCAGTAGAGTACAGCAGGTACACATCTCATTCTTACAATGGCAAGAAGTACGTTTCTATACGGTCAAAACGTACAAAGACCGGGTCAAATACAGTATTACAAAAGTAATTTATGTCATGGTTGGTCCTCCAGCCTTCCACTCCCCTCTCTCGTGCTCACTCCATCTGCCAGCCACGCCCACATCGTCACTCACTCCTTTCACCTGCTCTCCCAGCTGCGGCTCCTCAACAATCAGGACAGCATTAAAGCTCCTCTCTCCTGCACTCTCACTGCCAGTCACACTCTGTTTGTAGATGCAAGACCTTCCAGCATTCCCCGTCTTGACTTCCCGTTGCCGAACCTGCCTTGTCTCCTGCTCTCCGTTGCCTGACCTTGTCTTCCGATCTTGACACCGATTGCTGCCTGATCCTTGTTTTGCATAATAAAGCAAACCAGACAAACTACCACCGTGTGCTCCGTGTGCTGCATTTGGGTCCAAAACCTCACCCCGTAACAATTTGTGCCGATTCGTGCGGTGAATTTGACAATTGTACGTCACAATGCCTGCAATCAGGCTGCAATCAGGGCTTATCCGTCACAAGTGTAACTTTGCGCGGTTTTCCTACAATGGCAAGAATTACGTTTCTATATGGTCAAAACGTACAAAGACCAGGTCAAATACAGTATTACAAAAAAAGAAACACAAATACGTGACAACAACACAACACATGGGTGAAACAACAGCAGACTGACGCTGAGACTGCAGAGACCACAGAACGGCCACGGTGGCCCAGGAAGATGGGAGTTTAGGTTCCTCCTTAACCCTTCTGCTGTCTTCGGGTCAAGGAAGGAGGAAGGGAAGAAGGGAGGAAAGAAGGAAGGAAGGAAGAAAGGAAAGAAGGAAGGTGTCAGGGTTTGACACTTCCTCCCAGTTTTAGTTTCAGTTCTGTCTTGCCCCGCCTGTGTCCCATCTGCCCTGATTGTGTCTGCACCTGTGTCTCGTCATGTCTCGTTATCCCCTCAGTATATCTTGTCTTGTCATTCCTTGGTTCGCTGTCGGTCCGTACTGGTTCTCCCTCCATGTCTCCTCATCATTTTTCCTGTTCCTGGTTTTTTGTGTTTTTTGATCCTGCTCTGCAGCGCTCTGTTTTTGCCCTTTTGGAATTAAACCCTTTGTTTTTTGAGAACTCCTGCCTCTGGCCTCCCTCTCTCTCCTGCACTTGGGTCCTAGAAAACCACACCCCTAACAGAAGGGAGAAAAGAAAGATGGACGGAAGGAAGGAAGGAAGGAAGAAAGGAAGGAAGGGGAGAAAAGAGTAAGGGAAGAAGTAGGGCTGGGCGATATATCGAGATTTTAATATAAATCGATATATTTTCAAATGAGACAATATTGTTTATATCGATTTTAATTTTTTTTTTATTTATTTATTTATTTTTTTTGGAAGTAAGGAAGGGAGGGAGGGAGAAAAGAGGAAGGGAGAAGGAAGGAGAGAGCAGGAAGAAAGAAGGACAGGAGAATTAGGTCATTTTGACCCAAAGACAGTACAAGGGTTAACTCACCACAGCCGGTCTCGTCAGAGTGGTCCGTGCAGTCCGGTCGGCCGTCACACAGCACCGACACCAGGACACACTCCTCACTGTGCTGGCACGGGACCTGGCCAGTTGGACAGCGGTGCGCGGCCGTGGTCTCACTGCTGGGGGTCACCAGCTCGTCTGCGCAGGTGGAGGAAAGATTACCATACAAAAAAACGATAATTAAAGTACATTTGGGGGGTTACATAGCCAGTTACGTAATACATCATACTGTGAATGCACTAGTTACAGGTTCAATTAGTATAGAAGGTGTTGAAATTAATAGGGTAAGGGAAACAAAGTTTCTAGGTGTCATTCTGGACAAGAATTTGTGTTGGAAATCACATATACATATAAAACAATAGCTCTGTTACACAAAGTAAAAGATTCACTGGATAACAAGGCATTGTATATTTTATATAACACTATGATTGTGCCATATCTGACCTATTGCGTTGAAGTTTGGGGAAATGCTTGCAAAAAATATACTTAAGTCTATTTACATTTTACAAAAAAAAGCCATCAGAATAATTAGTAGAAAACAATATAGTCCTCCTTCAAATACATTTGTTGTAGTTTTGGTTTTGTTTTTTTTTGTTTTTTTTTATTACGTTTATTGGAAAGTATTTATTTTTTTTAATTGCGTAGTTTGTAATTTTTTATTACATTAATTGAAATTTGATTTCTTAGGAAAAAGGGACAGATAAAATAAGCTTAGTCTTCTTTCTGTTCCCTTTCATTCAAGGAAAGAGATTTGTTGTTATATTGAACTGTTTAGTTTTTCTTTTAATGAATGAAATAAAGGATAAAGAAAGACAGTTACCACCATGGCCACTGCCCTCACCTCCTCTGCAGCCCAGGACCTCCACCCGCAGGTGGAAGGGGTGCCTGAACTCCACCGGGATGATGCGCATGTAGCGAGCTCGGACCAGCCGCCCGAGCCAGCGGGTCACGGGCTTCCTGCCCACCATCCGCACCTCAAACACCTGAGAAACCACCAAAAACACAGATCAAAATAGTGCACAGGGCATTCCTTCTTTACTACCTGCTCTGATTCCTATGGAAGAGTATTAGGACCAGGCAGGAGAAATAATATATGAGAAGGGAAGATTTTTTTTTATTGTGCACTTTGAGAAAAAAGTCGAAATGTCAAGATTAATGTTGACATACAATTTCAAGAATAAAGTCGAAATTTCGAGAATAAAGTTGAAATACATTTCGACTTTTTTCTCGAAATTGTAATTCAACATTATTCTCTACATTTCGACGTTTTTCTCAACATTTCGACTTTTTTCTCAACATTTCCACTTTTTTCTCGAAGTGCATAATGAAAAAAAAAATCTTCCTCCTCTAAAATATTATTTTTATTTTTCTCCTGCCTGGCCCTAATACTCTTCCGTAGCTTCCACGTTTAATTATGACAAAACAAAACAAACAAAAAAGGAAAACCACTAATTGTAGTCAAGTTTGCCAAACATTTTAGGAAGACATACATCGCGTAGTGCTGTGCAGGCAGCCCAAGCCTTGTACAATCACAGCTTAATTTAATTATGTTTATTTTTCAGTCTCTCCATTAAAGGAGCATGAGGCTCCTTTTAAGAAATGAGACTCTCTAGCACCACCCTTCACCACAACGGCCGTTGGGGGTACTGCAGCCAACAGTGAAGCCGGCACGGGAGAACGGGGAGAATGCACATGCAGCGTCATGTGACGTCACATCCACAGGACAGCGCGGGAAATTCGGCCCCACAATTGCAGCACATTTTGCAGCACACAGCCTGTTCAAGGCAACGGAGAGATGCACTAGAGGGCTCATTCTTTTTGGTTTGGAACACTTCATCTGACATTATTACTAGAAAACTTAAAACGTATACGAATTTTTTTCATAAATCCTGCCTCAATCCTCTTTAAGATATGAACAGAAAGGAAGTCATATTTTTTATTTATCTCATCGACCTGCTGTGATATCTATTCATGTTTAAGAGAGCCGTACTCCTGAATTCTGTTTGTAAACCAAAGAGGCGGGAAAATCAACATGAATGTCATTAAAACTAAGACCTGTGGACAGGTTTGTTTGTTTGTTTGTTTTATTTAGGATCCCCATTAGGATTAGCAACAGCATTAGCTATTCTTCCTGGGGTCCGACATACACACAACACACAAATTAACACTTAATACATATCAGACATACATTATACATGACAAACAACACAAAAATAGACACAACTCCCTTAGTCACAAACAACACAGAGGATAAAACTAAATCACCATCATTCTCAGACATAGATACATGGAAATTAAATCAAATAAAACACCTTCATTAACAATACCTGCCTGAAATGACCTTATCTTCGAATTCTTGACCACTTTTCACCTTTATTGTGATAGGGTTTACTCTACCTGTAATTCTATTCAAACTTGATTCTGTTCCTTCCAAATGTCAAGTCATTCAATTTTAAAATATATTGTTTCAACTGAATCTTAAACCAATCTTTGCTACTGTACCTACATGAGAAATATGAACTGGTATAGAGTTCCAGCCAACCATGGCTCTGTAAAAAAAAGTTCTCTGTATCAAACCTGTTCTCACCCTTGGTATGAACCTCCTTTCTGATGTAGTTCTTGTATTGTAACCATGGTGAGCAAAATGACAGTATAACTGTGTACTGTGGACAGTACTGCACAAACAGAACAAAGTAGCGTTTAGAGGTGCAGATGATCCCGGGTACCTTATTGGGGCCACCAGGCTTCCTGTTCTCTGTGTAGTTTGTGAACAGGCTGCTGTGCAGGGCGAACGACAGGCGGTATTTGGTGAGGTAACCCCACATGCGTTCACTGCCCTGCGTCACCAGCCCCGAGATCCACGCAGGTTCCAGGAAATCCACCTGGAAATATGGCTGCGGATCTGTAGGCTTCGGGCTCCAGCCGGGTTCCATCACCTGACTGCAGGAACCAGAGAGAGAGGTTTTTGTTCATGTGCGTCGTCTATAATCTACGGAAGAGTATTAGGGCCAGGCAGGAGAAAAACAAAAATAATATTATATAGTACAATTTCGGGAAAAAAGTCGAAATGTTGGGAAAAAAGTCGAAATGTCGAGAATAATGTTGAAGTACAATTTCTTTGTTTTGATATTTTTATTAGGGGGTAAGGCACAGTTGAGCAGGAATAAACAAAAAAAAGATATACAGTCTACCTCCTTTTTTTTTTTTTTGGAATTAAGAACAGAACAAAAAATCCACACAAAACAATGACAAATACACGAAAATTATTATATTCTTATATACACGTAATATTTAAGTATTTAAGCTAAACAGTATGAATTAAAAAAATAGATGAATAAAAAGGGGGAAAAAAAAAAACAAAAAAAACCCAAAAACAAAAGAAAAGTAAATAAAAAGATAAATAAAAAGGAGGAAGGAAGAAAGGAAAGAGAGAAGAGAGGGAGGGGGGGGATCCGTCAATCAGGAGGCAGGGACTGGAGAGAGTGGAAGAATGTGAGAAAGGGAAGCCACTTATTATAAAATTTGTTGCAACTACCCTTCAGTGAATATTTAATCTTTTCCAGCTTCAGAAAAAACATGGTGTCGTTGAGCCACTGGGTACTAGAAGGAGCCTTAGTCGACTTCCAGTGGAGAAGAAGGTGGCGTCTTGCCAGTAAGGAAGTAAAAGCCAAAATGTCTTTTTGGTTTGAAGTAAACCGGCCATGGTCCTCTGGGAGCCCGAATATGGCAACATGGGGGGAGACTTTTATATTCACCGAGAGTATTTTTGACATGGTGTCAAAATAATTCGACCAAAAGCGAGAAAGTAGTGGGCAAGAGTAAAACATATGGGTTAAATTGCAGGACGAGGCATGACATTTGTCGCATTCGTCAGTGACACTGGGATAGATCTGTGAGAGTCGAGCTTTAGAAAAGTGGACTCTAAACAGTACTTTAAACTGTATAAGTGTAAGACGAGCGCAGGATGAACTTGTGTAAATTTTTTTAAGAGCAGCGTCCCACCAGTTGAAGTACAATTTCGAGAAAAAAGTTGAAGTGTTGAGAAAAAAGGTGAAATTTCGACTTTTTTCTCGAAATTGTATTTAAACATTAATCTAGACATGTGGAAAAATAGAAGCAAGACATCCAGGCACTCGAGACGGGGTAGATTAAAAAGATAAAAAAGCCTTTATTCAAAGACGGCCGCCAACATGTTTCGCCCTATCTGGCCTTCATCAGGGCAAATCAGAGCCTACGGCGTACGGTACGCGGCGACGCACATCGTACGGTGCGCCTCTCCGCCGTAGGCTCTACGTTGGTGTAACGCGGAACCATAAATCAGCCTTTAGAGAGCGCCATTACTTGTCTCCCTGTCTCGCACTCACTCGTCTCTCCGTCTTTCTTCTTGTCTCCGGCTCACTCCTCTCTCCGTGTCATCTCCCTCTATCGCTAACTTCTCTTTCAACCTGTTACGCGCCTCTCATCTCTGTATATAGAGTCAAGCTAATTACACAGATCTGATTGGCTGAGCAGCATCATGTGGGATGGCTTAACTCGTATGCAATTGGTCTGTAAGGTCTGCTAAACAAATGCCGTAAAGAATAGTAAAGCTGCGCTGGTTAAAATAGAAGTGCCCCGTCAAAATGTAGAATCCCTCTGTAATTTATTGATTACAGGTCTGGATCCACGTAGGACGGCGTCTGGGTCCGGACCCGGACCGCGGTCCGCCAGTTAGTGACCTCTGTACTACATCATCCAATATTGTCATGTTAACTTGTTTGTTGTTCTAATCTGCTACTACTACTACCGCTACTACTAAATATTTAATCACTTTTCCAACTGTTGCTCTGCTTACTGCCCCCTATCGGTCACCGCCGGTACAACGTGCTCTCCTCGCGTACTACGCGAGCGACGTTGCGGTTGGTGGTGCACGAGAACGGACGTGAACGGACGCGAACGCAAGCACCAACAGCGAGTATATCTCACGCTTAAGGCAACGACTCACATGTTTGGGACGATGTTCAGCCTTCCAGCATCGGCAGGGCTGTTCTCCCGATGTGAGGACGATGTCAGCTGACCGTAGCGAATTCTGCCGTCCTCCAGTCCCAGGGGAGAGGCGCACACACCTGCAAAATATTTGTACCTTTCAAACACTCACAATCAAACACAGATTCAATAACAGAAGGAAAAAATAGTGGACAACTATATAACAAAGTTAAAACAACGTATGTAAACAAAAAGGGAAATAAAAAAGAAAACTCACCATGATATCCAGGGCTGCCATCCTGTAAATACATCCGATTACAACAAATACATTTACTTTTGTTCCCACTATTATCTTAAAAACTTAAATCTCTTGATCTCCACTAACAAATACAAAGAAGGTGAAAAATGATGTCATAGTTTGGTTTCAGTATATGGTAATAAGATAAGAATGTCACTTGAATCTTGACTTGAAAACTAAATTAATTTATAATTTGAACTAATAGCATGTACTCGTGCTTCGTTAGTATCCCACATTCATCAATGATCAGTATCTACATCGTGAAACATCAGCACATCCTTGACACTTGTCATTGTCCTGCATTAAACCTGGAAGAATCACCGTAAACATCACTTCTTATCAGGAAATAATCAAATGAGCCATATTTATGATGCATAAACACGAGTTCAGATGTTTCATTTCAGCCTTACTGTCGGTGCCTCAGCAGGGCTGGTGACGGCAGCCGTGGAGGGAGTTTTCAGAGGGGAAGGAGTGGGTGTGTGTGGCCTGCAGATGGATAAACCACAAAGATGAGTCAGAGATACACCAACTTTCTAGACACACAGCTGGATAATATTACTAAGTGCTCCACCTCACTGACGGAGTGGTGGCATCGTGGGGGTGACATCCACTTTCATCCTCTCCTCTCGGGCAGTGAGGAATGCCGTCACAGCGCAGCCCCGCGTCGATGCAGCCCCCTGGAGGGGGGCAGGAGAACTGCCCGGGGGGGCAGCGGGGGCTGGGGGCTGTGGAGGAGGGCTGGGTGCCTGCAGGGGAGGAACACTTATGTACTCATAGGTCATTTCCGAATTCGCATACTGTACTACAAGTATACACTGATTTGGCCAAAGTGTACTAAGTAGTATGCTGTATGTGAACAGAAGGAAATCTGCAGTGTGCGAAAAATACCCGGATGTTGTACTGATTTGGAAAAAAATCCGCAGCATGCTTCAAACCAGTCCAGCTCTACTATATCCCAGAATGCAATGCGGCCCGGCCGGGCAGCGCTTTTTTCTTTTTTTTCTCAAAGCTTTATTGAGAAAACAGCTGCAATCGGACAGTGATGTGATGTGAAGGCAGAAAGGAAAGGCACCGTGGAGAGGGAGAAGGAGGAATATAAATGTAAGTAACTTTAATATATAACCTTTTTAATTCAATTCAGTGTAAGGACAACGATTAAAAATTGTGGGTTTTTAATAGTATGTTAGGTTTTTGTTAGTTATCTTAGCGTGCTTGCTACGTAGATAAAAGTGAACTAAGTGTTATGACAACGTTATATATCGGTAGTTCGTTGTATTTTCATGAAATAACTACTTTTCATTGCTGTGTTTTGACAGAGAATTTGTCCGGGAGGTGAAATAAATAGATGCAGAGAGAGGGTTTGGACAAGGAGGAGAAGATGGAGAGAGAACTACTCAACAGAAAGGAGAAGAACTTAATAATAATAATAATAAGTTAATAATAAAATAAAATGAAATTCAATAGACTGATATGTTCATTTCAATACATTTATTAAAATCCCTTTCCATCCCTTATGTCATTTCATCAATGAATGTGGTTTTACTGCTATTTCAACATTTAAGATAAGATAATCCTTTATTAGTCCCACATCTGGGAAATTTGCAAAATATGGCCCGACTGGAATCAAACCCACGTTCCCTGTACGTAAGTCGCCTACTGAACCTGTTGAACTGTTAAAGTTATATCTATCTATCTATCTAGTAAAAACATGAAGCTTCACTTTATATTCAGACAAACTAACGTGACAGCTACGACTGTTAGATTTCATCTATTAAACCAACATTTATTTTCCTAAATGATTTATTTCAGCCAGCGCTGATGCTCCACAGGGCTGCAGGTTTCTCCCCGGGACGGCGCCGTGGGTTGACCCAGCGATCGCGTCTGTTCTCCGGCCGTGAGCTGCTGATGAGGCCGGACCGGCGGCTCTTCTGATCCCCGAAACATTGGATCAAATTTCTTAACAGGTGTTATTTGGAGAAACTTGCTACTAAACTAAACGGTTACTTTTACGCCTGAAAAGATGTTAAAACGTAATAAAGTGGCATATTAACAGCGCTACAGCTGGAATTACAATCCTGGTCCTCGTGGGCCCCTGTCCTGCATGTTTTAGATGTTTCCCTGCTTCAGCACACCGTGATACAAGTACCTGTGTCATCAACAGAGCTGTGCAGACCTTGGTGACAAGCTAATTAGGACCTTTAATTAGAATCAGGTGTGTTGGTGCAGGGAAACATCTAAAACATGCAGGACAGGGGTCCACGAGGACCAGGATTGAGAAGCACTGCTCTAGTCTGCTTTTAAATCTCGTCTTTCGCTGACGTTTTGGTGCGAGATGCATTCTGGGATACACTGTAGCACACTGCTGTGTGAACGGTCTGCTGGAGCAGCGTACTGAATCCTTCATTTAGTAGGCAGTATTCAGTGCATACTTTGCAGTATGTAGCATGTAGTGCGGTAGTGTCCGAATTCGGAAACGGCCATACTGTTGGTTTGGCACACTAACCACGTGTACGGAAGAGTATTAGGGCCATGCAGGAGAAAAAATATTTGAGAGGGGAAGATTTTTTTTATTGTGCACTTCGAGAAAAAAAGTCGAAATGTCGAGAAAAAAGTCGAAATGTCGAGATTAATGTTGAAATACAATTTCAAGAATAAAGTCGAAAATTTGTGAATAAAGTCGAAATTTCGAGAATAAAGTTGAAATACAATTTCGTGAATAAAGTGGAAATGTCTCCCCTGGCCCATCAAATCCAGTTAGGAGAGCGACTGACAGCTATACGTAAGTTTCGGAAGTTATGCAACTCCATATGTGTGATATGTGTTTCAAATCAATATCGTAAAGCCAATTCTTGTATTCTGAACCTTGTTGTTACACTGTTTGTTATAGTCTCAGAAGGTTGACTTTATTCTCAAAATTTTTACATTTTTTCTCAAAATTGTACTTCAACATTATTTTCGACATTTCAACTTTTTTCTCAACATTTCGACTTTTTTCTCGAAATTGTACTTCAACATTATTCTCGACATTTCGACTTTTTTCTCGACATTTCGACTTTTTTCTCGAAATGCATAATGAAAAAAAAATCTTCCTCCTCTAAAATATTATTTTTATTTTTCTCCTGCCTGGCCCTAATACTCTTCCGTACAAGTGTCCTTATGGACAGTTAAGGCAGAACAAAGAAGAAGAAAAAATTAAAGAAAAGGACTAAACGTTAAAAAATCTGAACAAAGGTCCGACAGCTCACCGCAGTGCATCTCGTCTGATCCGTCCCCGCAGTCGTTCACCCCGTCACAGACGACTCCCAGGGGGCCTGCCGGCACACAGCGACCGTTCCCACAGCTGAACTCCTTCTCTCTGCACCCCCCTGGAGAGACCGGAGAGACCGGAGAAGGTGGAGTCGGGGTCGACCAACGGGAACCTGCAGGAGAGGGAAGGGAAGAGTGAAAAACAGGTTTTCTCTTGCTTTAACATATATAAAGTGGTCTCCCCTCAGTCTGCCAACTCAGAGAAGGAGGAAAACAACCAAATTCTGCAGTGCCTGTACAGCCGCCCAGATGAGCCGTCCAGTGTGATGTGGCTTCTACGAGCCAATAAGATTCTGCGCATTTTCGTTACGTAACCAAAGTGCAAACCACGCCCACAACCAATGTTCCCCCTGAGCAAACTGAGGACTACTGTGAGCAACATCAGATGTGCACGCTTTATTTTTAAATAAGTAATTTGGTCCACTTAAAAAAAGACAAAAATCTGAAAAATGGGATGTGTAGATGTTATACAGTATGTGAGAGTCCGGCTTTGGCCATAGGAAGAATCCTGATTTTTAAAAAGAAAATTGTTTTATTTAATTTTCAACAAATTATGTGTACACAAGAAAACGCTCACATTCACTGGTAGACAGTACTCGAGTTGTAAAAAAAAATCAGGGGGGGATGGTGTATTTGATCATATGGGGACAGATAATTTGTGCTGAATACAAATAATATAATATATTACAAATAATAGCAGTGACCAAAACAGCTGCAGAAATACTGCAGGAATGACATAGCAGCAGTTAAATGCAGCCTTCTGTAAGCTTTAAATATCCACTGGACTTACATCAAATACATCAAAACACAACAATAAAAAACAATCAATATGACTCTGTCCTTCACAGGATAAGTAAAATGGATCACTGCAAAAACTCAAAATCTTAACAAAAAATATTGGTCTTATTTCCAGTAAAAAGGTCTCATTTTAGTAAAAGAATCTCATTAAACTTAAAAAAAAGACTCGTCACTGGAAAAAACAACAATTTTAACTTGTTTCAAGTAAATTTTCACTTAAAATAAGTAAAAAATCTGCCAGTGGAACAAGATTTTTTTTTGCTTGTAATAAGAAGATAAATCTTGTCCCAATGGCAGATTTTTCTACTTATTTCAAGTGAAAATTTACTTGAAACAGGTGAAAATTGTCAAATAAATATTTTTCTGGTGTTATTTTTCTGGTGATGACTCTAAATGTTGAAATAGCAGTAAAACCACATTCATTGATGAAATTACATAAGGGATGGAAAGGGGGGATGGCAGTTTTACAGGGGGGATGATATGGACCGTTTTTATTTCAGGAGGGGATGCCATCCCCCCTCATCCCCCCTCAACTCCAGTACTGCTGGCAGACACAGCAATTGTATCGACAGCTTTTAGCAGAGGCTTCAGACTTTCTCGCATCCGGGATCCCCACAGCTCCTTGTATTCCCCAAATCCTTGAATACTTCTCCTCCTCTCGCGGAACCATAAATCAGGCTTTACGAGTGAACGTCTCACGAGGGGCAGTCGCATTGCGACGCCACTGTAGCCAAATCGCAAGGAGAGAACAGAGAACTGTGAGCTCATGAGAAGTCCCGGTACACCGTAAAAGGTCCCGGTATGCCAGAGGCTAATATTGAGAAGTGGGGGTACTCCGTACCGCTGCGTACCGGCCCACTTAAAGGCACTGCGCTGGATAGATTTTCTTGTGCGCTGAGACTATGCGGGCAGTGCGCGATTGCGCACGCGCGCAGCTTAGAGGGAACATTGCCCACAACTATAAAACGGTGTAACTGCATGCGAGCGTCCGACTATCGTAGCACTGCGTGACATCGTCTCTCTGTCCATCTCCCTCCAGCAGCTGCCACTTTATTGAGGTTTTTGTAGTGAAATGAGGAGGAATCATAGAGATAACTTCTCATTTCAACTAACTGGATCAGCCGTTCCTCATCATGACTGTTTCCTACAGCGCTTTCAACCGGCTTTCAACACGAGCGACAGGAAGAAAATAGAAGCAGGACGTCCGACAAATGTTCAGCTAAAAACGCTGCGTCGCTGCGGCTAGTTAGGACAGTCCAATAGAAAATAAAGCAATGGAATTGATTTTGTCGCTGACGCTTGCTCGCATCGCATGCAGCTATGACACGGTGTAAAATCTAATATATCGTTCCGCGTTACACCAACGCAGAGCCTACGGCGTAGGGCCTGCGTCGTTTTAACGCAGAACCATAATTCAGGCTTAACTCCGCCGGCCGGAGCTTCCGCCATTTTTTCTTAGCGGTGTATCACGTCATTCAGAAAGCCAATCAGCACTGAGCCTCATTATCATAACCCCACCCACTCAGAATCCCTCATAGAGAATGAGGTTAGAAACTGGGAAGATAAAGACATGGCTCAGAGGCTGAATTTTTAATTTATTTAGAAAAAACAATCAAAAGCTTGTTTTTAAGACATTCAAGGCCTGTTTAAAATAGGGATTAGATGCCATAATAGGTCTCCTTTAAGCGGTCTACTCACCATCCCCGCAGCCCATGACCTCAAGCCGGAGGTAGATGCCGTTTTTGAAGTCATGGGGCAGCAGGCGGACGAACCGGGCCGACACCATCCTGTCCAGTCTGTTCTCCGCCACACCTCCGTCATCAGAGTTGGCCAGAAAAACCTGCAGCGACAACAACTATATTTTCAGGTCTGTAAAGTGCCCGAGCGTTGGTTTGACCTGCGCCGCTAGTGGACCTTGGCTCGGGGCCGGGCGTCAGACACCAGCTCCTTGTACGTGTGCCACCGGTGTCCATCCGGGCTGAACTGGAGGGAGAAGCTGGACACGAAGGTGCTGAACGCACCACCGCCCTGAGTCAGCACGCCTGCAGAACATTTAGTACACATGTCAGTGGTGTACAACGCACACTAGTTCACTAGGGTTGCCAACTCCCTGTAAAATAAATAAGGGACACCTCATCAACCCGACTACCTTCACACTTCCTGGCGTGGTCCCTTTTTTGTGTGAGTGAAACGATTTTTTAACTATTTGAATCAAACCTGAATTGAATTAGCTGCATATTTTTGAATGTCATAAACACATGGGAAACAAATTATTATCCAGCAATTCACTTTAATACAAAATAACAAAATGAACTGAATAAAATAAGTATCTTTCTTAAACAGAAACCTGTCCTGCTTAACTTAAAATTGTATAAATTAATATAAAACAATAGAAAGAAAGCAGAACATCCATTCTGTAATAAAATGCACATTTTTAGTGCAAACAGAAAGTGTGTAGAAAACTTGTAAACATATTTGTGCCTCAAAGGCCATGACTGTAGCTACAGTTGTAATAAAACAGAAACTAATAACTTGTGAACTCAACAGCTCAATGCCATTTTCCATTGGCATTTTATGACTATTTTCTGACAGTAATACGGGACAAAGTGCGTTCTTTTTCAGTTCAATACGGGACGCAGACTTTAGTTTATAAATACAGGACGATTCCGTTTTTCAAGGGACGGTTGGCAACCCTGTAGTTCACTAGTCCATAGCGCTGCACATGCACGTGATTTACCCGTGATGTTGTATGGTTTCAGCAGGTCTACTTGTATGTAGGGACTCCGTGTGTCACCAGCGTGGCCCTCCGGTCTCCGCTGGGGTAAATCCTTATACTCCTCTGGCTCTGGACTCCAGCCCTGCACACCAACGTTTCACAGAGTATATCATTATTTAGTGCCTTTAGTAGCTGCCCTGTCTTGACTTTTAAAAAGGTGCTGCTGGTATTTACAAAACAGGGAAGCAAGTTAGCAAGTCAGCTTCTCAGAGACATGGATCTAGTGACGTTGGTGCCTGTTGTACATGTAGGGCAAGCATCGTCAGGCTGAGTTGAACCGTAGGGGGGTAAATCTTTCAGCGTCCCACGAGTCGGTCCGTAGGGGCGGGATTTCTGATTCCAAACTACTTTTGGTTCATTTAAGATGTGTGTGTTTTAAATACAGAAATGACACACATAACTGAGGCTGCACCTTCCCACACGGCGCGCCGTATGGTCAGGAAAATACAGTAGTTATAGTAGGTTGCTTGGGTAATTGCTGAAGCGACTCGTTACCAGCTGGACATTTCTGCAGACACTATTTATCATTTGAGACCAAAGGTTAGTTGAATTTGTTAAAGCTCAGATAAGCGAGTGAACCAGTATTTTGAAGCATTATCACTAAATATGAGGCAGAGGGCAGATGGGAAGGTGTGATCCTACATACCTACGTACATCTAAACCCTCCTTTAAAAGTGGTCGTGTACCTGGAGGTCCCTGTGCATGTCCCACCCGTGCAGACGAGCGGCCTCAGGGGGGTGACCCGCCTGCTGGGACGAGGCTGTGAAGCTGGACGCTGGTAGAGTCTGGACTCCCAGGGGAGCCCAACACTCGTCTGGACAGAGAACAGGGAATACAAATATGAGTAATAAATACTAAATATTACAGTAAGTTTAAAAAAGAAAACTATGAACCAAAGTAGATTCTCTGAAAGCAAGTATTACTTACTTTAAACCATACCTGTCAAGTCTTTACGGAAGAGTATTAGGGCCAGGCAGGAGAAAAATTCAAATAATATATTTTTCATTATGCACTTCGAGAAAAAAGTCAAAATGCAGAGAAAAAAGTCAAAATGTCGAGATTAATGCTGAAGTACAATTTCGTGAAAAAAAGTCTAAATGTTAAGAAAAAAGTCAAAATTTCGTGAATAAAGTTGAAATGTTGAGGAAAAAGGTGAAATTTCGACTTCATTCACGAAATTTAGACTTTATTCTTGAAATAGTATTTCAACATTATTCGACAATAGTTCACTTTTGTGTTTACATTTAGGCTCTATTATAGGAATTACATACATAGGAAGTACACGGTATTTCAGTGTCAAAGGTCTGCCTGTCAGATTCTGAGCATATAATTGTAGTTTGTAAGTGGTTGACGGGTCGTTATTTTAGATTTCTTGTAAACCTGTCTTAAAATGTAACCTCGGTTGGGCTGGTTGGACAGCGGGTGGCAGAAATGTTCCCTTATTTTTAAATCCCAAACTTGACAGGTATGTTTTAAACTGTAAAGCAATAAAAAGACACTGACCTTCAGGAGGAAGTGGATATGTGGGGACCAGGGGTGTGCTGCCCCCTGCTGGTTTGGAGGTGACCCTGTCGGGGCTGGTGGTGACAGACTCGGTGGCATTTTCACCTACACATCATCAAGACAGAACCTTGTAAACGCTTAGGCCTGTGTTGAAAAAAATCGAATTTCCGATCCTAAATCGATTCTCATGTAAATTTCTAAAAATCGATTCGTATGTGTAAAGATCGATTTTTTTTTTCATCATTGCATTACAACTTTTGGTATTTTTTTGTTTATGCCCAAAAAAGGAATGTTTTGTTGGACACGAGAATAACTATTGCCATGTTTTTGCCTTTAAATATGTTCAAAGGTATGAAAACATTAAGGTTTTCAGTTATAATTGCATAAATTGTCTATATTTCATTACTTTATATACTGTCTTGAGGTTACATTTGCATAAAATGCTTAAAACCAAATTCTCAAAAATGTAAAACCGAAAAAAAACTAAAATGGAAAAAAAATACGGAATGTGTTAAAAAATAAAACTGATTTCATACGTCCTGTTTGCTGCTCTGGATCTGTTTGGTAATTCTGCCACATGATGTTTCTGAAAGCAGTTCTATCAGCATTCTGGGAGCTGATTGGTCCTTACAGCATCATTAGCTGTTAATACTTGCTGTTGAATCTCAATATAATACTAGTATTAATATGTTGCATAAATACAGTCATATAATTCATGCAACAGCTGAAAAAAACAGTTTTAATAACACTAACCCAAATCAATATCGGAATCGAATCGAATCAAATCTTGATAATCGATTCTGAATCTTAAAAATCGGAATCAAATCGATTCTTGACATTTGAATGGATCCCCAGCCCTGTAAACGCTGTCACTTTAGTATTAAGTGTGGGATGAATGTTCTTTCTTGAATCTATTTCAAAAATGTAAACATTTAAAAAGCTGGAACTTTCTAGAGTTTTTTTTGACACATTAAAGCCACTGAGGTCAGTTATTTATGGTTAATTTAGTATGTAAATAACTGTCTTCAAAGATAAAGAGGACACTTCATGAAAAGATTCCTTACCAAATTCAAAGAACCAATCATCTTAAGAGATCTTTTATTTATAGATCAGTGACTTTGTGGAATAACCTGCCTCAAACCTCTGCTGCATATACAACAAATTAACTAAAAGAATCTTAAAGTCTACTTAACATTGTAAAGTTTTTATTGCATTGAGTTAAATCATGTAATCACTTTGTATTTGTAATTGTATAATGTGGACCCCAGGAAGACATGCTGGTTCTTATGGCACCAGCTAATGGGGATCCTTAATCAAATCAAATCAAATCAAAAGAGTTTAAGAGCATACATTTATGTGTCTGAAGTGAGTGTCAAGAGAAAGCACTTTACTTTAAAACCCTGTCTCTTAATGTTGAACTGATGACATTTAAAAAACGTGATCAGACTCAGGACTACGCAGCCTCCCCATTTTCATCTCAAGCTGCACTCATCTTCAGGATGTACTGCTTCGCCGGCTATATTTGCACAGTGCAGACATTTCAAGTTTGCTCCAGGTCTCTTTATGAGTCTTTATGAGGGACTACCATTACGTTTGATGAGAGTAAACAGCCAGACAGCTGTGAGGATTTTTACCTTGGCAGTAACAACACCTGTCTGCCTCGCCGGGAACCAACTTCAGGCCCTACAGACACAAAGGAGACATCGTGGAAAGGAAGAGATTGGTGCAATCAAACATGGAGGACTGAACTCAAATAACTGCAAAAGTGCTGCACACACTCACAAACGTGTTAGCTGTCTATGAAAACGGACGGAAGGAACGGACGAACGAGCTGCAGTTTTAATGTAAGTGCAACACAGAAGCATAATCTTTGAGATTTAAATGTACGTAAAACGCAGGGATTCTGCTGCTTTATAGCTTGAATAACCCCCCTCCTTGAAGTGATACACCTATGAGAGCATAGACAATAGGTTGACGGTGGACTTTGTTGTGTCACAGGTCGCTAGGCAACAGAAAGTATCTCAACCATGTCTTTTGTTTGTGTATGTTTTAGTTTCTAAACCCAGCCATGTTTTTAGAATAATAAAAAAAAGTGAAAAGCACAAAACACTGCAAAAACTCAAAATCTTACCAGGAATATTTGTCTTATTTCTAGTTAAAATGTCTAATTTTTAGTCAAAAAATCTCATTATACTTTAAACAAGCGTCATTACCAGAAAAATAACTTGTTATTTGACAATTTTCACCTGTTTCAAGTAAATGTTCACTTGAAATAAGTAGAAAAATCTGCAGATTTGTCTTAAAATCTACTTGAAACAGGTGAAAATTGTTGTTTTTTTTCAGTGATGAGTCTTGTTTTAAGTGTAATGGCATTTTTGTTTGACAAAAAATAAGACATTTTAACTAGAAATAAGACAAATATTCTTGTTAAGATTTTGAGTTTTTGCAGTGAACCAATCGGCTTAAACCCTGGTCCGTTTAGTAGCAGCAAAAAAAGAGTGTTTTGTGGATTATAAAAAAGTTCATTTTGTGACAGTTTTACATTATCCAACATGTGGGCATGTGACAAGTATGTAGCGAGGTTTGGGACTTAACTTCTTCTTTTTTTTTTTTAACAGTTTCTGTGGAACTGCTTGGCTATGTGCTTTCTGTTCTGGTTCTGATGTGTGTAAACACTGATCAGCTCTGCTGAGGAGAAAATATCTGACAGGGCCACCAAACCCCGCCACGAACCTTGCAACTGACTGGAATTTATCCATTAAAACATCCGTGAGCGGGAGAAGTTGAGCGGGAGAGCATCCCCCTTTGCAGAGAGCAGGAAGTAGAAGTAGAAGTAGAAGAAGTATGTACCTGTCACATTAGCAAAGCCCCCCCCTTACCTCCGGGCACCCGCTGACAGCGTATGGGCAGTAGAGGGAACACTGCACCGTCAGGTTGGGGAGGCAGTGGCAGAAACGGCAGCGCTCTGACCGCCATCTGTCTCCCACTGCATGGGAGCGACCCTGATACTCACACTCGTCACACGGGGCCGTCTGACACCTGCACACAACAGACACTCCGTCAGGCCCCCCCGCGGAGGCATGCTGGGAAAACCTGCCTTCTTTCAGAGATAGTTGCTGAAACTTCCTTTGGGTCCTCCTTTGTTTCAAAGAGCTCCTTTGGCTGCACACCAAGCAGGAGGACTTCTTTATTTTATTCATTTTTACAAGTCTGGTTTATGGCTCCAGGGAGCTCGGTGAATCCTTTGAGCTAAATAATCATATTTTCAATTTACCTCCATTTTAACCGTAGTTGTAAGGACTGAACTTAAGGGTGGGAAGCAAACTGTGATGAGCTTTGAATGGCTGTAACAGGGTGGAGTAATAGGATGGAACAATAGCGTGGAATAATAGGGTGGTGTAGTAGGATGGAGTAATAGGTTAGTGTAATAGGGTGGAATAATAGGGTGGAGTAATAGAGTGATGTAATAGGTTAGTGCAGATGTCGGCAACCCAAAATGTTGAAAGAGCCATATTGGACCAAAAACACAAAAAACAATTATGTCTGGAGCCGCAAAAAATTAAAATTCTTGTATAAGCCTTAGAATGGAGGCAACACATGCTGCATGTTTCTATATTAGTTATAACTGGGGGAAGATTTTTTTCATTATGCACTTCAAGAAAAAAGTCGAAATGTTGAGAAAAAAGTTGAAATGTCAAGAAAAAAGTCGAGATTTCGAGAAAAAAGTCGAAACGTTGAGAAAAAAGTCAAAATTTCGAGAAAAAAGTCTAAATGTTGAGAGAAAAATCGAAATGTTGAGAAAAGTCAAAATTTCGAGAAAAAAGTCGAAATATCGAGAAAAAAGTCGAAATATCGAGAAAAAAGTCAAAATGTCGAGAAAAAAGTCAAAATTTTGAGAAAAAAGTCGAAATGTCGAGATTAAGAAGGAAAGGAAAAAGGAAGAAAAGAAGAGAAAAAGGAAAAAAAGGAAGAAAAAAAGGAAAAAAAGAAGAAAAGAAAGGAAAAAAAAGGTCAAATATTTTTGAAAAAGCTCCAGGGAGCCACTAGGGCGGCGCTAAAGAGCTGCATGCGGCTCTAGAGCCGCGGGTTGCCGACCCCTGGGTTAGTGTAATAGGTTAGTGTAATAGGGCTCTGTAATAGGGTGTAATAATAGGGTGTAATAATAGGGTGGAGTAATTGGTTAATGTAATAGGGTGGAGTAATAGTGTGGAGTAATATGGTGGAGTAATAGGGTGGAGAGCAGCACAGGAAGTCAACACCTGACAGTCCAGGAGGAGGAGGGTCATTACCGGCGGGCCTTCCTGTAGATCCCTCTGCAGAGCCTCCCGTCTCCGTGCCTGCTGGGGTTGTTGGGGCTGCGGAAGGACCACTGCACACTCTGGACCCCGCAGGGCCCCAGACAGTCCCCCCACCCGGACCAGGA
The DNA here is from genome assembly GCF_033807715.1 of Cololabis saira. NCBI lineage: Eukaryota > Metazoa > Chordata > Actinopteri > Beloniformes > Belonidae > Cololabis > Cololabis saira. The sequence continues at coordinate 5,373,408 of NC_084608.1, forward strand.
CGACCAGCCGCAGTGCACTGCAGGGACACCAGCGGGTTGGGACGGCTGTGGGTTGGGGAATGGGGGTTGGGGGTTGATGCTGAGCTCACGGGTCTCACCTGAGCAGTCCAGATTGGGCCGACACCGCTGAGGCTTCCCTCGCTCGCACACACAGACCTGGCAGTCCACCTTGACCTGCTGGCCGGGCCAGTAACGCACGCCTGAGACGTCACACGGACACTCTCCCGGCCACACGCATCGCTGGGCGTGGCTCATCACCTGGCCGTCCGGACACCAGCAACCTGAGGACGGAGACGTGGAGACATGGAGGCGTGACCTGATGGATGAGTTCCACCTCTACTTGCATCGTGGTGGTGTCAGGACTGACCGGAGGAGCAGGAGCTGGGGGGGTCACAGGGGGCCCCGCTGCTGACGTGGGCGCAGGACACCGGGCAGGGGGCGCAGCTGCGTCTCTCTAGGCCCGGAGGACAGCTGACGTTCACACACCCGTCTTCAGGACACCGTTCTGTAAGACAACCCTGATTATAAGACGACCTCCTCTTTTTCAAGACTCAAGTTTGAAAAAATACTTTTTGAACACCAAATTCAATTTTTATACAGAAAATAATTACAGTACATCTGAAACAAATGATTATAACAATATATTCGAGAGAAATCCTCATCTTGAAGTTTGCATCATAACTTCTCCTCAGCTGCAGGTTAACCTGCAGATCTTCCACCCACTTTTCTCCAGATTGTCGCTACGTTTCTCCATTTTCTGTTATCTCTTCTCTTATTTTCTTCTCTTTTCTTTCTTACCCCAATTTTTTATTTTTCTTCTTCGTGCTACCGCTATTTTTATTTTTCTTCCTCGTGACAGGGGTTCGCTTTGGCCTGGGGATTTAAAGGGGACCTATTATGGCATCTAATACCTATTTTAAACAGGCCTTGAATGTCTTAAAAACAAGCTTTTGATTGTTTTTGCTAAATAAATTAGAAATTCAGCCTCTGAGCCATGTCTTTATCTTCCCATTCTCTAACCTCATTATCTATGCAGGATTTTGAATGGGCGGGGCTATGATGATGAGGCTCTGTGCTGATTGGCTGCTTGAATGACGGGATACACCGCTACCGGAAAAATGGCGGAAGCTCCGGCCGGTGGAGTTAGTTGTTATTGTTCCGGCCAAAGTTAGTTGTGGGCGTGGTTTCACGCATTGGAGGCCAACCGATGCAAATTGCATTTTGGTTACGTAACGACAGGAGCAGAATCTTATTGTCTCGTAGATCCACATCACACTGGACGGCTCATCCGGGCGGCTGTACAGACACTGCAGAATTTGGTTGCTTTCCTCCTTCTCTGAGTTGGCAGGCTGAGGGGAGACCACTTTATATATGTTAAAGCAAGAAAAAACCTGTTTTTCATAATAGGTCCCCTTTAAGTTCAGCATTCACTTTAAAGATATCTGGCACCATCTAGCGTTGTGAATGGGTATAACGTCTAGACCCCGAATGTAAGACAACCCCCACTTTTTCAGTCTTACTTCAATGCAAAAAACACTCCTTCGTCCTCCGTCTTATATTCGGGCTAATACGGTAGATCCTTGTGATATTTTGACCAAACATGTCAGCGTTTTCCTGGGCCTCTCTCATGCGAGTGTGAGACTGGCGTCTATGTAGTGTCCTGGTCTCGATCCACCTGCTCCTCAATGTCACCCGGCCAAATTCAGGCGGGTTTTCATACATTTTTTGTCTGACTGCCGTCGACACAGCACTCACTCAGCCTGCCCACCTCCAGATATCCTCTGCTGCACAAAAGACTTTCATTTGTTCATTTCAATGGTATTTAAGAGACAGCTCTTACTGATCTCCATGGAGAGATTGGATGGTCCAGCGAGCTGAAGACAGTCCCGGCCCCCGTAGTGCGGGGGGGAGCAGCCCCTGTGCCTCACCTGCACCCCGCCACAAGCACTGGAACAGTTGGACCAGCTGCCCCAGGGAAGCCACCGGCCGTCCACTGCAGGGAGAGAGAACACCCGGGTTCTAGCGACGGCATCTACGGCATCACATCTACAAGCTCACCGGGGTCCATTGCGTGCATCTCTTTACCAGGGCAGGTGGTGTTGAAGCACTGCTGCCTCTGGACGCTGTGGCCGCTGCAGTGGCGCAGCGGGTCCCCTGGGGGGCAGGACCTCTCCCGGCTCATGGAACCAGTCCCGCAGGAGGTACTGCAGGGGGTCCAGGGCCCCCAGGAGCTCCAGGTCCTGCAGCCCTGCTCATCCGTGGGTCCTCCAATAGGTGTCAGGGAGGAGTCCGGACAGTCTGGCAAACCGTTGCACACCTGAGAAGTGCAGAGGGGAACGGGAAGGATTGAACATAATCACAGAACAAGATGTCACCAAAGGTGGAACTTGTTGTTCATTGTAGCAACACTATTTAAATATCTAAAATCATATCTTAGACTCCATGGAAGTTATAGAGGGTCTGCATTGACGTCACTTCCCCACTGGACCAGCCCCCTTACTCACACTGAGTGGCAAAAATGTCTGCAACTAGTGGAGAAGATGGAATAACAGCCGATTATCGGCTTAAATTAAAGGCAGTTGGACTTGAGAGTGACCCGTACAGTTACCTCAAGAACCAGTGGTCCATGGACATTAATATTTGGTACAGTTACCAAGAACCAGTGGTCCATGGACATTAATATTTGGTACAGTTACCAAGAACCAGTGGTCCATGGACATTAATATTTGGTACAGTTACCCCAAGAACCAGTGGTCCATGGACATTAATATTTGGTACAGTTACCAAGAACCAGTGGTCCATGGACATTAATATTTGGTACAGTTACCAAGAACCAGTGGTCCATGGACATTAATATTTGGTACAGTTACCCCAAGAACCAGTGGTCCATGGACATTAATATTTGGTACAGTTACCAAGAACCAGTGGTCCATGGACATTAATATTTGGTACAGTTACCAAGAACCAGTGGTCCATGGACATTAATATTTGGTACAGTTACCAAGAACCAGTGGTCCATGGACATTCATATTTGTCCATGAATCCAGTTTCCTGATATTTATATGAACTTAATTTCTACGCCGGGGAAATACACGAAGCAAAGCTTGAAGGCTTACAAAAGTCTTGACGCTTGGTCCGACTTCAAGGCAGGATTTGTTGGTGAAATTAAAGTGATGAGGACACCGAACTTTATGATTTGACCGTTTAACATTAGCTACCCAAAAATCCAACATTACCTGATACAAAATGGGAATCACAAATCCACGTTTCAGTGCCTGGAATCCAGTTGTTTCTGTGAATTGCAGCGATCCATTTGTCTCTCTTAAACGTATTTTTCGGCAGTCTGTAAAATGATAACTCCGATTTCTTGCTAAATCTATGAGTACAGTCGATCGCACAACAGCTCTTTCCCATTTTAGATGTTTTCCAGTTGCTCAAACTGAAAGTTTGCGCTGCCACCCAGTCTTTCTGACACTCAGTCTTTCTGATTCTCAGTCTTTCTGCAACTCAGTGTGCGTAAGTCGCTGTGAAGTCGCATCTGTGACGTCATGTGCTTTCCCTCTATTGGCCTGTTGGTCAGTCCACACCAGAGTCCTGTGATAGAAGGACATGTTTGGAGCTAGAACAGTCTCAAAAGTGACTGTTGACTTCGCTGCATTTGTGTGTACATTTTGAGATTCCCCTGACTTGATTCAATCCACAAATGTCTTTTTTTTTAAATGGAATGATCTGCAACCAATCAGATATCTTCCTTCGAGTCTCAAAATTCACACACAAATGCAGCGAAGTCCACAGACCACCAACCGTTTGTAAATCAGGTTATATTTGTGTGTGCATCAGAAATACATATGTGTATCTTGTCCAACGCACGTGTGAATTGTCCTGTGCATTTGCCATCATCCCATGCATTTGTGACTTTTGAGACTGTTCTAGCTCCATAGACGTGTTATAACTAACGGATACTTCAAATGTCTCCTATTACACCAACGAGGGAGTTCGTCCGATGTTCCTCTGAACTTAAAACAACCACCAGGAAGTAAAGGTGAAGTACTGCTGATGGGTTGCACGTCGGTCACAGACCCACCGAGTTAAAGGGAATACAGGTCCCATCCAGGCAGGTGTGCTCAAAGCAGGTGGTGTTCCTGCCGCCAGGGGGCTGCGGTGACACCGTTTTATCTTGATGGGAGAAAACAACTTTTGTTAATAATCACAGCACGTGAAGAGCATCCATCGTTAAATCCCCCTCTCTCAGTTTTCTGCATGTCTATTCATCAATTTTTATGACATTTAGGGTTGATGAGAGGAGCTTCTCCTACGAGGGAGTTCTAGCTAGTTCCACGCCGACCCCCTTCTCTTTTATCCTCTCTTCTACTTCCATCTGCACTATTCTTGTATTTCCTCTGTTCTCTCTGACCCCCCAAGGTTGTGGGAACTCACCACACACCAGCTCATCGTCGCCCCGTGGACAGTTGGGGATGCCGTTGCAGACTTGTGACATGTTCACACAAGTGCGGTTGTCACACGGGAAGCTGCCCGGACAGGGAGGGATCATGGTCGAGCCTGAAGGACGGATGATTATCGTTAGGTTCACGGGCAAGTTTCGATAACTCTGGAGTTTTCTTCATTAGAAAGTATTAGGTCCATGCAGGAGAAAAAATATTTGAGAGGGGAAGATTTTTTTTTATTGTGCACTTCGAGAAAAAAGTTAAAAATGTCGAGAAAAGGTCAAAATGTCAAGATTAATGTTGAAATACAATTTCAAGAATAAAGTCGAAATTTCCTAAATAAAGTCAAAATTTTGAGAATAAAGTCAACCTTCTGAGACTATAACAAACAGTGTAACAACAAGGTTCAGAGTACAGGAATTGGCTTTATGATATTGAATTAAAACACATATCACACATATGCAGTTGCATAACTTCAGAAACTTGCGTATAGCTGTCAGTCGCTCTTCTAACTGGATTTGATTGGCCAGGGGAAACATTTCCACTTTATTCACGAAATGTATTTCAACTTTATTCTTGAAATTTCAACTTTGGCCCATCAAATCCAGTTAGAGCGACTGACAGCTCTGCAGCAGCAGCCGTAACTAACTAACTAACTAACATCCTTGGAGTGGAACGTTAAGGGGACGTTTCTGAAGTTATGCAAATGCATATGTGTCATATGTGTTTCAAATCAATATTTTTTTTTTCTTTTTTTCAACATTTGGACTTTTTTCTCAAAATTGTTCTTCAACATTAATTTTGACATTTCGACTTTTTTCTTGAAGTGCATAATGAAAAAAAAATCTTCCTCCTCTAAAATATTATTTTTATTTTTCTCCTGCCTGGCCCTAATACTCTTCCGTAGTAATGATATAAACGAACCACAGTTGTCAATGTTCTCATCCGAGGCATCTCTGCAGTGCGGGATACCATCACAAAGCTGCTGGTAATCCACGCACTGATCCCCGCTGAAGCAAGGCACCTGGCCAGAGCGGCACGGGGCAGCACACCGCTGCTCGTCACTGCCATCCATGCAGTCTGTCTCCCCATCGCACCGCCAGGCCCGAGGCACGCACTGTCCCCCGGTGGCACAGCTGAACTCATACGACCTGCAGGCTGAAAACACGCACGCTTAAAGACCAGCGGGCCTGGAAACACGACAACAGTGACTACGTTTACATGCAGTCAAAATTCAGGTTATTGCTAATATTCCGGTTACTGAAATATTCAGAATAATCTGTTTCCATGCGTGAGCAAACAGGGTTATCCCTGTATACATGGTAGTTAATCATTCAGGATATCTGGATCAAACCAGCGACGCACGGAGAACGTGATGACGCAATTCCCGTCATTTCCGCTTCTTCTTCCTGTATCCAAATTCAAAACAAATGCTGCTTCGCGCAACTTTTCTCTCACCTTCTTGTAAATCTTCTATCCCGGTACTTTCTAGCGTCTACAAATGCAGAAATGTTCATATCCTTCATTACATTTATGAAGTGATTAGTCTCCTCCTGGTCTTGTGTTTCTCCGTGTTTAGAAGAACTTCCTGGACTCAAAAGACCAGGATTCCTTGTGAACAGAACATGTGCAGAAAACAAATTCCTGTTCCGTTTGATGGGGAAATCCCGTTTGGCGTTTACATGACCCAATATTCAGTTAGAAAAGGATTAACCCAGGGGTTCTTTTGGGGTTTTTAAAAACCGGAATATGAGCAAATTCCGGTTATTCAAAGGGGTTATTGGTGTTTACATGGCCGTGTAACCGGGTTATTGCTAATATTCCGGTTAGAAAAGGGTTATTGACTGCATGTACAGTAAACGCAGTCAGTGACCTGGTTGTGTGCGTGTGGTTGTGATGAGGACTTACCTGTGCTGGGAGTGACCGGCGGGGTCACGACCCCGGTGGAGCAGCCGGGTCGGTCCTCGTCCTCCCGGCCCGGACAGTCAGCCGCTCCGTCACACAGCTTGCTTGTGGGGACACAGGTGCCGTCACCGCAGGCAAACTGGTCGGGGGCACAGGTCACTGGTGCACGAGAAAGGACAACGTTTAAGGACGTTCAGAGGAAAGAGACACACAATAAACGGGGACTGTGAATACTGCTACTGTAAAGCTAAATTACCGAACAAATTACTCTTTTTCCTCACATTAGAGTATCAGTTTATTTTCAGGTGATTACTTGATTCATTTTAAGGAGCGCCCCCAGCTCTTATATCTTTTTACCGTCACATCGGACAACACGACAACACAAAACGAGCTCACAGAGCTGCAGTCGGGGTCATTTCAGAGCCACTTCACATATTCAATATTAGAAACACACAACGCAGCGCCTTTTTGCATGTGTGTACCTTTACGTGGACAGACTGCTTCATCCGTCCCTGAACGGCAGTCTCTGTGTCCGTCACACACTCGCTCTGCAGGGACGCACTGGTCGCCGGGACACTGGAACTCCCCCGCTGCACAGACACACCTGCAGGCCAGGATCCAGAGTCCAAAATAATTGCAATCAGTAGAGGATGTTTGGCGTTACCAAGAAGATCAAAACAAATCGTTCGAAGCTTGATTTATAAATATAAATATGTACCGTATTGGCCCGAATATAAGACGGTGTTTTTTGCATTGAAATAAGACTGAAAAAGTGGGGGGTCTTACAGTCATTATACCCATCACAACGCTAGATGGCGCCAGATATCTTTAAAGTGAATGCTGAACTTAACTCCACAGGCCAAAGCCAACCCCTGTCACGAAGAAGAAAAATAAAAATAGCGGTAAGAAAGAAAAGAGAAGAAAATAAGAGAAGAGATGACAGAAAATGGAGAAACGCAGCGACAATCTGGAGAAAAGTGGGTCGGAGATCGGCAGGTAAACCGGCAGCTGAGGAGAAGTTATGATGCAAACTTCAAGATGATGATTTGAATGAGGCAAAATAACATGCTTTTCCTCTCACATATATTATTATGATAATTTGTTTCAGATGTACTGTAATTATTTTCTATGTAAAAATTTAATTTGGTGTTCAAAAAGTCTTTTTTCAAACTTGAATCTTGAAAAAGAGGGGGTCGTCTTATAATCAGGGTCGTCTTATATTCGGGCCAATACAGTAAATATGTCAATATTTTATCAACCATCAAATACATTGAATATGTTTCACATCTCAAACCTTACCGCGGCTTCTTTGTAGTGTCATGGTTTGGGGTTTGTTCCTGTTTTATTTTGAAAGTCTGTGTCGTTACGTTTTACTTCCCCTAAGTCCTCTGCCCTGACTGTTTGCACCTGTGTCTCTTGAGCCCTTGTGCTATATATCGTGTTTCCTCCCTGCTGGTCCGGACTGTTTTGGATGTACTGTCTGGTTTCTGTTGTTTTGCCACTCCTTGGTTCTCTGTTTGGTTACCTTTTGGCTTCTTCTGTTGATGTCCCTGCATTGCAGCGCCTTTGTTTAAATTAGGGTTGTCAGTTTAGTGCGTTAATTAGATCAATTAATTACACTGCTAATTAACCCATTATGAAAATTAATGCAATTAATTGTGAGTGGCAAAATGTGCGAGCATTTTAAATGTGTCCCATTGAGGGAGCCGTAGTTCACTTGGCAGTAACAGGTCACTTCCCTCCTGCTGCTGGTCCAACTAACAAAGCAGTGACAGACCTGGACGACTCAGGGGAGACTCAGCAAATCTTTGCTGGGGCCTTTGAACGGTAAGTTTATGTATAAAAAGAAAGAAGACGGGACTATCAACAAGAACGCGGTGATTTGTACATTTGGTAAAAAAGAATGTTCCTATCAGCGGAGCTGCTCCAGCCTGAATTATCATTTAAACGCTAAACATGTCCGGATAAGTTCCACTGTAAACGTTACAGCTACTAGTACTTGAATTGCTGTATTGAGTCAGCTTTAGTTTTAATTTTGAATTAAGAGTCTGCTTAATTGCCTATTTGAGACTCAGTCCTATTTTATGAATTTCATTTAACTGTATTTGCATTGCATTTTGGAATTATGCACCTGGCCTAATTGATCTGCTGATGTGCTTGAGCTTTTTCTTTTGAATTTCATTTATGAAACACACTTCACCAATAAAAATGTGGATTTCAAATCTTTTCTTCTTAGTGTATTCAATTGATTAGTCATGCACTGCAATTTTGCAATGTCCTAGAATTCGAATTCTTTATTTGGGGACCTTTAGCAGATATGAGATTAAAATGTGATTAATTAGATTAATTAATTATAAATCATTTGAATCGCCTGACAGCACTAGTTTAAATAAATGACTCTTTCCACCTACTCCTGACCCCCCCTCTCCTACATCTGGGTCTCGCTACAATCTCCAAATCTAACCCATGGGATCAGAACTGGAGACCCACCCTCTCTCGTCGCTGAGGTCTCCGCAGTCATCGTGGCCGTCGCACCGGTGCAAGTAGAGAATACAGCGTCCTCCCGGACACAGAAACTCCCCCTCATCACACACCACACCACAGTCTGGCTCACAGAAACACAGGAAGCACAAACCACCATCAGGAAGACAGACCAGCACATAAAAGCACAGGAAACAGGAAGTAGCAGGTGGATCCTGAGACGACGCCCTCGTCGGACTTTACCTTGCTCATCAGACGCATCGGCAAAGCCGCAGTCCAGCCGTCCGTCACAGACGCGGCTGGCTGCCAGGCACTTTCCGTTTGCACACTGAAACTCGCCGGGTGGGCACAGGGGCACGGGCGTGGGGGGTCCGCAGAACTCCTCGTCCGATTGGTCAGCACAGTCTGGGTGGCCATCACAACGCAGAGCCAGGTTCAAACATGGTCCACTGCAGGGTTGGGGTCAACTCACTTAATTCACTCTAAGACTTTGGATTTAGCAGAAAGACTGACTCTTAAGTATGACTTGGTCATGCTAGCGCTGCTACCAGGCTCTGAAACATCCACCAGAGGTGCAAACATTTGGTCTGCAGGGAGACGCTCAGAGCCAAGAGAGGCTTCCAGCACAGCATAAAGAAAGAAGGAAAACACTTATCTGACACCTAGGAATATATCTTGTTGAAGAAGACGTTACACCCCACAGGGACCGCTGACTAAGGAATACTGGTGTTCTGTCCATTTCTGCTGCTTTGTCGAAAAATGCTACCACCGCATAAACCGATAGCGTCTGTCTGTCGATTTTTGCTACCCTATCAAAAAATGCTACCTAATGGTTTTCCACCTTTGTAGAGCTACAATTTTACTGTGTTTTACTCCCTAAACCACTTCCTTTTCCCCCAAGTGGTCCTTGTCTCTTGCCAGGTCGTCATTGTAAATAAGAATGTTCTTAATGACCTGCCTGGTTAAATAAAGGCCAATGACTGAATGAATATCAAATAAAGCGATAGAATTGTTGTTTTTTTTCTCTTTATCATATAATGCTCACAAAGTGTAATGCAATTCATGTCATGGGTAGTGTATTTTGAAGGATCAAATACTCAACATCCCATATTATCCATTTTAAATCAATATTTCAGGGGTAGCATCATTTGATAGTCCAGTAACATCCTACCAAATAATGCTCCCGTCACTTCATGCATTCAAGTAAGACGACTAATAAACTCACTGCCACTGCAGGATGAATGTCAGCATACTTATACCTCAATTTATCCATTTTAAATCACTATTTCAGGGGTAGCATAATTTGATAGTCCAGTAACATCCTACCAAATAATGCTCCCGTCACTTAATGCCTGGACTGAAGGGATGCAAGAAATTATGGGCGTGGCAATCAAACTTTGAGAATAGACTGTGCGCAGAACAGTGCGCCTTAATGGTGACTTTGACGAGACGGAGCAAAGCTGGTTTTTATTTTGTTAATAAAGTTTGACATACGGTACTTTTCTGCTTGTTTTTTTTTTTTGCATTTGCTGTAGGATTTTGTAGCATTTCCTGTAGCGCAGCTCCATCAGGTAGATACGTAACTCAACCCCAACCACTATAGTACGGTATCTTACCATATATTTAGTGCGCCTTATAATGCGGTGAGCCTTATATATGGAAAAAGTTTTAAAATACTGTACGTCATTCATTGAATGTGCGCCTTATAATGCGGTGCACCTTATAGTGCAGAAAATACGGTAGCAGTTCTCGGCGGGTAGCATGGATGGACAGAACACCGGCACTCACGAGCTGAACTTTAGTGTTTCTCATTCCTACAGTTGGTAAACCTACGTAAGCGTGGATTCACCTGGGCGTGCCGGCGCAGCGGAACTGGTCCGGGGAGCAGGTGGACGGACAGACCTCGTCTGAGCCGTCCCCGCAGTCGTCCTGGTTGTCACACGCCCACTGAGAGGGGATGCAACGGCCGGCGGCGCAGGGGAACTCTGACTCCAGACAGGGAGGGGGGGGCGGAGGGCAGGACACGCCCTCACACTGCCACACACCCTCCTCACAGGAGCTGCACACACACACACACACACACACACACACACACACACACACACACACACACACACACACACACACACTGTACATCAACTAGCAGCCTCTAAATACAGAGTGGTGTTTTTACTGATGCTGAGGCCGACGCACCAGTTCTGGCAGTGCTGGGTGATGGTGGTTCCGGGGGGGAACATGGAGCCGTCCCACGCACACGGACACTCTGCAGGCGACACGCAGCCGCCGCCTGTGGAACACAAACAGAAAACATGCTAACGTTCCTGCTCAGGGCAGCATGACAGCAGTTATATCTCTTTCTCCTCCAACGAGGAAGAAACACATAACTTTCTCCTCAGAGAAACCAACGATGAAACTAAAATGAGATGTTTGATCCAACGATCTCCTTGCAGATACAATATTGATACATGCCTGCTAAAATACTTGATTTCGCTGGCGTACAGTCAGGGCCGGCCCAAGCCTCCATGGGCCCTAAGCAAAATATGATTTTGGGGCCCTCTATTACTGCCAATAATACTGATTATTGATCATTCACACACCCACTATAAACTTATTTCATGTTCTTCCCTGTCATTACAAATACACTTGTAAAACTAGATATAAGAACTTTTTGTTGTAGTTAGATTGTAATCCACAGTGATTAAGACCATGGAAGCTACAACAGATTAACACATTTGGAGAAAAATCTTTCAATGAATATTGATCAAAGTCAGCAACTGCCCCTACTGGCCACACAGAGAAGCAACAGGTCAAAGGTCAAAGGTCACAGTTGCAGCAGTGTTGTTTCCATCATCCTACTTTCCGTCAGCCTGGCAGGTTTTTACCATCTATGGTTTTTAATCTGAAATGGAGCAAATTCAGCTACAAGAGCCTGGGGTTGATTTACACTTAATATTTAAAGTGATATAGTACTAAGTGATACTGAGTGTCATCTACAGTGTAGGCCTACTAAAAGAAACTAAATAATCAAATAGATCATTTATAAACCATTTACTGTAAACATGTTATCTACTTTATTTTTGGTTTTAAATAAACTGCAACAGCAATATGCGACAACAATTTGAAGTGGAACAACAACAATTAAGTGCAACAACAAAGTACTACAAAAATAGAACTATAATTAAAATCACTCAACTTAGATAAACAGAACCTCGTCAATATGTTCTCCATATAAGCATACATTCAAATGTACAAAAACAGACATTATTACATAGAATAAACAAATAAAATCAAACAAATACTTAAATAATAATGTAAATGAACAGAGGTACTAGAAACGAGGTAACAAAAATTGTTTAAAAATCAAATATTAAGTTAAATAATTAGTTCTGAAAACTAAAAAGCAAAAGCTTTGGTAAAATTATGGAGAAAAAAATCTAAATAAACTACTGTAATATAAACCTTTGACTTTTTTTGTTTTTTAACTCTTGGGGGCCCCCTAGTGGTCACGGGGCCATAAGCAACTGCTTAGTTCGCTTATGCGAAGTTTGCTTATGCTTATGCCTCTGCGTACAGCCTCTCTTACCATGTTGGACGGTGCCGGCGGGGCAGAAGCAGCCCTCCACACACGACAGCACGCCACACTGAGAATAAGGACTCTGCTGATCACTGGGACACGACAGAGAGCAGGCCGGGCCGCACGGGTCGTACACCAGCCCTCTCTCACACTGCAGGGCTGCAGGAAGACAGAAAGTTACCGTGTGTGTGTGTGTGTGTGTGTGTGTGTGTGTGTGTGTGTGTGTGTGTGTGTGTGTGTGTGTGTGTGTGTGTGTGTGTGTGTGTGTGTGTGTGTGTGTGTGTGTGTGTGTGTGTGTGTGTGTGACAGGCGTGTAGCCAGTAATGGGACTGGGTGGCATTGGCCCTCCCACATTACTCACTGGCTCTCCCAGCCAACTTTGATCAAAATACATGTTTCACATAAACATAATTTTAAAAAGACATGAGAAAAGGTATAAACGTGATTTGTTGTTGACTTGTGTTCAGCCGTTATTTTTTTTCTTTTGATTACAGAGTTCATTGATTAGTTATTTAAAAAACCCAAACTTGAAGAAGACACGCCCCTGCCGGTGCCCGGTCAACCTGCGGTGATGTAAGCGATGTCATGCAGTATGTTAACACCTCTGCTGTTTGGGTTTATGTTTAACCACTTTGTGCAGTTAAATTGTTAATTATTGTGTTGTAGCTGCAGAGCCAGTTCAGCAAATAGGCTACAATAGTGGCTAATAGGCTACTGGCCTCTATAGCCAGGTTTTCATGCTCTGTTGGTTGAGCATGTTGTGTTTAACTGTCATAATGCATTTGTAATGCAGATTACAAAGTAACATTGATACTGCCTTTAATCTGTCTGTTTATCATGTTTTCTGCTTAAAAGTTTTTATAAGTCCAGTTTTCTGGGACAATATGGCCCACCCATTTTTGTCCTGGCCCACCCAAAAGAATATCTCTGCCTACGCCACTGGTGTGTGAGACGTACGACAGAGCTCCTGGGACCTCCAGCGGATGTAAATCCCTCGCCGGTTGCACTCCTCGGCGTAGGACGCGATGGCTGTGCACAGACATTCACAGTCGCCTCCCGAGTCGCAGCTGAAAAGTCCCAACAAATACAACAAGAAGTGATCAGTCACACACTGCAAAAACTCAAAAACTTAACAAGAATATTTGTCTTATTTCTAGTTAAATGTCTCATTTTTAGTCAAAAAAAAATCTCATTACACTTAAAACAAGACTCCTCACTGGAAAAAACAACAATTTTCACCTGTTTCAAGTAGATTTTCACTTAAAATAAGTAGAAAAATCTGCCAGTGGAACAAGATTTTTTTGCTTGTAATGAGAAGATAAATCTTGTCCCACTGGCAGATTTTTCTACTTATTTCAAGTGAAAATTTACTTGAAACAGGTGAAAATTATCAAATAACAAGTTATTTATCTGGTAATAGTTTATAGTTTATAGTTTTATTTGGATCCCCATTAGCTGCAGAAAAACTGCAGCTATTCTTCCTGGGGTCCGACACATAATATACAATACAAGACAAGAATTAAAAGCAAACCTAAAGAGGTAGTAGAAGAAAAAGAAAAGAAACATAGAAAAGAAAAAAAGTTAAAAAAAAAAAAAAAAAAAAAAGGAAATTCTACTACAAAATATATTCTAGATTTCTGTCAAATAAGACTAGTGCTCCTTTTGACACTCACATTAAGGTTACAGTCGTTCCGTTAAACATTTAGATGTAATGCATTTACAATATAAAATCATACCTTCTTTAAATAGCATCAATCAATTCAAACAATGTATCGTCATCGACAATGCGTTTAAGTTATAATCACTTATCGTAACTTGAACCCATGACCATATTTAGTAAACCAATAGCCATTTAATAATAATTAAATAAGTTTTATATGTATTTATTTAAGAGATGTTTCTTTACTAATAAGGTAATGACTCTTGTTTTAAGTGTAATAAGATTTTTTGACTAAAAATGAGACAATTTAACTAGAAATAAGACAAATATTCCTGGTAAGATTTTGAGTTTTTGCAGTGCACAGGTGCCGGTTGTGGTGAAACGTAGACACGTCTTCTCTCGCTCCTACCAAACCAAGCCAGGTTACACACACACTTGTAATGCATTAGCGCGCTGTTCCTCACCCACAAGCGTCAAAGACACACCAGCTGTAGTACTGCTGGAAGGGCACGTCGGCGTGGCACTGGGAGAACAGGTCCTGCGTGAGGACGGAGCATCTCCTCCGGGCCCACGGCACCCTGTGGGGGCTCAGCTGCAGGGACGGAGAGCTTGTGGGTGTTTTCATCATCAGAAGCAGATTGCAGTGTTGTGTTGTGTGTGTGTTTCTACTCTTAACTCACAGCGCAGGGATCTCGGAGGTCCTGGTTCGCCACATCGGGGCAGGAGGGACTGACCTTCCAGGAATTCCCAAAAAGCTCAGCGGTGGACTCCACGATGCCCTGCCGCGTTGTGAAGTCGTTCTCGGTGTCTCCGTCAAAGTTGCCGCACAGCCCCCCGACCCTGCCCCGCAGATGGGCTGCCAGGTGAACGTACACGCGCATACCTGGAACACCGGGTCGGAGGAGTGGGGGGGGACGGGTTTTGATTTTTATTTGATTAGATTTTTATTTGTCTCAAACATGCACAGGCATAAAACAAATGGTATAGATAATAATATACATTTTCCGATTCTAAATCGATTCTCATATTAATTCCTAAAAATTGATTCGTATGTCTAAAGATTGATTATTTTTCATCATTATATTGCAACTTTTGGTATTTTTTTGTTTATGCCCAAAAAAGGAATGTTTTGTTGGACACAAGAATAACTGGTGCCATGTTTTTGCCTTTAAAGGATCTGTATGTAAGAGCGATAATAAAACGAATCATAAAATGACCCCGATATGTCAACAGACATTTAAAAATCATGTTCATTTCAAATACTTATGTCACTGACAACAGCACTCAAGCCAGGAAATTCCAGTTTAAAAAGAGGAGTTGCAGCCCTCAACTGATGTTTATGTTGAAGCTCCACCCACCACCTATCTCCCAATCACCAAGTCAGTATTGTTTCTGAAGCTCCACCCTCCACCTATCTCCCAATCACCAAGTCAGTATTGTTTCTGAAGCTCCACCCTCCACCTATCTCCCAATCACCAAGTCAGTATTGTTTCTGAAGCTCCACCCTCCACCTATCTCCCAATCACCAAGTCAGTATTGTTTCTGAAGCTCCACCCTCCACCTATCTCCCAATCACCAAGTCAGTATTGTTTCGGCATCCGGGTTGCCAGCTCGGCTCTAATGATCGCAGCCATGGCAGCCTACGTTCCTGCTGCATTCTGCAGCCTACCTGGCAACCTCTGGTCGGGGGGAGGAGGGGGAGGGTACACGCCGCTCAACAATATTTGGAAAGTGACTGCAGTACCAGTTTTGGACATTTCTTACAGACGGCTCCTTTGAATATGTTTAAAGGTATGAAAACATTAAAGTTTTCAGTTATAATTGCATAAATTGTCTATATTTCATTACTTTATATACTGTCTTGGGGTTACATTTGCATAAAATGTTAAAAACCAAATTCTCAAAAATTAAAAACCGAAATACACAGAAAATGGAAAAAATTTAAACGAAATCTGGGAAAAAACACACAGATACGGACACACATTTGTACACATTTCAATTCCATAAGATTATTCATAATCCATAAATCAATGCAATCTAAAAAATTCAGAACATTTAACTTTAATATGAATGAATATAAATAAAACCCACATTACAAACATGCTAACTAAATAAAGTCCTGTCTAAAAATAATAATAAAATTAGCTGTCCAGTCCTTTGTAGCTGGCCAAGAGTGTTTGTTTATACTTATTTTTTAATTGTTTTGAGTTAATGCACATTTTCATGTCCTCATCTGGTTAAACTAGATTAAACTAGGTTTAAACCTGCTGTGTGCTAATCCATGGATAGTGAAGGTGAGGCCGGAGCACGAGACATGAATGAGAGCCTGGCCTACTGTACCTCCGTCCCACAGCAACGTGACTCCGAGTCGGGAAGAAAGAGAGACGAACAAGCCCACCCTCTCCACAATGAGGCCGCTGCCGCTGTAGGACTTTGGGAGGGTAACCGGCATCCCGTTGACAGTTACAGCTTTACCTGAAAGTCACAGGGGGGAAGTTTATTCAAAGCAACTCGTTCACTGCTTCCCCCGAAACATATATCCTCTATTTAGAAAAACTGTGGGTCAATATAGGATGAAAAAAAACAAACTTTGGACTTGTTGCAGCTATCCTTGTCCAGTTTTTGATATTATTATTTTCCTCCTTATTATTAATTATTAAATTTTTCTCATCGAATGCTTATGTCCGAGGGGTGGGTTTGGAAGGGGGTGAAATTATGTGTATAATGTTTGTTTGACATCATTGTGGATGCCACTGTTTATAATTTAAAAAAAATTAAACATAAATAAAAACATTTGATCACAAAAAAAAAAGATCTATTTTACAGATGAAATGATGATCATGTGAAACATCTTCAAGGTTCAAGGTGTCTACAAAGAAATACCAGTCCAAGTAAATGTAGTAGTTCCCAAACACAGCCCCCCCAGCGACCAGTGCATGGGTGTCCTACCTCTCAGCAAGTGGATGACGGTGTGTCCCAGGCTGAGGGTGACTGACTTGGTGCAGGTGACCCCGGTGCTCCCGCAGGGCACGTTCTCCGCCGTGACGCTGAACAGGCCGCTGCTCTCTCTGGCCAGCACGTACTGGCAGTCGCCCAGGAAGGAGAAGCAGCGGCCGTCGAACGTGACGTAGTGGGGGTCGCCGGTGGCCACGCACACCCCGGCGCAGACGGCCTGGGTGCAGTGCCAGCGGCGCTGCTTGCACACACTACGGGAGGAAAAACACAGCTCACTTGGCCCAACCTGATCTCACAAAAATCCGTGAAATGCCCACGACCTCTCAACTCTATTTTCCGTGGCACCAACACGGAAAGTGGTAAATTCCGTGTGAGCACCACGGATATTGTACCTATGCGAAGTCAATTGGGATCCGTTGTCAACCGTTTCCTACTTCTAACCAATCATAAGTGGTGCTTTAACCTAACCAGACCTTAGCCAGAGAATCGTCCAGCCACAAAATATCATTTTTAATGGCTTTTGAACCAGGGAGTGGAAACAGGCGATATTTAAATTCATTGTTTTAACCATTCTCCCATTTTGTCACCACAGGGAATTCCCTGGGGTCCCCTCTACGACATAGAGTGATGAGCGGAGATCCTGATCACGTGACGAGGCCCCAACGTGATGGTGGAAGTAAACGGTTAAATATGTTGTGCTTTTGAACGGTAAATATTAAAATAAACCGTACACAGGTACATTTACAACTTATATTGAATCACTGTGAATACATCAATGTAATTTACATGACGTTAAATTAAGTATCCTAAATAAACAAACATATTTACAATTCCTTAACATACATCATCTCTATAAAATGTGGTTACTAATTCAGATGCACTACATAATAGATATATTCAATTGATATATGTTTTTTAAAACGTTTTTATACGTTAGCGTTAACCCAAACTAATGTGACTACAAATATGGCGCTGATTAGCATAAAGCTGTATAGCATGACTCTAGGGAAATGTAGTTCTTAGCAAATATTATTTTTTTTCACAGAAATGGAGGTTGTTAATACTAAAATAAGAGTGCACATAGTAGTTTAAGGACATGATACACACATTTGTGTAAATATATTTTAAATATATAATTGTTAAATGTGTGAAAATTAATTTTAACCATCTGGTTAGGTTAAAGCACCACTTATGATTGGTTAGAATAGGAATAGGTTGACAACGGATCCCAATTGACTTCGCATAGGTACAATATCCGTGGTGCTCACACGGAATTTACCACTTTCCGTGCTGGTGCCACGGAAAATAGAGTTGAGAGGTCGTGGGCATTTCATGGATTTTTGTGACATCAGGTTGCTTGGCCGGTTGCAGTTTACAAATGTTGAGGGAATATGAAGTAGTCAGATGTGTTTATCTTACCAGGTGTTGCAGTCTTTAGTGATGGTGTCGTTGCTGTAGTAAAGCCGACCGTTGTGGTGACACGGACATTCCTCCGGCAGCACACAGCCATCACCCTGAGGTTGAGGGTGTGTATTAGTTTATACCTGGCAGCTCTGATATTCAGTCATCCAGGAGCATTCAGAGGTCCATAAAGTCAAAATTAACTCTCAAACATGCTGTCAAACATACGACTTAGCAACGGGAGATATTCTAGTCCACTCAGCTCCGCTCGCCTATTTTTTTTTCTCTCCTCTTCTGCATCCCAGTCATCAAAATTGTTAAATTCACCAAATAAATTAAAAGAAATTACAAAATCACTCATGTCTCCGTCCTGCGGTAGCCGGCTCTTCTCTGAATCTCCGTTGCCGTGGTTACCACCTGGCAGTTGATCCAGCGCAATGATATTAAAGATATCAGGTTATTTGACCAAACTTGTTTTTTTTAGGTGTCCATTAACACTTTTAATGAACACTTGCCAGCCAATCAGAATGGAGTATTCACACAGACCGTGGTATAACTAACATTAGCAACGGACTAGCCCACCACTCAGCTCTGCAGTGGCTCCATGAATGAGTTGAGGCCGAGCTTCCACCTACCAGTAAGACTGTTCCCTGAGGGCAGACGCAGCCAGACAGCGGCTCTCTGCAGGACTGAGTCCCGCCGGACGCCTGCTGGTGACCGGGGGGGTCCAGGCCGGAGCAGCTGAGCAGGCAGGAGTGTGGGGAGTAGACCAAAGAGCCCGGACATCGCTGCACACCCTCACAGCGCTTCTGAGTGCAGTTGAACTGTCCCCGTTCGCACACGCTGAGAAGGGAAGCAAAAGAGGAGCAGGTTGATTCAGAGAACTCCTGAAAATACCCTGGGCCTATAACTCCCAAACTTGCAAATACCCCGGTATGATCTAGAATATGATGTAGAAATCTTAGTACTCAATAGAAAAATGCAAACTGGAAGGAAACATGGAGTCAGTTCAGCCCAGAAGGTACAGAGATCCACGGTGAAACTGTCGCCATGTTTTCCCATGCAAGTTTATGATGCCACAGTATGAGTTTCACAACATTCACTTTGATAACTATTTCACTGGAGTCAAAACCCAAGGTTTGTCATTACAGGTACTAAACATTCTCTTCGTTAAATGGTATGTTTGTTTAATATTAAGCCAATGAATCAAGTCAATAGTCTGATAACACAATACATCAGTGCAATAAATCAGTGAGAGACAAATCTCTCCGCTCTGTAGTACTCTGTTGTGACTCACCATGGCGCTGCATGGCACGGGTGCTTGTGGTCATGTGGTGAAGAAATGCAATGAAATCAACCTATCCTGTTTGAAAGAGCAGGAACATAGAGTGATTTCATCAGAGCTCTTTCACCACTATGTTGTCCTCCCAGGTGGGCGCTCGCGCTCCCGCTCACTTTACGGTAATATCATTAAGGCTGCGACTTTGACTTCACAACAGTGACACAGAAAATCAATTGTTCTTGGAAGTTGCCCTCCAGAAAACAGAGATGCAGCCGAAGCTCGGGGCTGGTCCAGACTCTGATGAGGCCACGCGCCCAGACAGCTGCAGGCATCTCTGCTGGGCCGTCACTCCTGCTGAGGCTGCTGAAGTGTTCACGAAGTTTCTCCTTTCTTAAACAGGCTGATAACTTCTTATAACTTGGGTCCAAACAATGAGGACACAGTTTTGCCTCGTGTCATTTTTTTCTTTTAAATGAGATGATGATGACGCTCTGACTTCGATGTCTCAAAAAAATTGTCTCTCACTCAGGAATCATTGTAATCCCTTTAACTGACATCCTCTGACTCTAAACTAACTAGTCCAGGGGTCAGCAACCCGCGGCTCCAGAGCCGCATGCGGCTCTTTAGCGCCGTCCTAGTGGCTCCTGGAGCTTTTTCAAAAATGTTTGACCATTTTTTTCTTTTTTTCCTTTTTTTTCTTATTTTTTCCATTTTTTCTTTTTTTCTCTTTTTATTTATTTTTTCTTCTTTTTTCCTTTTTTTATTTTTCTTCCTTTTTCCTTTTTTTTCTTTTTTTTCCTTTTTTTCTCTTTTTATTTCTTTTTTTCTTATTTACCTTTTTTTCTTTTTTCTTCTCTTTTTCCTTTATATCTTCCGTTTTGCTTTCCTTTTTAATCTCGACATTTCAACTTTTTCTCGAAATATCAACTTTTTTCTCGACATTCCGACTTTTTTTCAAGATTGTACTTCAACATTAATCTGGACATTTAGACTTTTTTCTCAACATTTAATGTGTACATTTTAAAACATCTTCCCCCAGTTCTAACTAATATAGAAACATACAGCATGTATCCTTATGTACTGTCCTTATGTACTGTCCTGTGTATTGTAATTTGTATTATGTGTTTTGTTTTAATGTAAAGCGTCTTTGAGTGCCCTGAAAAGCGCTATATAAATAAAATGTATTATTATTATTATTATTATTATGTGTTGTCTTCATTCTAAGGCTTATAAAAGACTTCATTTTTTGCGGCTCCAGACATATTTGTTTTTTGTGTTTTTGGTCCAATATGGCTCTTTCAACATTTTGGGTTGCCGACCCCTGAACTAGTCCATGCACAGACATGTGCAAGTTACAGACTTGCAGCAGCCAAAAACTGCAGGATGATCCAGAATCCGACTTCGAACTCGGGGAGTCAGATGACGAGAGAGACGAGCAGTTTGAGTGACATTATGTGATGATTCTGTACTTGGTTAACCTTCTTAACAGATCCTGACATATTCCCATTAATAATTATGTTAATTTTGTTTACAATATTGTTATGTGTATAATGTTGTTTATAAAACTAAGCTGGTTCCTTATCTCATTGTGGTGTGCTTTATGTCGTGTATTTGCAGATAAAGACCAGTTTGTGACATTAGTGGCTGTTATAGTTTCATAGGAGCCTAATGATGCTCTTCTAGTTTAAGGCTCACAATGACCTGTAACAACAATATAGTAGGGGTATATTATACATTTCCTGAATCCTTATGGTCCTGTGAGTATTCCAATTTTTGTATTTTGTGTCTATGTTGTTCCTAGTTGACACAGGGCTAAAAGATAGTATATCATTTAGGCGAAAATTGTGTAAAAATGTGTGTTGTTTATAGTTTAAAGAGCTGCAGTGACCTCTATGTTGGTCAGAAAGATTCACATCTTAGCTGGAATGAAAGCTTAAAAGGTCCCCTTTAAAATGATACCAAAGACAATATAGTGAAACATTGACAGCTATCCTGTACATGAGTCTAAACCAGGATATGCACCAGCATCTAAAATGTAATTTTCTGAACTTCATGAGCTGATAACTCTGATCCAGCTGCCACTCAGGAAGGTTATCATACCAAAATATCATCTACAGACAGATATTTTGAAAAATTATAAGCAAGTTTTGTCACCTTGAGTGGTGCTGATATCTGGTCTGGAACACGGACTAAACTGCTGACCTCAAAGGTTCAAATATTGACCAGAAGCAACTGGTCACAGTTTCCTAAATCCTTTCCAACATACCAGGTGTTGCAGTTGTTCTGAAGTGAAGCCCCAGGTGAGTACATCTGGTCTCCTTGCACACACGGGCACAGAGCGCTGGGCACGCACTGGCCCCGGTGGTCCTGCACCAGTTCTGCTGGACACTGGCAACCCGGAACACAAATGCTGTCGCTACCGGCATCCATGCAGCTCCAGGTCTTCTGCAGGTCTGAGCAGGAGCCCCCGCAGGCACGACCACATTCCTGAAACACCTGACCCCCCGAACACTGGACCGCTGGGCCAGAGGGAGGGAGGGGAGAGGGGAACACAAGACTTAGAGTTTCAGCATTTAGGGGGTGTGCTAAATGAAGAGGAAAAGGTAACACTGAGGTAGGTCGACTAGAGAGGTGTGAAAAGCGAGCCCTGCTTAGGTTTGCAGTTGCCTCTAAACCCTAGATCCCATGGACAATTCCCTTTGGGAGGGCCATGTTGATTTGATTTTGATTTGATTTTATTAAGGATCCCCATTAGCTGGTGCCATAGCAACCAGCTAGTCTTCCTGGGCTCCGCAAAAAAGAAAGAAAAATACAGAATTATACAATTGCAAATACAAAGTGATTACATTATTTAACTCAATGCACAATGACAAGTTCAATACTAGATAAAATTACATTAAAGAAAAGAAAAGGCTTGTGTACTCGTTGTGCGTTTCCCTGTGTTTTTCTCGTTTCAGACTAGCAGCAGATGTCACCCCCCACCCCGACCCCACCCTCCCCTTCGCATTTCCAATTTTTTTTTTTACATATATATATGTATATATATATATATATATATATATATTAGGGCTGTCAAACGATTATTTTTTTTAATCGCGATTAATCGCATGTTGTCCATAGTTAACTCGCGATTAATCGCATGTTAATCGCACATTTATTCACACATTTTTTGCTGTTCTAAATTACCTTAATGTATTTTTTTAATGTTTTTAATACTGTTTTTTCTTTTTATTAACATACAGTGCAAACAACGACAAAAGACATCAGTATGTGTGTGTGTGTGTGTGCGTGCCGTGTTTGAGTGTAAATAAGATGATGAAAATAGATACATAAATTGAGAATATTAATTCGAGAGTAAACAAATAAATAATTATCATATAGAGTGGTGTAGCATGATATCATATAAATATAGCATAATACTGTTAACAACATGAGAAAGGGCAAATATGCTGCTATATGCCAATGTGTATTCAACTTTACACAAAAAAAGCTTTTGACCTGAATGTAACATTCCTTCATAAATACAAACACGATGTAGTCCCCAACTTTACACTTGTAAAGACTTAAGATTCCTTGTTTTTTTAAGCAATATATATATGCATTTTTAATATATATCATATATTATATATATATATATATAAGCAATATATATATAAATATATATATATATATATATATATATATATATATATATATATATATATATATATATATATATATAAAATATATGATATATATTAAAAATGCATATATATGCCTTAGGTTTTTACCAACTTGGTATAAACCATTACTATATATGCAGACAAAGAAAAAAAAAAAAAAGAAACAGGCTTTGTACATGAAATCCAGTGAACCAGTGAACTTACGGCAGAAGGTCTGGTTGCGCCACTGGACCACTGCTCCTTCCTGAGCACAGTGTTGGGCGTAAGCGGTGAGTATAGTGCAGTGGCAAGACTTCTGAGCACAGCCACACACTTCTGACAGGCACAGGTGGAAATAGGGCTCCCTCTCCACCACGTCATGACACACCTACGAGACGGGGGGGAGAGTGAGCTGCACGTGTGACTAAAAGGAAATGAATCCACTGCATTTTGCAAACACTGACCTGAAAGACAGGGCTGTGTATGATGGCGCAGAGCGTCTCTGCGTAGCTCCGTCTCTGGGTGTAGGTGGAGCAGGGGTCAGGCTGCAGCCCTCTGGGCAGGCTGCAGCGCTCCGTCGTGAACTTCTCCACAAAAGATGTCACACTGTTCTCCACGTCTCCTTCCGGGGTGGTGAAGTCGTCGTGCTGGCTCCAGGTCAGGGTCCCACACAGACCACGCACCTACAAACCCCCCAGACATATTTTTTAAACTGTGCAAAACAATAAACTAAAAAAACTAAATAAACTAAAAAGAACATGTTAAAAAATGTTAGTCACCTTGTTAGCAAATCCAGGCTGAAGGCTGATGAGGGCAAAGGGTCCGTCTAGGTACCAGAGTATCTGGGCTCCGAAGGTTTGGATGAGGAGGAATGAAGACGAGGCCCTGCGGACAACCAGGTCCCCTGTCATTACGGGCAGCGCCTCCCTCTGGCCGTTCAAGGTCACTGCACCTGAAAGTTACAACACCAGCTTTAGCGGCTGATTCTCTTAACTGCAATAGGAAGGAATCCTTTTTGGGAATCGGTATGTTTAGTAACAGAGTCATAAGCAGCACTCTTCCATTGTTGTCACTAGGGATGCCCCAATACTGGTATCGATATCGGGCCGGTACTGCTCTCATATACTGGTACTCGCAAACATTCTCCGATACGACTTCATTGTTGTTGTATTACTGATTAGCACCTCTAGGGGGAGATGTTGAGCTGCAGTCAGCGTGGTGATGAGAAGAGAGTGATACATGAGTGAGAAGAGAGTGATACATGAGTGAGAAGAGAGTGATACATGAGTGAGAAGAGAGAGATACATGAGTGAGACTGGCAGCGCTGTTTCAGGCAAGATAGCGACAATTAATCCAGCGGGACGTCAGCAGTGTGGACATGTTTCAAAATAAGAGACGACGACAGAAGCAAGGCAGACTGAAGCTACTGATGCTAAGGTGTGAAGAGGAGGAAAGGAGAATACGTCGTTTAATACCAACAACTTGATAAAACATCTCAACACGCGTCATAAAGCTGAGTATACAGAGTTTGCTAATGCTACTGCAAGAACACAACAGCAACATTAGCTCAGGTTCTGCAGAAGCAACAGAGAAGAGATGACCCACGGACCGTTAAAATAACGGGGGTGTGAATCAGTTTGCCTCCGCAAAGTCCATATATATTTATGTTAATGTCACCTAGAAGGGTATTATCCCGCTTATACCACGGCCACTTATCAAAAAGCATAAATATTAAATCATAATCATAACAAGTGTGAAGTTAATCAACGTTTTTGAATTAAATTGTCATTATGAACGCAACAGAATTAGGTAAGCTCAGAGAAGTTGACTGCTGCGTTTTTCACAAGTTTACAATTGTTAACAGAAGTTACAGGCAGGCCATTCCCTGATGGTATTTAGGTATTTATGGCTTTGTTAACAGCTGAGCAGTGTCTTTAGACACATCTGTGCAAAGCCTTACAGAGTTTCTTGTTTGTCCAGAAGGAGCTCATTTATTGACCCTTCATGTTGTTTCAAGACGTTAAGCTGACTTAAAGGTTAGCTAGGTTTAGTTGGACCATCTGATAACACGAGACCCCCATGAAGTTTGGCCTGGTGACTTCTGGTTTGTAAATAACCCAGTGTTTTTAAAAACCATCTGTTCAAACCTCCAACAAGAGGTCCTGTTATAGTTGACCTCTTGACCCTTTGTGTTTTAAGGATGTCTGTTTGTTTCTTCATACTAAGAAAAGTCATGTGTGTGACCATCTGTTTTTGTCCATTGTCCATCCACTGTCTACCATTGGTTGTCTTAACATAGCCAACGCCTGTCAGTTTTTCAATAAATACCTCCTGCTAAGAAGGACCCAGCAAGCATTTCGTCGAGAGCGAGAGGGCTGTGTTGCTCTGCAAGCTTCGACTGTGCTTCCCTTCTGCAGAAGGCCTTTAAAAATCATTTCTGACAGTTTCCGGTGTCTTTTTCTAAGTTATTAATATTGTGATGACTTTTTAACCTAACACAAGCCACAGCTGAGCGGCTGAGCAACTATTTAATCTCTCGTCTGCAGCCGTTGTAACCTGGTAAGTTACAAACATTTTTAACAAGCCATAACTCAGTTTCTTTGGTAAGAGAGGAGATATTCTAGTCCGCTCAGCTCTTCTGCATCCCAGTCATCAAAATTGTTAAATTCACCAAATAAATTTAAAGACATTACAAAATCACTCATGTCGCTGTGAATCTCCGTTGCCGTGGTTACCACCTCGCAGTTGATCCAGCGCAACGATATTAAAGATATCAGGCAATTTGACCAAACTTGTTTGGGATATGATGTTTCATGGATATGTTATACTTGATATTTTCTTAAATGTGAAGACAGTGCCAGTGTGGAGACTTTTTATTTACACAGAAAGATTATTTTTCGTTTAAAATAGTTATTCTACTCATTTTATTTATTTTTATTGAATTTATCTGTTGCAAATAAAACCTGTCTTCCAATTCATTGCATTTTTCATTGCATTTTTAGCCTAGTTATTTTTGTGGTAGAAGTATCGTGTCGGTACTCGGTATCAGCAAGTACACAAATTAAAATACTATCGGGGCATCCCTAGTTGTCACCATTGTGGCAAACCACAGTCACCTAAAGAAGCGCCACTTTATTCAGGCTTGAACACGTCTGTGTGGTTGCTGTCAGCTTTTTGTTTGCAGCTAAGTAGGATCAGGCACAAAACTGCACACGTGCCATCGACATTCCCAGCACCTGTAGGTTGGATTTGCTGCTCCATATGAGAGGACACCCCAAAGTCATCTGCCCACATTGCGTGCAATTTGTGATGAATTTGGAGCTCCTTATGTGCTTATCTTACAAATATTCACCCTCCTATTCAAGTGCACGTAACTAATGATGCGGTGAATGAGTAGTTTTAGTAAGAAACTGAGCCAAGTTGGACACAGTTGACTCGTGTGAGTGAGCTTACGACTGCCTGCAGCCCAACATTAAAAAGCAGCTGTCTCCCCTTCAGGGTCATGAGCATCAGTCGGAGCGTGTCCCAGTTATCTCTGGGTGAAGGAGCCACTTAGCAGAGTAATCACAGAGCCTGCTTCCTGCTGGCTGCAGCCGCTTTGCTCCTATAGGGTTTAAATGTCACAGGACATGGACATGGATCCAAATATTTCGTAGTGTTGGTGCAAGTTGCACATGACGACTGTCCAGCATTCGTTGCTTCAAAACCAGCAACCTTCAGCTCATCTGTCATATCAGTGCAAACGTCCCCCGTCAACAATAATCACTGCCCTGGATTTGTGTTCACTGCTTGCAAAAAGAGTCATAGCTCTCATGGAAGAGTACCAGTAAACCAAAATGTATTAACTGGATTAAGGAAATGTGTAGAACTTTACCTATGGAAAAGATTACGTACATTATAAAGGGTAAACTATCATTATTTCAAAACATTTGGGGTCCTTTTTATGGACTATATGGAGAGTGTGGATGTAAGCGGTCTGGGGAGTGTGACGGATGAGGTGTAGCTACTACCATTGATCCTCTGCAGGGTTCTAAAATAATTTCCTTTCTACTACTTGATTTCTTTATTCTGTGTAAATTGTACATTTGTGTTTGTATTTCTGAACTATGCACAACGGTGAAATACTTTGGGCTAACGCTTGAAAAATAGAGAAACCTTTGTCGTTTTTATTGTTGTTACTTCTTGTTTTGTTTGGGGTTTTATTTATTTATTTATTTATTTTGTCTTTCTTTCTTTTTTCTCTTTCCTTTTCTCATATAAAACTAAACTGAGTGTTGCTTTATGATATATCATAAATACCTGACTTGTAAGGAAATATGATTCGAATGCTGGACAATAATTCAGCTGCTCTTGATGTTTTCTTTTATGTAAGAGCTCTTATTTTTGTGTATCATTGGAAGGATTTTGAAAACCAAATAAAGACCCTTGTGCACGTTCAGGCTGCAGTGGAAGCTTGTATGACTTGCATGTAGATTCTTCAGACCTGGACATTTAGCGGATGACACCACCCATGACTCTCTATACCAAACCATTCAAAAGTTATGGCAGAAAGTAGGAACTATCAAATATGGACCAATCAGAATAAGGGGCGAGGCTAATTTGCACCAATTATGTTCAGGGACTCAAAACCGAGTCCGATGACACCACCCACGAGTCTTAATGTCAAACCATTCAAAAGTTATGGCAGAAAGTAGGAACTATCAAATATGGACCAATCAGATGAAGGGTGGGCTATCGTCGCCATGGTAACGCTTTTGACTGAGAAAAGTAATATGCCTATTGGCAGGATGGAAACGCATATTTTGATGTATAACACACCTGGGTGCACGTTACGGTTCGGGCAAAGAAACGGCCGAAGAAATGGCATAAATTGCGGCAAAATTACACAATTAATTCAAAATGGCCGACTTCCTGTTCGGTTTCGGCCATGGCGCCAAGAGACTTTTCTTTAAGTTGCGACATGATACAGGTGTGTACCGATTTTCGTGCATGTACGTCAAACCGCATTGTGGGGCTTGAGGCACAAAGTTTTCTAGGGGGCGCTGTTGAGCCGTTAGGCCACGCCCATTAATGCAAACCATTAAATATCACATTTTTCGCCAGGCCTGGCTTGCGTGTAAAATTTGGTGACTTTTGGGGCACGTTTAGGGGGAAAAAAGGCCCTCATTTCGTGGGAATAAGGGAAAAAAAAAATTCCTACAGATACAATAGGGCCTTCGCACTGTAAGTGCTCGGGCTCTAATTATGTTGAAAAAAATGATTCCCCAGTTAACTTCAACTCCGGCCAGCTGAGTATGAGGGGATGAAGGGAACTGTCAGCAAACTCACCCGTGTCTGTAACTCTGACTGTGGTGTGGAGCACCGTGACCAGCACCTCCTTCAGACAGCCCTGCTCTCCGCCGCCTCCTCGTCCTCCTGCCGGACACTCTCCACAGCGCACGGCCACCACCAGCTTCCTGTCCACAAAGTCCTGAACGCATGGTTGCCATGAGAACAGGAGACACATGGCTGATGTTGTAACTGTGTGAAGTGAACGTGTCTCACCTCCACAGCGATGAAGGGGCAGTCCCCCCCCTGCAGGGAATACCTCTTCTTGTCAAAGGTGGTCACCCGTAACGCCCCAATCAGCGTGCACTGTCCTGCACACTTCTCCCCCGTGCACTGCCACTGGCCTGCTCTGCACACACTGGGGGGGGGGGGGGTATTAGATCAAATAAGAAGAAGGAGAAACAAGTAAAAGCAGGTATCTATGGGGTTTAATTTCTAAAATAAGTAAATGCCTGGTAGGTGGAAGTACAGAGACATCTGCAGGACGGCTGGAGGCCTGGAGAGAGGACGTATAGGAAGATCTCCCAGGAGAAAAGTGGGAGGAGGCATGCGCTAAATCACAATCAACTACTAACAAAGAAAGTTTACACACTTTGACTGATAGTGATTGTATGTTCGGCTAGTACAATTAACATCTACCAGCCAAACTTGTTCAA
This sequence comes from Cololabis saira, assembly GCF_033807715.1. Taxonomy (NCBI): domain Eukaryota; kingdom Metazoa; phylum Chordata; class Actinopteri; order Beloniformes; family Belonidae; genus Cololabis; species Cololabis saira. The sequence continues at coordinate 5,402,736 of NC_084608.1, forward strand.
CTTTAGCTGTAATCCCTGTAGGTAAGAATGCCTTATGGATCTAGTTTTTATTTGTGTTTTATGTATTAAAATAAATAAATTGGTATGGTCATATGGCATTTTGAATAGAAAAATGGTTCACAATAAGGCTATGATGGGAAAATAAATTTAGTCAGACTATGATGGGAATCAAATTGGTTCAAGAATGAGTCCACAGTAATGTCACACTAATTCCAGACCAGAAGCTGTTTCATCATTATAGTCCAGGAGAAGCTCAATGGCAGGGAATCAAGTATTCAGGGATGTAACCTGGTGTATAGTTGATGGAAACTCCAGCCATAGATATAAAACACTGGAGTCACAACCTTTTTGCAAGTCATCTTGATGCATGTAAACTGTTTTTTCAGTCAGTCAACACGTTTTACCGCCACCTGCTGGATAATGTGCTTTTTCCATTGTCGCCAATTGATGTTCAGTCAAGCAGCGCTATTTCTGTATGAAAATGTAGTTTAATTTAGTTTAGTTTATTGTTTTGCACAGTTTTAAAAATATACAGGAAATATCAAATACAAACACTATAGGTGCAGGAAGAGGCAAAAAACCCAATGGGCTTATTTCAAGCCTCCACCGAAGTTATTAAAATTTCATGTGAAGAACACAAGATTAACATACAAAAACAAAAAGTATAACTACACAAAAGTGATGGCAAACTAATAATGCAATATATAAATAATAAAGAATAAAGACTAAAAAATAAGTGTGTGAGTGTGCCTGGGATATTGTTTTTAAAACTTATATTACTTATATTGACTCCTGAGCAAATAAGACGGTACATGTCACTATGAGTGAAACACAAAAAAAAATAAATAAATAAAAAATGGTGGTAATACTGTTGGCCCCTGAAGTTACATTTGGCCCCATAATGGCCCCTGTTTCAGAAAAATCCTAGAACCGCCAGTGGTTACTTGATACTTCTTTGTTATGTTGTGAAAACAATAAAAAGGATGTTGGTAAAAGAAAAAGCAGGTATGTAGCCTAACTCACCAGGTGTTGCATCGGTGTTGGATGGTGTCCCCGGGCCGGTGGCTGCGTCTGCGGTGGAAGCAGGGACAGCGGTCTCTCTGCAGACAGGCGCCCTGGTGCAGGTAGAGGCCGGGGGGGCACTCGCAGCCCCCCACACACTCCTCGCTGCACCGCCCCGGGCCCGCCGACGGCCCTGCTGGCTGGGGGGAGGAGCAGCTGGGAGGACAGGAGGACACGCAGTCGGAGAACACCTGACCTCTGGGACAGACGCGACCTGGAAGGAGAGGCACGTTTATCTGTAGGGCACAATTCAACACAAGGTAATTCAAAGTGCTTTACATCAACATTAAAAGCGGCAAGACACAATTAAACAGTAAATAACAAATAACATGAAATAAAATGATAAGAAAAGAGGTAAAATAATAAAAAGCACAAGTTGTTAAAAAGTTAAAAACTTCCTGTTCAGTTTGGGCCATGGCGCCAAGAGACTTTTCTTGCGACATGATACAGGTGTGTACCGATTTTCGTGCATGTACATCAAACCGTATTGTGGGGCTTGAGGCACAAAGTTTTCCGGGGGAAAATTCAAATTTATCGCCAGGCCTGGCTTGCATGCAAAATTTGGTGACTTTTGGGGCACGTTTAGGGGGAAAAAAGGACCTCATTTCGTCGGAAAAATAAAGATAAAAACGAGGAAAAAAAAAAAAGTTCCTACAGATACAATAGGGCCTTCGCACTGTCAGTGCTCGGGACCTAATGATAAAAAGCATAAATTGTTTCAAAATAAGGGCAGTAGAGAAGCAGATCTAGAAGCCCGCTGCCGTTACCTGTCCTGGCCTGCTTACGGGTCACCTGCTAAACCTGTTCCTACCACAGAGTTTGTCTGTCCTCCACACCACGATGACGTTCTGCTGGGCACACTCGCGGGCGTAGCTGGCCAGGGTGTCACACACAGCACCCTGCCGGTCCGCGGGGGCCAGGCTGCAGTACAGGTACAGACAGGTGTCCATGTAGGCAGCCGGGTCCACCTGGGAGACACGGACAGTTCAGAACGGTTAGGGTCCTTTTTTTTAAGAAAAAGATTTTCTTCCAAAAAATAGAGGTAGAAGAGTCAGAAGACTCATTCTACAAATATGCTGAGTGATTGACAGAATGTTAAATATTGATGCAGCTCATTAATGTTTTTTTTTTTTTTATTCTCATTAAATTATGGAATCATTTTTCAAAATGTTTCAAAATATGCCTATTTGTGGAAAAATATGTAGTATTTGAGTTACATAAAAGCTTGTTATATGTTTTCTTCCTAATTGTCCTTGTGGTCAAGAACCCCCAACACAATGGTTTGGCCGCTGATCAAAATTTGATGTTATCATTTAATTTAACCATTAGAATGGTCAAAATGTCCGGTCAGCACAAGTCCGGTGCTCAGAAAAGAATAGAAAAGAGAAGAAGAAAATAGAGGCCTCAGAGATTCTCTACACAAATATTTTTAAAAAGGTGGTGACGGTGAAGCTGGAATTAATAAAGTCAGCGTAGAGCAAGGTAAGAAACAGCGCAGTCAACGTTTACCAACCTTGTAACTTAACCTAACTGGCTAGCTCTAATGTTAACGTCCATTAGCTTGTATAAAAACCTGAAGAGCAGAGGGAGAGGAGAGGAAGAGGAGAAGGAGAAATCCGGGCTCAGGGGGGCCCATCTTAGATTATTTTGTCCCGGGCCCCGGCAAGACTGTCAGCTGGCCTGACAACAAAAGTTGGCCCGGTTTCCCAGATCAGTTAAGTAGCTCTTAACAGCGAAAGACTTCTTTCAAACCTTCTTAAGGAGCCTGTGAAAGAAGTCTTTCGCTGTTAAGAACTACTTAACTGATCTGGGAAACCAGGCCGTTGTCTCTTTCCAGAGACCAGAAGATGACCCCTGAGCAATTATTACATAAACAATGGCAGGTAAAAACTTTTGTATTGTATTTCAACATTAATCTCGACATTTCGACTTTTTTCTCGAAGTGCACAATAAAAAATAATCTTCTCCTCTCAAATATTCTTTCTCCTGCCTGGCCCTAATACTCTTCCGTAGTATTCCAGTGGGTGCCACGGCTCACTTGTAATGAAATTAGCTAAAGAAGGACACCCTTAGTAGAAAGAGGGAGTGGTGATGTGTGTGATTGAGCAGCGTCTCACCCGGAGGTGGCAATGTGTGAAAGGATTCTCCGAAAGCTGCTGGCAGACGGATTCTGCCCGCCTGCGAAGAGCGGCATCGCCGGCGACGTCACAGCTGTGGCCGAGCTCCGCCGCATCGCTGCAGCCCTGACGGAGACACGAGACACGGAGACACTCGGTTACAGAGGTGTGGACCAAACACGCCACACAGCTCTGCATGGAACACTGGGGACACTAAGGGTGCTTTCAGACCTGTGGCCCGTTTGTTTTGTTCCGATTCAGGGGCTAAATCCATACAGTTGTTTTGTTTTTCGTTTGTGGCGTTTGTGTTCACAAGGCAACCGTCTGTAGCGGTTCAAAGCTGTTAACAAATGCCAAGTTTCCTCTTCCGTACCCCAGGAGAAACAACTATGGAGCATCGTAAGTGAGTGTGGCTAGTTTGTTTCTGTGTATTTCTGTGTGCTGTGTTGATTATGTTCTCATTTATTTTTATTTTTTTTATCCCAGATTTTTTACCCATTTCATCACCCAGTGCTCATACATAGACAGTCCTGGGCATTGCTCCCCTCTGCCAACCCAAGGAGGGCCCTGCACTGAGCTCAGGTCTCCTCCTTAACCTGAGGAGTGAGCAGGCCGCTTCTTTTCACCAGACAGGGTGGGGTTTCTCCGGCCGAACGTAGCGCGTGGAAGGATCACGTTATTCCAGCCGGTTGGCCAGAGGGGGCATGTATAGCCCAGGACTGTTGCATGTTTTTGTGAGGGTAGCTCCCATTAGCTACCCAGAGGAACACGGGGAGAACATGCAAACTCCACACAGAAAGATCCTTTCTCCAACCCCACCCAGGGTGTGGAGCTGAAGTCATGGGGGAACTAACACGCACTTCAGCGCCCACAGCGTCCCCGGCGGGAATCCAACCCAGGACCTTCTTGCTGTGAGACGGCTGCACTACCTGCTGCGCCACCGTGCCCCCTAATTATGTTCTCATTGCAAACGAACCGGTTCAGCGAGCCGAGACCACCGGTGCGTCCGAAATGCCATACTAAACAGTATATACTAAAAAGTATACTTAAGTTCGGCACACTTTTGAGTAAATATCAATAGTGTGCATTAATTCGGACGTACTATTAAGAGCGCACTAGCAGCAGTCACAGCAACAGTAGCAGCGTAGCAGCGCACCGCTCCACTATTTCCCGTTTATCCTGGCCGAAACAAGATGACATTATATAATATTATTATATATGAATATTATAATATTAATATTATATAATAATATGCATTGCATTGTGGGAAGTTTCTGCTTAGCTAGTGTCCATCAATCCACACTAATACATTTCTCCAGAATGGGTATGGATAGCGCATACTATTGTGTACTAATGTTTTGGACGCACTAAAAAATCTCACATACTGTTTTTGCTACTCATTAGGGTGGAAGGGTGCAATTTCGGACGCAGCCCACCTCTCCTAGGAGATCTCGGCTCACTTGTTTTGTCCCGCATCCGAGCACGATTGCTGTGTTCACATATACCAAACCAACCGATCTTTAAGGGGAAACGCTCCCTGTTTGGGAACAACTGCTCCAAACGGGACAGGTGTGAAAGCACCCTAGAGGTTGGTGGTTTTATGATCGCTGTTGGATCTGTTGTGGGGGGGGCAACAAACTAGAAGTCAATGCAGTCCCCTCAGAACTCAAACAATACACACATAAAAATATAAAAAGTGGTTATGAAACCTTTGACGTTTAGTGAAAGTGAACTATGAACCTCGTTATGCTGGTCCGGGACTCTCCAGGAATTTCCGAAGCTGGC